>NW_004955442.1:729304-910173 GCF_000276665.1 Chinchilla lanigera
GCTCCGCATCCCCGTGACGCTGGCCAACCCGGCGGCGTTGCGGCCCCGCTCGACTCCTCCGCCGCCGCCGTCAGCGCCGGCCGTCTTCCCGCTGCCGAGCCCTCGCCGCCGCCTGCATGGCGCTCAGCGGCTTCTGCAGATCCGAGGGCTCCGACCCCTTCTGGGTAGGTGCCGGCGACGCGGGGACGCGCGGGGCTTGGGCATGGAGGCCGCTGCTAGGCGAGGCCGGCGGCGCGGGGAAGCGCGGGCCCTCGGTGGTCGGGCACCCCAGGCACCCCGGTCTCCCTGGCAGCCGCAGGGATCCCCCACTCGCGGGTGCAGCTGATGGGGAGCTTCGGGTGGCTCGGGCCCAGGCAGTCCGGCATGGTGGGGGTGGTGTGGGGGTGTGGGGGTGAGGAGGGCTTGTGCCCGACCTAGGGCTTTGGAGAGAGCTAAGGGGCCTCTCTGCTTTGGGGTTCTCTCCTCCAGTTACTAACCTTCCAGGAGAAGGAGCTGTGGAGATGGGTCCGGGGTCCTGTTCACCCATCTTCTTTTTAGTGTTGGGTCTCCCCCTTTCACTAAAGACACCCCCTTACTGCAAGGGTGAGCTGGGGAGAGTCCCAGACTGTAGAGAGGGGACTTCGCGCTGATTGGATTGGGCTTTACCCCCACTGCTGTACTCCCCATTACCCTCTGTGGTTACATATTTTTGTCATCTTTTCCTTCCTTTCTGCCTAAATGCTCGGCGAGGGGGGTTCAGAGGAACGGGCGGTGCGGGGAGGGGGAGTCAGAGGAGCAGGGATGTCCAGGCCTGTTCCACCTGACCCTCAAGTTTGGCCTGGTACCTGTGGCTGTGCCTTCCTCGCGTAAGGCGGTGAGGCTCCTCTCTGGATTTGCTCTGGGGTTTTCTTCTGAAATGTGGAGTGCTCAGACTAGCCAGGCCTCCAGAGTTTAGTTTCTATGGCTTAATCCCCAGCGTCCCTGTAATGCGATTTGCCCCTTTTGTAGAAGGGCACTCCTTGTCCTGCTGTCTTGATTAGTGGTAAACTCGATAGGCAGATCTGCATACAATTGTGTTTCCTTTTTGTTTAGGTAACTGGAAAAACACCCTGGGTTTTCAGGAGCTGGTGATTAGCATCCAGAAATACCTTCTTGCCCCGTTTTATGGTCCTTTCCTGAATGTTGAAAAGTCACTGTGGAGGGCTGTAGTAGCTGACTTTCTTGTTAGGTGTCCTTTGGGTGGAAAACACACCATACTTTGGTACTCTCACTTTTAAGCCAGTGGGGCTGAGGATTTACCTCAGGGCTTGAAACAGCACTTGTACTTTGCGTTGAGAGCCTGGGAGTGATTGGAGCCCATTGGCAGTTGGATTTAGGAGCTCCTGTGGATCCCTTAAGCCCTGTACCAGGTGTACCATCGACAGGATTATTTCTGCAAGGGTCCACAGGAGGATCTGCCCTTGTGCTTCATGAGTTCTGGAGTAGTTCCTTGTTTATTTCTTCTCCTAAAGTGAGGCAAAGGAAAGCATAAGTGCCTGTAAGTTAGATTCTGTCTCAAGGTGTATTTTACTGATGGCTCCTGGATGGGCATGGGAGTTGAGTTATATCTGAGGTATCCTCTCTCCTCTTGATTTAGCTAAATAGCCCATCCAAGAAACAGGTTGTGTTTTTTTCTCTTCCAAGGACTTTTTGCTACAGCACTGTCAGAGGCCTGAGTTGCGTGTGGTGGTGGTGGTGGTCATTAGTCTTCACCTTTGGCAAGTCTAGCGTCTCCTCCCTATGAATTCCTAGACCTCCTGGATGCCCCAGTTTTTGGAGGTGCCCTGGACCGGGATTTGTGAGTGGGCAGCTGGTGCACAGGAGCCTCCAGGTAGCGGGGAATGTGAATGTAGTACAACACTGGTGGCTTCTGAGTTTTCCAGGGCAGCAGGCTTCAAGCTGGGAGAGATGCTCGGCCAGGTGGGTGACTGTGACTTGAGCAAGCCATTTCACCTCTCTGTGCTCCAGTTTCCTTGTCTGTAAAATGGGGGCAGGAGCCGCACTGTCTTAACCTCCTGGAGCTGTGAGTCAGTGAGTGGCCTCAGCCTGTACCTGCCACAGGGATAAACAGTGGTTATCATCATTCTTTCCAAAGATGAAACTTTCCATTTCTAGTTCTTTGACTTTCTTTGGACTCACTTTTTCTGTTGTTTGAGGGAATGGGTTTGGGCTGTATGGTCCATTTAGCTACTCATAATTTTTTTTTTTTGAGACAGGGTCTTGCTGGCTGACCTTGAACTCACTCTGTAGCACAGGCTGGCCCTGAGATTGCAGCGATCCTCCTGCTTTGGCCTCCTGAGTGCTGGGATTACAGGTGTGTGCCGCCATGTCCGGCTCAGCTACTCGTAACTGGTTCGTCTTGTGACCAAGGCTCTGCATTTAGAAATCAAGGTTGCTGGCCCAGGTGTGGCCCTCTAAAGCCGTGATGGTGAACCTTGTAGAGTTTTCAGTGATAATAAGCAGCTGGCTGGGTTTGTCACTGCTGCCCCTAGAGCCTTGTTCCTTTGCCAGTGTCTCCCTCTAGGGTCCAGGAAATATGCAGGAAAACCAGGAGGGGGAGGGGGTCCGAGGTCCATAGTGAAGGTCCTGACTCCCTGCCTTCCCTCAAGCACATGCACTGAGAGAGAAAGGAGGAAGTTTGTTACCTGAATGGAAAACTGGGGCTGAGTTCCTGGTGCTTGGCTTTCTTCTGCCCTGGGTGTGGCTGTGTGGGTGGTCTGGGGCTGGTGGTGGAGGGGCGCTTTTGTGGCCGATGTTTGAATGATGGTCAGAAAGATGGGTCTGGGGCTTTCCTTGCAAGTCAGTTTTTTAAAAACATGTGGTCATACGACTCAAGCCCCGTATGGAAGATTGGCCAATATGGAAAAGCGGGGAAGACAACTCAGCAGTATAGTGTGGCTGCACAGAGCAGGTGCTCATATCCTTGGGTTCAAATCCTGACCCTGCAGCTCGGGTGAGTTGCTTTGCCTCTGCAGCCTCGGTTTCCCCACGTGGGATAGCGTAGTTCCCATGATGAATAGTGGTAATTCCAGGAGTAGTGATAACTGGAGGAACAGTGAGGGAATCCTTGGAGAGCGCTGTTGCTGAGTGGCCTCCCTGGGTGGATGTTGAATCTAGGGGCCAGAGTGGTGGCCAGATGGGGCCCCAGGTCATGAGGTAAACAGTTTTTGGAGGAGGAGCCTTGGGGGCCTTGGAGAAAATGGGCGCAGGGTGTGAGTGAATTAGGCCTTGCACAGGAAGGCACGGCTGGCTCCTTGGCTGAGACTCTAGTGAGGGGTTGGGGTCCTGAGCTGCCAGCTGACATCTTTGTGATGGTTTTGGAGGTCATGGAACATAATGGTCATGGGGGGCAGGCCTTTGCTCTGTGGACTAGACTTGGGGAGCAAATCTCTCCACCTGCTGACTTACCGTGTCCCAGAGGAGCTTGGACTCCCCCAGCCCTCCCATCTCAGGGGAGGCAGCGCTGTCCTCACAGAGGACAAAAGCTGCAGTGTCCTTGCCGCCTTTCTCTTCCCTTCCCTTATCAGAACCGTCAGCAAATCCTGTTGCCTGGTCCTTCAAAATGTATCCGAATCTGCCTGCTTCCCACACTCTCCCATCAGCTAGTTCCTGGATTTGAATGCTCACCCACCAATGTTGTCCTTACTCCGCCCTTGACCCCTGCAGCCTGGTCTCAGCCCAGCTGCCAGAGGGACCCTGTTAAAATGCACATCTGATCTGCCCCTGTTCTGCTTAGAACCAGGTAGCTGCTCCCCATTTTCCTCAGGGTGGAAGCCAGAGGGCTTACAGTGGCTTCTGGCCAGGCCTTATCCCCTCTTGGACCTCATCCCATGCTGCTTTTTGTCTCATTTTACTCCAGCCACACTACTGCCAGGCCTGCTCCTGCCTCAGGACCTTTGCACTTACTGCTTCTACAGCTTGGAGTGTTCCTTCACCTTCATATCTTGATGGGCTGTCACTTACCTCAGGCAGCCTTTCCCTGACTCTGCTACTTCCCCTGCATGCAAAATTTTCCACTTCACACTTCATAGCTCTTACTGCTTCCTTATATATGCGGTATTCTATTTCCACCAAAAGGCCAGCTCTGCAGGGACAGGGATTTTGCCTGTCTATGGCTGTAATCTCAGCAACTAGGAGAGTACCTGGTACTTAGTAAACACTTGTTGAATGCATGAATGACCAAAAGCTCTGGGATGGCTTGCAAACTTCATTAAAACCTCTCTAGAGATGTTCAGGGTGAAATGTCACCTGTTGAGGGCAACTAAGATAAAGCCCTCCAACTTCCATGTTGTCCTGCTTATGTTTTGTCTTGCAGGGTCTCCCGTATGGTGTTTTTTTTTTTTTTTCTTTTTTTTCTTTTTTTGTTTGAGACAGGGTCTCACTAAGTAGCCCATACTGGCCTCAAACTTGTGGCGATCCTCCTGTCTCGGGCTCCCAATTACAGGTGTGTGCCACCATGCTCGATTTTCCGTGGGATTTTGCCTATCTCTTTTCCCCAGACCCAGCACCTCACACACTGTAAGTGCAACCACCACTTGCATTTGAGTGTGTGAGATACATGTTCTAAGCTGGGATTTCCATTTAGCGCATCAGTGACCTGGCTTGGCTTTATTCTAATTCTGTGAATGGCTGTAATTTCCAGTATTTACTAATGGGAAGATTTCACAGAAACATCTAGATTTTGAATTTCTGAAAACTGGATGACCAGAGCGCATTGGGCTTAGCTGGAGCTGCCCTCTCAAGGATAATTTGCTGCAGTCCTCACCTCTTTTTACTGTCGCTTTCATTTAAGGCCAAGTGTCATTTCTCTGTTTCACTGTATTTTCTCATAACTGGTCACCCTCTGTCAAATTTGACTCCCACCTGATTAGTATTTGAATCAGCATTTTGGTAGCTACTCTAGGACCCATTTAAACTGGCTAGATGTTGTTGTTTCTTTGAGACAAGATCTTGCTATGTAGTCCAAGATTCTCCTGCCTCAGCCTCCCTGAGTGCTCTGCTTTTTTTTTTGGTGGTGCTAGGGGTGGAACTTGGGGCCTCATGCATGCTAGGCAAACACTGTACCACTAAGCTGCATCTCCACCTGTATTAATGATACAGTCTAGCACCTTGGTAGGAGGGGAATGGGTGAATTAATTATTGCGGCTTGAGGAATTTGGAACAGGAGTCTAATTTGTATGTTGGTTCCAGATTTTCACAGTTGGTAAGGCCTAACTGTAGTTATCAGATCTTAATTGTTAGTAAAAACTGTAGCTCATAAAACCATGCCTAACATCTTGCAAAAATAAATAAATGGTTTGGGATAATAGAGGTGACATCCTGAGGGATGCTTCCTGCCCTCAGAGAAAAAAGCCAGGTGGTGTCTGCCCGGTGGAGGTGTGGGCCTGCATTCCTCCTGAGGGCTGAGCAGGGCCTTGGAAGGTCCTGTATTTCTGTATTTCGGGCTGTGGGGGCATGGGACATGTTCTCAACCTTGGCCCTGTTAACATTTGGGCCAGATTATTCTTTGTGGTGTGGGACTGCAGGCTGTTTGGCTCTGTCCCTGGTCTCTGCTTACTAGATGCCAGGAGCACCTCCGCCTGATGTGACAACCAAAAATGTCTCCAGACAGTGCCTGATGCCCCTGAGTGGGTGGTACCACATGGTTGCTGGTGTGGAGGAACATAGAGAAGAAATGTGTAGTGAGACTTCTGTCCCCATCCTGGAAACATCCTAAGATTGTAGGCATAATTGGCTTCCTGAGGCCTCTGGAGAAGCTTAACGACAGGGTAAGGAGGTTAAACTGCAGTTAGCCTCGGGAGGAACCTGCAGACCCCAGGCTGATGTCTGTCGCTAGTGAAGGCTGTGTCTTCTACTCTCATCCACTGTTCTGACTGAAATGTGGGACAGTTTGGTGTCACCAGGGAAAATGCCTTTCCTCTGGGGCCAGCTCTGAAGCTCTGCGCCTGTACTTTAAACCCCTCCAGGATAAGGACATGATTACAAAGTGGAGATTCGACCTGAGTGTTCACCTGGCTTAACTGGGGTTGATGTCCAGCGGGGATGGCATCCATCCCGTGATCCTCAGTTTGTAATTGAGATTTTGTGGAACCTTTCATTTCCCTGTCTGTGAGAACCTCAGGCCACCTTTTATAGTCTCTTTGGGTAACTGCTTGTTATGGACGCTCTGCTCATTGAGAGCATTTGTTGAGTGCCTGTGGGTTTTTATTTTTCCCGGTGGAAAACTTGAGTGTGTTGTCACAGTCACCTCATTCGTTCTTATACTTGGCTATTTATTCCTGACTGAGCGTCTGCCGTGTCTCAGTACTGACCTAGACCCTGAAGGAGGGTGGGAGCAGTGAGCAAACTGACAAGACTCACGTTCCCATGGGGCTTGCACTGGGGATGCCCTAAATGACTTCACGTCATGGTGGCTGCCACAGAGACCTACACCAGACAGAACTGGGGTGGCTGCCAAGTACCACAGAGCCAGGTCTATGATTGATGCAAATATATGTAAATGACCCAGCAGAATAAATTCCCTTGCAGGAAATGGCCAGGTTGAAGCCTATTTGTACTTAGAAGTTTGATACTTAATTGCCAGGTTGCTGGGGAAGTTTATGTTCCCACTAATGGACCCACCAGCATTTATTAAATATCTGTTGTGTTCCTGGCATATCAGCCTTGAGCAAGCTGGGAATTGATCTGGCTTTGGTTGATTTTCTCTATGAGAGGGTTTTGTCCAGTGAAGTAAAAACTTGAATTGCAGCAGGTTTAGGTCAGGATACTAAAGCAAGAGTGCTTTCGGTTTGATCCAGTTTTTAAAAGATGTGTTTAAATTTTAAGCATTTTTTGACTTTTCTATTATTTTAAAAAATGCTCTTAAATCAACAAAGTGTGGAAAGCTGTACTCAGAATCTCACCGTACTGATGTCATTGTGATTTGCTGTTGCCACATAAATATTTTAGTTTAAACATAAGGATTTTCTTATTACAGAAGTGGTACATGGCTCATTGTGACAAGTAGTTTGAACGTTCTACTCTCTCAGGCTAACCAGTAACTAAGGCATTCTTTCATTTCTTGTGATTACATAAGTGTTTATAAGGTTAACTAATCTATTTAAGTCAAAATAGATTATTTTATAATAATTGCTTTTTTTTTGGCATGGTACTGAAGAATTGAACCCAAGTCTTTGGGTACGCTATGCAGTTGCCTTACCACTGAGCTGTACCCAGACCGTTTTACTATTTTTTAATTTAACATGCCAGACTTGTTAAAATATAGGTTAAAAAAAAAGCTGGCTGTGGTGGTGCACGCCTGTAATCCCAGCACTTGGGAGACTGAGGCAGGAGGGTTGCTGGAAGTTCAAGGCCAGCCTGAAGTACAGTTTGAGACCCTGTCTCAAAAAAAACCCCAACTTTGCCAGGGATATAGCTCAGTGGCATAAGCACCTGCCTGGCAAGCACAAGGTCCTGAGTTTGATTCCTGCTACCAAAAAAAAAAAAAAAAAAAACCCAACTCACTAACCCTTTATAATAGTTGGATGATATTCCAAGTTATAAGTTTGCAATAATTAATTGAGCTATTTCCCTATTAATGACTATTGTTTGGATAGATTTCCCATTTTTCTGATTCCAGTAGACAGTGTAAAATTCTTGTACATGGGTCAAAATTACATAAATTTTATTTTCAATAAATATATGCTGTTTATTTTCCAAAAAGTTTGTAGTAAATCCATTCCCAGTGACAGTTAATTCCCATTTCTTGGCATAATATCGAGCCCTGAACATGACCAAATTTAATTTGCTGGGTAAAATGATAGCATGTTTTTATCTCCATTCCCTTGTAGTAAGAAGCTGAGCACTCCAAGACTTATGCTCCAGTGATTTGTGTGTGCTTTTCTGTGCAAACTTTCTGTGTTCTTTTCGAGTATGTTAGACAGGTTAGGTTTGTTTGCTTGTTTATTTGTTTGTTTGTTTTTTGAGACAGAGCCCACTACGTAGCCCAGGCTTGAACTTTAATCCTGCTTCAGCCTCCTGAGTGTTGAGATTACAGGTGTAGTGACTCTGATTGGTTAATCTTGTTCCTGTTAATTTGTAGGGGCTTGTGGTACATTGGGCCTTGTCCTTTGGCCTATTATGTATATGGTAAGTGTTGTGTTACAGGTCACTGTTGGTCCGTTGGCATGTTAACATTGGAGTCTTGTCAATGTCTGTATGATTTTGCAAGATTGAAGCTGTACCCTTTTGTATCTTATGTTTTTCTTTACTGTTGTAAGAATTTTCCCATGTTCCTGCATAACCTTTAATTATACCCTTAGGTGTCCATTCATAGTTCCTTGTATAAGTGGACTACAGTTTATGTCATTATTACCTGTGGTTTGATATTTAGGTTGCTGTGGCGGTTTTTCCTTCTCCCCTTTTTTTTTTCAAAGAAAATATTTTAATAGCTATCATACAGATACATGTAGTGTCTGTTGGCTTATTTTCTTAAAACACATTATCAGGAGTGGAATGAATAGCTCAGAACATTTAAAAGGTTATGCTCTAGATTTTGCCTTACATATGTTGCCCAAAGGAATTACTCTAGCAGGGTGGCAGAGTAAATGTGGGCTGGGCTTAGCTCAGTGATACAGTTCCTGCCTAGAATTCACAAGGACCTGGGTTCAATCCCCAGCACCATCACCATCAAAAAGAAAAGGAGAAAACATAGATGTGACAGCCTATTTCTTTCATTCCTCCCATCAGCCCTGTAAGGCTGGAGACCAGTGGCCCGGAGGAAAGCTGGAACCAGCCAGCATTGAGAAAGTTGACCCTTGGTAGTTATAATTAGGTTGGCATATCTGAGAGTCCTTGATAAGGCTTCATTAATTTATTAATCCAGGGCATATTAGTAATAGGCATATGTTAGATCAGGATCTCTCTGGGGACTGCAAATGTAGATTTTTGTTTTTTGTTTTTTGTTTTTTTTTGGTTGTTGTTTTATGGTACTGGGAATTGAACTCAGGGCTCTCTGCTGAGCTATGTCCCCATCCCTTCTTGAAAATTTTTAAGTTTTGACATAGCATTTCGCAAAGTCACTAAGTTCCCAAGGTGAGACTCAAACTTCAGTCCTCCTGCCTCAGCATTCCAGAATGCTGAAATTACAGGCATGTGCCACCTTGACCAGAGGGACTACAGATGTAGTTTAATGGAGCTAATCTTTTACCTTGGTCTTACCTATCTTAGTTACTTTTCTCCTTGCTGAGACAAAATACTCAATGCCTGAAGTTGAAGAAAAAAAACGTTTATTTGGCTCATAGTTTGTGGAGGTTTCAGTCTGTAGTTGGCAGGCTCTGAGACAGGATGGTGTGGCAGACAGGTATTGCAGAGGAGAAACAGTTCATGATAGGCAGAAGGTAGCAAAGCAAGCAAGGGGCAAGACAGGCCTGTTTCTGTCCCTTATATTATATCCAGGCTCCCTAGATTAGGGTGTTGCTAATCCAATCAGTGGACTGATTTAGTAATCACCTAGTTCCTAGTAATCCTAGTTCCCTTAATCCCAGCATTGCACCATGAACCAGTCACATGCACTAGATCCAGCCACCTCTGAAAAAGCCCCACCTATGACTGCATGAGGCTCTGGGGGCTATCTAGACGTAACATCATCCCAGATCTGTGGGGTCTGGCTGGCCCCCTTCATACTTGGTGTTGGGGACACAGTTGGCCCGTCTCTGGATAGCTACACACTCAGTGGAGGAGGAGTAGGAGAAAGCGCTCATCTCTGGGTCGACTCTCTTTTTTTCTCCAAGGGTCTATGATAAGAGAGAGATGCAGCCCCAAAAGAAAGCCAAGGAGGGTAGTATTGTATGGCCGGGGTCAGTGCCAGGTTCAGGAGCCTGGGTTTGAAAATGGTCTTGCCTTTTCCCAGCAAGCAAAGTGGGCCAGTTACTTACCTTCTGAGGGCCTCAGTTTCCTCATCTGTGAAGTAGGTGTCATGATCCTGCTATATCTGCTGTGGGGAAGAGAAGAGGTGAGTCATAGAGGCCACTCAGCATAGCAATGTGTAGCACATAGTGGGTGCGCAGCAGATGACAGCGGTGGTTATGAAGGAGGCGGCGGGACAGGAGGGACAGTGGTGGACAGTTGCAGGCTGTGGAGTGGAGGTTTCTGATGTGGTGACTGTCTTTTTGCAACCTCTGGGTCCATGTGGGCCTTGGCAGAATTGAGACCGAGCCCAGCTGAACATCCTGATTTATTCCTGATTCACATGGGGATGTAGACACCTGTGTGAGCTTCAAAGACAATTCAGGTCAGTGTAACCAGTGGTTCCAGGGTGTCTTTCTGTAATATGTCCAGGTCTAAGTGACCTGTGAAGAGTCGAGTAAAATAAGTGTTGGGTGTCAGCTCTGAAATTGGATTGATGTGGGGAAGTTTATTTGCAGGTTTTACTGTGGTTCAGGATAAAGGAAATCTGCTCAACTACCTAAATCATGGGTCGTGGGTGTGAGCCTGGCTGTGACAGCTCTGAGGAATGTGTGCTTTGGGAAGTCCCAGGTTTTCTGATTCTACGAATATGGTGGAGTTGAATTACTTAGAGGGGCTTCTTTCCTCTTCCTCGTGCTTTCCTTCGTCTGATGTTGTAAGAGGGACACTGTAAAATACAGAGAAGCAGGCATGGTAAAATGTGAAAATCTCCCATCAGTCCATTCTTGTAGATACAATCTTTTTGACAGATCGGCGTATGTAACTTTCAGTCTCCCTTTCCCACCAAAGCTCCAATTCTTATTTTAAAAAATAAGAACGAGCCCCGGTAAAAATGTGTTTTTTCTTTTTATTCTTTATTTTCATTGACAGTGCAGTGATGAACTTTCAGTGATACAGACAGCTTGCTGTGGCACAAGTGCCGTAGGTTTCCCACCACTGGACTGTGCGTCTTGCGCAGGAGCCATTTTGCATACTGAACAGGTAGTTACTTGAAATGTAAACATGAGCCTAATTAAGTACTTTGCTAATAACTGTTTTGTCTTGAGGCAGTTGGTCACAGCCTTGTTTTTTAACTGTTGCTCAGAGAGGTCCTGGGGAAATGTGAAGGGAGGCTCGAGTGAATGGGTGTCTTCAGCCCTCCGAGGTGCTCTTTGTGGGACATAGAACCTGTGCAGCTCGCCACTCCAGGCCCGTGAATTGGTCTCATGGCCTAACTCATTCTTTTGAGACCTCCAATACAGTGGCTTAAGATACAAGCTAATTTCCCAAGTAAAAATCTCTGCTGCTATGGTAGTGCTGTCAGGGGCCCCAGATCCTCCTAGCTTGTTTCTCTGCTGTCCTTGGAACAGACCAAGATTATAGACTCTGTGTACACACCAGCCAGGAAAAGGGGAAGACAGGGCACTGCCTGGAAGCTGCCCTTTCTTCTTCCTATCCTATTGGCTGGTAACTAGTCATATCTAGCTGCAAAGGACACTGGGAATTGTAGGTTTTTTTGTGAGTAAGCACATGCCCAGCTGTCCACTGCAAGGAGATGAAGGAGAATGGATACTGGAGAATGGAGAACAACTAGCATTTAACACATAGGCAGAAGCAGAAGATAAAATATTCTAGAAAGGGGAAGCAGCTGGAGAAACAGCAGCTTAGAAGACCCCAGTGGCTGCAGGTTGGAGAGGAGGGGTACATAGAGGCTGAGAAATGATGTGTAGGACTTGGATGCTCCAGGATTGTTTCCCTTCCCCATCTCCTTGCTGTCCATTACTTTAAGACAGGAGTTCGTTTGGTTTTTGTTTGTTTTGTTTTGAGTCCTGAGGATTTAGCCCAAGGAGTGCTGAGTTATGTTCTCCAGTCATTTTTATTTTTAAGCATCTCACTAAGTTGCCCCGGTTGCCTTGAACTTTTGATCCTCTTGCCTCGGCTTCCCAAGTATACCTGGGATTATAGGCAACCACATGTGGCTAACACAGGAGTGCTTGAAATGTAGTCTTTAAAGGCTGATCCCTTCTCAAGTGTTGAAAAGAACTAGCGATTAAAACTGTTTAACCCTTGTTTCATCTCTCTTATCCTGTGTGCTTGGTAAGAGTTTATTTTCATAAATAAAATAACAGACACTGAGAATTACTGTGTCAGGTAATTCTGTGCTAAGCCTTCTCTGAGTATAACTTTAGGTCTACAGTAATGCTGGGTAGGTACACTTATGACTCTGTATTTAGATGGGGACACTGAGGCACAGTTAAGCTTGCCTGTAGTTCCACAGCTAGCAAGGGGTGTAGGAGGTACAATATTTAAACTCAGATTGTGACCTCAGAGCCTGTGGCCCTTGTCCCTTCTGGGTTTCTCCTTGGTAATTTGCAGATAGTCCTCATGATTATGACATCTATATCTCAGCTCCTATCTTAACATTTGGCTTCAAGAAACAGAAAGCCAGGTTCCCATAGCCTACACATGATGGCATTTATTTATTTACAGGTCAGGAATTCTAGTTTCAGGCACTGCTGTGAAGGCTAACATTTTTGTCATTTGCATTATGTTCGTCTCAGGCTTCCAAAATTGTCGCTGCAGTTCTAACCAACAGCTGTAGCTTCATGATTGGAGCAGGGAAGTATCACACCAGCAGAAGTCTTCTCAAAAGGCCCCTGTATCACATGACAGACTTCTGCTCATGTCATCTTGGCTGGGACAGCATCACATAACCACCTAGAGCTGCAAGGGAGGCAGGAAAAGTGGGTTTTTCTGCTTCCCCAGCGGGAGGCAGCAAGGAAGAAGGGAGTTGGATAAGGCTGTTGTGTAAGCGTGCAGCAGTACCTGCCATATACTTACACACTTCTTTTTAGTCAGTTTGCTTCTTTTAAGCTTTAATAAATTTGTCCCCAAAGGAAGTTTTATATCACTTTAAAATATCTGTGAAGTCAGAGCTTGGTCATAGTCACATGTCTACGTAGTAGCTGCTAAAGTAGAGAAATTGTCCCATCCGTATCTGCGGAGAACAGGCGCCAGCACCTCTGTCAGATACCAAAATCCCCAGATGTCCAGGTACCTAAAAATGGTATAGTGTTTCCATGTACGCTGTATACATCCTCCTGTAGACTTAAATCATTTCTAGATTACTTGTAATAGCTAATAGAATACCAATAAAATTTCTGTCCATGTTCACATGCAATTTGTTTTGTTTTGCTTTTTGAGGGAGGGTCTCACCATATAATTTAAACTGGCTTTGAATTCATTGTGTAGTACAGGCTATCCTTAAACTCACAGCAGTCCTCCTGCCTTAGCCTCCCAAGTGCTGGGATTATAGGAATGTGCCACTATGCCCGATATCAGATGGAAGTTTTTTTTTTTTTTCAAATATTCATTTGATTGAATCTGCAGATACAGAACTTACATGTGAGAAGGGCTATGTCCCTATTTTTAAAAAGAGAATATTCCACCAACTGCCTAGAGCAGTGGTTCTCAGAGCTGGGTGCTTTTACCCACAGGGGATATTTGGCAGTGTATGGGAACATTTTTGATTGTCACAGCCAAGGAAGAGGGCTGTTACCGACATCTAGTGGGAAGAGGCCAGAGACAGTCTAAACATCCTACAGTGCATAGTACCCCACTCCGCAACAAGACACTGGCCCCGAACATCAGTGTAGCTGTCCAGACCTGGCCTAGACATGGTGCTTGTGCTGTCGGGAGCATAGGTTGGTGGTGTTTTGGGTGATGCTGTGATTTTCCAGTCTTCCCAAGCGCCGGAGAAAAAGGCTGTCTTGCTCTGGGCAATTGTGTTTTGCCCTGGGTAACTATCAACCAGCAAGACTTTTTTTTTTTTTTTTTAATACGGGGAATTGAACTCACAACCTTGAGCTTACCAGGCAGGCACTTGTGCCAGTGAGCTATACCTCCAGCCCTAGCAAGACGTTTTTTACCTGTAGCCTCCTTGTTGATTTTCGAGGTCTGTTCTCTCAGGTAGTGTCAGATCTCCGCAGTCATGTGATGTGGCTTAAGATATGCACCGTATAGAAATCTGCGAGGGGGCTGTGCATGGCCCCTGAAGCTGAAGTGATTGAAATAATCGCCCTTTCCCAGACAAGGCCCATCCAAGTGTCTGATTCGGAAAGAACACAGTGCTCGCAGAGAGCAGTTCTCTCCTGGGGCCAGGAAGAAGCTGGTGCCCACATGCTTTGGAAAGGACTGTGCAATGGTGAGTAGGAGATTTTATTGCCATATTTCTGCCTGGGCTTGGCAAAAACAAGCTGGCCTGGGCATGGGCCTGTGGAGACAGGAAGGCAGCTGGCAGGCACAGGTGATCAGAGATCAGGCTGTAGGCAGGTTTCCCGAGCTGGCCTAACCCTCTGCTGTTACTCTCGTCCTCTCCCTTGTAGCTAATTGACCCTTTACACAGCTAGGACAAAGGGTGGGTGGGTGTGTGGTGATTGTCTTGCTTCCTTGAAGTAAGGGGATTTTTCATTTTTCCTTCTAGATTCTGGAAACTTTGCCTCTTCCCATCTCTGCATGGTGCGTCTAGATCAGATAAGAGGCCAGACTGTTGATGCAGATGTCCTGCATTTCATGGACCTCAAGAGGCCTGCCACTGGGACACCCATCCTAGTTTTAGGGATCTTATGCTGTAAAGATATGGCCAGCCGTGTTTATAGGATGAGGTGATTGTGAGATACAGGCTGATGTCAGACATTAAAATAGGAAGAAACATAGTTCTTAGAATTACTGCATTAAACATGGTTCTTAGTGTTAATAGCTTTCTCCTTCCCTCCTCTCCTCTTCCACCATTCCTCCTTCTCTTCTTCCCTTCTGGGTATTAATTCCTATGTTCTTGAAGATCCATGCTAAGTACTAGGGACATGTAGCATGGTGAATGAGACATCTACCGTCCCTTTCCCCTGGAGACCACAGTGGTGAACATGTTTAAAGCAATGTGCGGATCCTGCATCCTGAGCAGTGTAGCCCCTGCTCAGATCCTGGTTCTGCAGCTCTAGCTTTACCTATCTGTGCCTGTTTTTTCATGTAAAATTGGGCTGAGAATAGTGCCTGCTTCATAAAATTGTAAAATTAGATGAGTTGCTATGCTCTTAATTGCTAGCCCTATTACTCTGATTTGTACCAACACCGTCATTTTGTAGCATGGCGATCCCACCAAGAGCTTTAGCTGTGGTTAACTTCTGGTCCTCTGCATAACTTGGTTCCCTTGGCTCAAGTCCAGAGGCTTTTTAAATCTGTGCTTCAGATGTCACATCTGTAAAGAAGGGAACAGTAATAGTACCGATCTTGTAGGTATGTTGTAGGGAATTAGGTATTCCTAGGTGAATTGATATGCATAACCTATCTGGAACCATGTCAGGGGTATCGAGGGTTTTGTGATTGTCCCAAACCTCTTGAGAAGGAAGGTGAACCCTCTGCCTTGAACATGGCTGTTCTCTTATGATCCAGCTCCTGGGCCTTCATAGCTCTCAGGGAGTCACAGATGTTGTCCTGGATACAGTTCTTGTTCTGGTTTCAACATGCGGCTTCAAAGATGATGGCCAGAGGGTAGGACCCCCAGGGGCCAGCATTGCCACCTCTAGTGAAGTGCGCCACCGCACCTGGCACCTCCTGCTTTTGTTGTTGAACTCGTATATAAAGAGTTCCTGTAGTGTGCACCAGGTGAACTGAACAAACACCTTCCTGCTTTAGAGAAATTACAAGCAGGGAGGAAAAAGAGTCTTAGGAGGGAGGCAACTGATAGCAGACACTTCAGGACCCATTCCTAAGCCCCAGGGGCTGTTCTTGACAGTCCTTTAGGTGAATACTTTCATCTCTACTCCCACCCTGTGTGTGGAGGTTGCAGTTATTCCCATGTTGCAGATGGGGAAATAGAGGCAGTAAGAACTGAAGGCTCCTAGCTACTAAGTGGCAGAAGTGGGTTTGAACCTAGGGTGTCTGTCTGGCGTTACCCTTGCTGCTGAAGGAAGCACACTGGCTTTGGCCCTCGTGACTGGAGGTGTGGAGGCTGAGAGGGGGCTCAGCCGGGAGAGGCCTCTGCCTCCCAGTGGCATGTAAGGTGGAGGGGAAGCTGGCCAGGCCTGTGGGCAGCCTCGAGGTGGGGAGGCTGGGTGGCTTTGAAGCAGCAGAGGCCTATGGAGCTGGGGCACCAAGGCCAGGGAAGGGGGGTCCTGAGTTGAAGAGGGACCTGAGGATCCCTCCACAGGGCTGGAAAGGCTGTGGGTGATGTTAATTATTAACACTCCTGTGATTCTAATTTGTCTCTGACACTACAAAATGTGTTTCACTTCACCTTCAGACAGCCCTATGGAGTTGACAGACCATCACCGCCATTTTATGAAGGGAGAAACTAAGGCCCAAGTGTGTTGTGACCTGCCCAAGGTTGCACAACTCACCTGTAGCAGAGCTCGGTTAGAAACTTGGGCTTTTGACCCAGGTTCCAGGCTCTTGGACATAACACCATCTTGCCACCATGAAGGGCATGTCCAGGTTGCCATGGGTGCCTCCCAGATCCCTGGCCTGAGGAATAGGAGCACCTTAGGGTGGGGAAGGGAGGGAACCTTCCCTGTAGACTGTGTCCAGTGATAGTGCCCAATCCTGGAGCAGGGCAGAAGAAAGTGAATTTCCTGGGTAGCTGGACTAGTTCTGACAAAGACAGTAGTAGCACTATGGTGGGAGGGGCAGCGACCAAATTCAGCCCTTCCTGAACCACTCTCCTAGCTCTGAGTGTCACCCCTGCAGGGAGGTGAGTGGTTTTCTTTGCTTTGACACGTAGGGAACTGGAGTCTGAGAGGTAGATCAACTCCCTCAGGCCACAGAGGAAGTGTTATACTGGGCTGGAGGCCAGGACCGCTGCTCCGGACACCTCACACATCGTGGCCTGTCCTGCAGCACGCCTGCTCCCACCTGTCCTTGCAGTTCCTGTGGAGGCCATGGGAGTGGCACCTCTGGAAGGGACCTCAGTGTGGGAGGGGTGGGCCGATGCTCCCTGGCGCCTAAATGCTCTGGGCAGGGGTGCACGTGGGTGCCATGGGGCTGTTCCGAGGAGTGTCTGAGGATGGCAGTGAGGTCCCTGTTTCCAGTTCTTAGTTGCCTACAGGGGAAAGCTAAGCCATACACCTTCTGTCTGGATTTTATAATTCCTAGAGTTCTTTTTTTTAATTTTAAAGAGAATAGAAACAATAAACACCATATAAAATTTCAAGACAAGATGATAGGAAATTAACAATATAGGAAATATAACAATTATATTGCATATTATCTTCAAAGTAGTTGCTTAGATTACCAGATACAGGCATGCAAAATTGATCAAACAATATAAGCACTAACTGCTCCTTTCAATGGACTAATAGAAATTAGTACAATTATCTTAGCTATCTTACGTGTGTGTATATATATATATATATTTTTTTTTTTTCTTCCCTTCTTTTCTCCTTTCCCCATCCCAATTACTCTTTCCTTTTGAGCAGTTTCTTTCCCTTTCTCATAGCTATTGTACCTTTTGGATCTTATTTACTCTTTCAGCTTCTCCCACTAGGGAGACAATACGATGTTTACAAATTTGAGTCTGATTTATTTCGCTTATGAGTATGGTCTCTAGTTGCATCCATTTACCTATAAAGCTTCAAGTTTATCTTTCTTTATAGCTGAGCAATACTCCATTGTATAAAAACACCACATCTTTTTTATCAATAACTTGGTTGCTGGGCATTTGGGCTGTTTCTAGGATGTAGCTATGACACATTGTGCTGCTATAAACAGCAGCCCATATGGGCGCACATGTATCGCTGTGTACGATGTTTTCTGTTCTTCTGAGAAGATACCCAGAAGGGGAATAGCTGGGTTGAATGGGACTTCTAGTTCTAGTTTTTTTGAGGAATCTGTCCCTTAGACAAAGGACTTCTAGCTAGAGCATATAGAGAATTAAAAAAAATCAGGCCCCCCAAATTTAAAGACCCAATCCAGAAATGGGCATCTGAGATGAATTCCTTGAATTCTTGCTGCACTGTGGTGGACCACCATTTTCCTGGTGGGAATCCTAATTGAAGCTTCCCTTTCTTTAGGCTGACCTGTCTCAGATGTGTACATTTGTCACTGGGTCCTCTCTTGGCTCCATTTTGTGCAGTACTTACAGCTCTTGGTCTTGCCCTGGGACTGTTCCCTAATTGCACCTTGTGGGCTGAGGTAGGAGGTTTGTGAGTTTGAGTCCAGTCTGGCAATTTAGTGACTTAGTGGGACATTGTCTCAAGAAAAAAAGAAAATGAAAAAGAAAAGCCTAGGCAAGGGTGTCTATCATGTGCTCCCAAGTTCCACGTATTGTCAGGTGAGTGATCTTGTTCCTGTTGTCTCAGGTGGCCGTGCAGGGCTTGCCACCCTCGGTCAGCCTGCCTGAGTGGCATGGACCTCTTCCCTTCGCAGCTGTACAGCCTGGGACGAGCCCTGCACATCTGCACCTTAGCTGCTCCCTCTGTGAAGCGGGAAGCCTGTGCCCTCTTCCTAGGGTTAGAGTGAAGACGAAGCCACTTGGTGCGTGAGTTTCAGTTTACAGTGGAGTCGTCTTTGCCCTTGGAGGAGGAGACAGTCCTTTCCTTCACTTTGTGAATTAGGCCCTCTCTCCCAGACACCCCTTGCCATGTCTGTGTATCCCTTTGCTGACACTTTGTGCTTCTGGTATCTTCATGATGGCTCTTTAGGTAACTGTCTTCCTCATACTCAAGAGTCTAAACCTGTGTTTTAGTACTGGGGATTGAATCGAGGGCCTTCACACTGAGCTACATCCCCAGGCCCCCACCCTGTTCTTTGTTCTTTAGCAAGACAGTGTCTTGCTAAGTGGTCCGGGCTGGGCCTGAACTTGTGATCCTGCTGTCTCTGCTTCCTAAGTGCTGGGATCACAGGTGTGCACCACCACACAAAGCTGAGTCTAAGCTGAGTCTAAGCCTCTGGAGGGCAAAGTGTAGATGCATTTTTTTCTGGTTGGAGTCCTGATACAGGTGGGGCTCAGCAGGTGTGTAAGTGATTGGATGGGCCTGTGGATGGGCTTTCAGGGTTGCTAGGCATTGGAGGCAGGGGTGCAGCCAGATGGAAAACTGTTGAGGCAGCCTGTCTCAACTGGGGATGAATTATCCCCCAGGGGGTCAGGGTAGTGATGATGTCTGCAGACATTTTTGTTGCTACAGCTGGGGGTGGGAGGGTGGCTACTGGAATTTAAGGGGGTGGGGGCCAGGGATGCTGCTCAACAGCCTAAGGTGCAGAGGACAGAATCAGCTGGGCTAAAATATCCATAGAGCTGAGGGTGAGAAACCCAGAGTTAAGGGGACATGGCAGACTAAAGCATTGCATTTAGAAGTTTTTAAGCAAATGCAAGTACATATTAGTTTGGGTGATGCGGTCTCTTACTGAGATGAGGAAATGTGTGTTACTGATTTTTTTTTAGGAGGATATAAGGTCCAGCACATATGTGAAATTGCTCAGTGTCAGAATGACCCAAGGCCTTACTCATCTTTTCTTTTAACAGCTTTATTGAGACTTATTTGTGATTTATGTATTTAAAGTGTGCAGTGAAATGGCTTTTGGTACTGTATTCACAGAATTCTGCATCAACACAGTCAGCACTGGGACTTTTTTTTATTCAGGAATATTTTATATTTTCAAAATATTTAGGAATAGTTTAATTAGAAAAATAAAGGCAATGGGATTATCAGGTTCTAAAAGTATCCATGAATTAAACCACACTCCCCTTAAAAAACAAAACCAAACCTTAAATCACATTGCTATTAACCTTTCTTACAGTAAAGAATAAAACCAAACAGTGCTGAAGTACAAAAATCTGAAATTCTGAGCATGAAAATAATTTATCGATTAGACATTTGATTTATTCAAGCATTAGGCCCACAGAACACAGCTATAGAGTAGGGAAAAAAATCTATCCTGCGCGGGCATCATTTCAAATTTCCTGGGGACAGTTTGTGCATTCTGTACTATAGCCTCACCCTAAAACGTCCACATGTGGTTGTTGTGGATTAATTTTTTAGTGAAAGGACATGAGAAATTGTGTGTACACCCACATTGGCAAATACCATTAGTGATACGAGTTTCAGCAGCATTCTTAGGCACAATAGCACTGCCTGAAGTGACACTGTTTGATAAGCAAAGAAAGGACTACCATTAAGTATAATCTTACAAATAAGAAGAATATATGCACTTTGTCAAGCATTGGGCCATTTTTATCTTCCTACTTACGGGCCTGGGTTTAAAACCTGTGGGGTTGCATGCCTGGCACGGTCACAAACCTTGACTGTGCTCAATTTCCATTTTGTGGAGGCGCATTCCGGTGTCTGTCACGGATTCCTGAGGCACTTTGAGTGTCCTTCCGGGACACTGCAGCAAGCCTGGAGGAACAGCAGCCTGAGCATTCAGTGCCCTGGGACAGGCGGTGTGTGGGGGAGGAAGTGAGGTCTGGAAAAAATGATGCATGAAATAAATAACCTGAGCTCAGGCCATAGGAAATTTTTGGCTACTGCCTTGGACAGTGCAGTTTTACATAGTTTACTTTATTAAAACTTAAATGTCCTATAATAACATTATATAGTATAGTATTTATAGAGTTATAAACTGCCAGGAATACATACACCTTCCTTTAGTGCTGCTTGAAATATGAAATTCCCGTGAGGACCTCCGGGTTGCTATTTATCATTGTTTTTCCAGACCTCAGCATGTAGCTCCCAGTCGGTAAACCTCACCTGAACACTTTTCCTTGTTTTCTGCGCTCAAGGCTTAGGAGTTATTAAGGGGTGCCTGATTATCTGAGGATCAGGCTTTCCCTTGTTTGTTTTAGCTTAAGAAGCAGTTGCTAAGGGAATTCACTGGGTCATTGTTTGGAACAGCCGAGCACACACCAGGCCCTGGGTTTGATGCCCAGCACTCTAGGTTACATGAGACTTGAGCACCCAGAGATTTCAGTGTCTTGTGTGAGGTCTCCCCGAACAAAGCCCCTGCTGGTACCGAGAGACAACCATATGTATTTTTAGAAACTAGAATCATATATTACCTATTAAGGCAGAATTTAAGAACAAATTTTCAGTGGCCATCACCTCCAGCTCCTGTGGTTTAGGAGGCTTTCCTAAGCTGCCCCTGTGCAGGATGGGTGTAGAAGCCCAGACTTCTTGGAGCACAGGCTGTCAGGCTCAGTCTGACTTCAACACAAAGGCACAGGGCATTAAGGTTTAAAGGGAGTGACACCGAGTTGAGCACAGAACCAAACCTTGTGTCCCTCGCTCTACTTTGATTGCCTCCTTTATTTGTTTCCTGTGGCTGCTGTAACAAATGACCACACATTTAGTGGCTTAAAGCATCTAGAATACAAACTGGGCATGGTGGCAGAGGTTTGTAATCCCAGCACCTCAGGAGGCTGAGGCAGGAGGATCATAAGTTTGAGCCCAGCCTGGGCAGTTCAGTGGCTTAGTGAGACTCTCCTTCAAAATACAAAATAAAAAGAAGGGCTGGGTGTGGCGCAGTGTGAAGGCCCTGGGTTCATATTCTTTTGGGAGCCTGGTCTTTTCCAGCTCTAGAGGTTCCTTGGCTTGTGGCCCCATGTCATTCTGTCTTCTGATTTTGTGGTCACAGTTCCCTTTCTGACTGATTCTCCTGCCCTTCTCTCTCCCCTTATAATTCCCCTGTATTACCATTGGGACCATGTGGATCATCCAGGAGTCTCCCCAGATTGATACCCTTAATTATGGGGCCTCTTGTCTTGTAAGGAAACATAGCCCCAGGTTCTCAGGATCAGGATATGGGCATATTTGGCAGTGTTTGCCTGCTTCCCTTGCTCAGCACAGTTCCTGGTCTATGCTAGGTGCTCAGTACAGCTGTGTTTTGTTTTGTTTTGTTTTGTGGTGGTGCTAGGGATGGAGCCTACAGCCTCACATATACTAGGCAAGTCCCAGCCCTTCTTTATTTTGAGACAGGGTCTTGCTAAGTTGCCCAGGCTGCTCTCAAACTTGCCACCCTCCTCTCTCAGCTTCCTAAATAACTGAGATTACAGGTATGTGGCTCCATGCCTGGATATACTAGCCAATCTTTATTGAATAGAAGAATAGATCACTTGGTGAGACTGAAGAACGTGGCAGGGACAGAGTTAAGAGGTGGCTCTGGAAGTAATAATGAAAATGGTATATATTTGGTACCTAGTTTGCATTGGTCAGAGCTTACTGAAGTGCCTGTGTGCATGTCAGTATTCACACTTCACAGAGGTGGAGACTGAGGGCTGGTTGCCCGCCTGGATCACCTGGTGGGGAACTGCCTGATAGGGTGGGTTTGGGAGGCTGGTCAGGGCGGGAATTCTGTTAACATGGGGTTCTGTGGCCGTGACACTGCTGATGTTTTGGCTGTTTTTGCTGCTGGGGACCATCCTGTGCATTCTAGTTGTTTAGCAGCCTGAAATGCCAATAGCATAGCCTCCTTTCCTCGGTTGTGACAACCAGAACCCTCTCCGGGTGCTTTGAACTCCCCTGGGAGACAAACTTGCCCCCAGTTGGAGACAAGGACAAGTGCTACTTCTTGGATAAGGGCCTGCCTGATGGGCCCTGCGGCACTTGGGAGAGTTTGGGTCCAAGCAGGTCGACAAGCTGCCCACTGACATTCAGGGACCTGTGGGAGCTGTGGAGCTCTGTTGTTTTCAGTGCTGGCAGCCCTGGTTTTCCCTGGTGTGTGGCTCTGCATCTTGGGCAGGAGGGTTTGGGCACCTGCTGGGCAGTGCAGGGACCACTTTGGGCCATTCCCTCACTCCTTGGGTGTGGGAGAAGGTCTGGACTCAGCCCTCCCTTTCCACATTTCTGGGCTTTATTTTTAGTTTTGATGAGTCAGAGGGCGAGGAAGGGTCAGCTCAGCACAGCATCGTGCAGGGCGGCTTCGCGGCCAGTCGTGCTGCTGTCGGCTGCCTTTCCCCCTCCACACCATGCCGCTGGCTGCACTCACCCCACACTGTTGGGCAGCAGGCTGCGGACCTTTCGTGCTGTGTCTAAGCAGGATCAGTGCCCAGCACCCAGCAGGCCCTGAGCTAACTGCCGGCCTCTCAGGGTTACTTTGCTCAGCTGTGCTTGGCTTTCAAGCTGCCCCTAGCTTGTTTGGAGACCTGCGCCTGTGCTGTGCCTAATGTGCTTCCCCTTTTTTTCTAGTGTTGGGGTTTGAACCCAGGGCCTTTGCCCCGAGCTGAATCCCCACCCCTTTTGAGATAGGGTCTTACTGAGTTGCTCAGGCTGGACTCAAAGTTGTGATCATCTTGCCTCAGCCTCCCAGAGTACTGGGTATGGGTCGCCATGCCCAGCCTTCTCCTCTCTCCCCCTTCACCCTTCCTCCTCCCCTTCCTCTGTGGGATTGAGCCCAAGACCTTCACACTGAGTTGCATCCATAACCTATATTTTATTTTTTGTTTTAAGATGGCTTTACTAAGTTGCTCAGGCTGGGCTGGAACTTGGGAATCCTTGTGCCTTAGCCTCCCAGAGCTGTGGGATTATGCCACAAAAATGGCTTTCAAAAATGACCTGTAAGCCTGGCCCTTTCCGGGCTGTGTCAGGTGAAAGAGCTTGTAATCTCTGGAGCCAGTCTGCCTGGGTTTGACCCAGGCCCAAGTGACTTGTGGCTAGTCTTCTCCCCTCTGTTTTGTTTCTGTGTCCCTTTCTGTAAAGCCGGAATAATTACAGTGCCTGCCTTCTGTGGTTGCAAGGTGGTAACACGGGAGGAGGTTCTGAATGCATTCACAAAGGGGTCGTAATTTGGATGTCTTGATGCTGGCTGGCTCCAGACCATTGGTGGTTCAAGCTGGTAGGAACATATTAAATCCTGAACACAGTGCCAGGCATGAAGTTGTGGGTTACTAAGAGCTGCTGTTTTATTGTTCCTGCCACTCCTGTTAACCTGAGCTACAGTCCCTTGGGGCTGCACCCCGAATCAGCTCTGTGCACTGCGTCTCGTGGCTGGGGACGCTGGGAAGTGGAGACCGGCTTCCAACCCAGGCCCTCCAGTTCAGGCCCCCTCTATTTGTTGGTGAAGCCTTTTGTGTTCTTCTCATTTATTCCTTCCTTGCTTTCTTCTTCCTGGGCTGTGTGTCTTCATTTCTGAAAAGTTGTACGTACTCATGGCTCAAAATGCAAAAGGTATAAATGGTACCTGTTGGGAATTGTCCCACCTGACCCTTTCAGATCCTTCCCTGGAAGTAAGTGACTGTGTTACCAGTTTCTAGGGCTTTCTCTTCAGAGAGATTTTGTGCACATGCGGATATTCTTGTACACTTCTTGTGTGTGTCCCTTGTTTCGCACACACTGTTATATCCCTTGTTTTTACTTTAGTTGACCTCACACCAGTATGTAAGTTGCTGAGTCCACCGCAGAGGGAGACCTTAGGTGTAGGTATTGGGAGCTGAGTCCCTGCCCAGCCTGCAGACCACCTGTGCTCCTTACCTACACTGGGCCCAGTCTGGTCTGGTCTTCTCTAGTGAGGAATGGTCGATGCACAGACAGTGCACATTTATTGTGTACAGCTGTGAAGAGTTGGAGGTAAGAATGTATCCGTGTTCAGTGCCATGAACACTCCCTTCACAGCCAAAAGGCTTTATTTGTTCTGGAGCACTCACCCACCTGGCAGACTTTTAAGTGTCCAGGACAGTAGTGCTAACTGCACAGCACTGTGTCATAGGTGCCTGGGCCTTACTCATCTTGAATAATTGAACTTTACACCCTTGACCTTTACCTGCTGTTTCCCAGGCCCTACAAACCACCATTCTACTCCCCACCTTGTAAGTTGGGCTTTTAGGGCCCATCTGTGGGTGAGTGAGTTTGTACAGTTTCTTTCTGTGTCTGGCTGATTTCACTTAGCAGAATGTCCTCTGAGGTCTGCTGTGTCATCAGATGGCAGGGTCTTCCTCTTTTTTAAGGTTGAGTAATATTCTACTGCATGTATGTTCTGCCTTTGTACATTCGGCTGTGGGTGGACATCTAGATGGCCTGCCTGCTGTGACGGTGCTGTGACAGTGAGCCGGTGTTGTGAATTCCCCTCTGTGTGCCAGATGTGACCAGGATTGGACGTCACTCACGTACCCCCGGTCAGGAGTTCTGTGCTTCTTGGCATTTGGCATTCAGCTGTGGGAGTGGGATTTGGGGATCTTAGGGCCTCAGGCTGCTGTTGCCCTTAATTCTCAAGGAAGCATGGGCGGGATGGGCCCCCACCGAGCCTTAGTTTTTGTTAGCAGCACAGAGTACGAGTCTTGACCCTTCCCGGTTCTGGTGCGCATGCAGAAGGCACAGGCCCATTCTGTCCCATAGGGAAGAGTGGCCACAGCGAGCTTGCTGTGGAGTGACATCCCATGAGGATGCTGCCTCTCAGCACTCCTGTGACCTCTGCACTCAGCTTCAATGCAGAGCAGAGCTGGGCAACAGGCAAGCTGCACAACCAGTGTGAAAGACACTTCGACTCCCCAGTGCCAGGTAACAGCTGCTCCTCTGTGCACGTGCTGGGGGCTGGACTTGAAGTCAGACCTCCATGCATCCCTGCTGGTGGCTGTGTGATGTTGGAAAACTTAAGTAGCCTTTCTGGTCCCACTTCCTGCTAAGGTCATGGGGGAAGTGAATGTGTTACCACCTTAGGTGTTGACTCAGTGGTCACTTTGTACCAGGTTTCTTCATTATCTCTTCTGTTGCCTTGATGACAACCCCAACCTCTTTGCCTGCCTCCCTTAGGTTGACTTCCCTAATATGCAGATGAGTCAGTGCCACGCCCTGTTCCGTGCCTACCCGTGGCTTCCTGTGGCACATGGAACGAAAATCTGCACTCCTTACCACGGCTCCAGCACTGGCCAAGTTGTAGCCTCCGGGGACTTCTTCAGCCCTATCTTGGGTCCTGGTCATTACAGCAGCCATATGGGGTCCCTTCCTGGGGCCTCAGCACTGCCGTCCCTCAGCCGTATATGTGCTCCCCTAGATCTCTGTACAGCAGACTCCTCCAGACCCTTCTGATCCGGACCCTGCAGAAACATCTCTTCCTGCAGTGCCTTACCCCAGTGCTTGCTGTCCTGTTAGTCTTCCACTGCCCTTCACAGTGAGCACCACTCTTTGTTACTACGTTTTTATTTGTAGCTTTTGTGTTTCATGACTGAGTTTTAAGAGTACGGAGACCAGGTCTCAGATCCCCATGCTTGGCCCGAGGGCTTGGCCAGGGTTGAATGGACTGGTGATCAGAACCCTGCACTTGTATGTATCTGTCCAGCTCTGGGCTGCCAGGAACTGAACCTGGAGCCGTTTGTGTTTCACTCTCCTGGTTTCACTCCCTGCTAACTCCGTAGTAGTCTGGTCTAGAAGGAGCGAGTCCCATTTTACATAGAAGTAGCGAAGGTCTCCAGAAGTGAGCTGAGGAGGGGCAGTGCATGCAGGCTGGGGACACTGCTTATCATCCTGGACAGGTGTACAGCAGAGAGGACAGGTGTAGCACAGGACAGGTGTACAGCGCAGGACAGGTGTACAGCAGAGAGTGATCCAGCCTCGTGTCAGTGGCTCTGAGGTGGAGAAGGCCCCCCGCTTGGGGTCATAGGTCTGCAAGTGGCAGAGACGCAAACCCAGCTCTGCCCGCTCTGTTCGTCACCACTGCCCAGCGCTGCTCACGTTCTGTGGGAAGTGGGGTTGCCGGATGTTTTCAGGCCTAATCAGAACCTTGCTTCTCTGTTCTGTGCGCGCGAACTTGGAGTGCACAAGTCCTGTGTTTAGTTGGTGTTGTGCCCCACAGAACTACTGTCTCCAGGCCGTGGCAGGCTGAGTTTGTGCCCTTGATCTTGCCCACCCCGGGGAGTTCCCAGCACTGGTTCTGGGGTGGAGGGGACCAGTACAGAAGCAGAGAGCTCAGTGTCAGGCTTCCCACAGGTTCAGATCTCAGCTCTACTTCTTCCTGGCTTTCGAACTGAACAAGTTGTGTGAATTTCTGGACTTCAGGGTCCTTTGCAGAAAAGGAGGAAGTGTTAGCAACCTGGCCTTGGAGGCCTTTTGGGAGGTTTAAAAAGACTCAGACTTGGAAGACCTTGAACATCGAGCCTGTTGTGGCTAGTGCTGCCGTTATTACTGGCAGCCAGTCAATGATGTTCCTTTGGTTCTTTTTTCCCAAGTCAGTATTTAGAAATTTCTACCCTTAAACTCCTGCTACTATTTATTTATTTAAAGTGGGAACTAGTTTTGTTGTTGTTTTTATAGAGGCAATACATGCAGAGTAAAAAATTCAAGCAGAACAAAAGATAATAAACCAAAATCTAATAGTCGCCTGCCTCTCGCTGGGTACAGGTCTACTCCCTGGAGATCCGCTTTGCTTGTTCTTCCTTGAATCCTTCTAAGAAAATTTTCCTGCCTGTCATATGTGATTTTATAAATAGGAACAGTGCTGCAGTCATATAAGAAACACAGGCCCCAGCGGAGCTCGTTTTACCTCGTAAGCCCCTGTTACCACCACATGAGCTCTTCCTGACTCTCCAGAAGGATGCAGCCCTGCCCACACCTTAATATTTATTGATTGATTGCAGTATTGGGATTGAACCCGGAGCCTTTGCATTGAGCTTCATTCCCAGTCTTTTAAAACAGTTTTTGAGACAGAGTCTTGCCCAGTCACAGTTGCCCAGGTGGGTTCAAACGTGTTATCCTCTTGCCTTAGCCTCCTAGAGTGCTAGGGTTATAGGCATGTGCCACCGTGCCCAGTCCATACCTTAACTGTAACCCGTGGAGACTGGTTTAAGAGCTCTGACCTCCAGAACTATATGTGGTACTGTGTTAAGCCATCATTTATAACAGCAGCAATAGGAAACCAACATAGGTAATTGGTTCCGAAACTGGTGACCAGGTCCTTGAGAACTCAGTGCTTTTGCTTGACCCAGCCTGGATTTCCCACAGATAAAACCCAGAGCACCCCTGTTAAAATTTGTTCCCTAGCACTGAGAACCAGCACGGGAATGGGCCCTTGGCACAGCGATCAGGTCCCCTAGGAGGGGGCCCCAGCCTCGTCATTTATAAGCCTTGCAACCTTAGGCAAGCTACTTGGCCTCTCTCTCTTTCAGTTTCCTCATTTACTTGGATCCAGATAACTTCTCTTATAGGTGGTCACGAAGATTAAGTTAATTTACGCAAAATGCAGTATTCAGTGCCCGGCTAATGCTAGGCAGCACTGTTGTGTTATCTATATGAATATAAGGTTATCTTATTTTAAGAGTCTATTGAGCAAAGCTCAATGTATTTTTACTGCTAACACATGATGAATGGTACAGCACAGTCTTTGAAAAGATGTCTCAGATCCTGGGGCCTCAGTTTCCTTATCTGTGGAATGGGGATATGGGCAGGGCTGCTTCTCAGAGGATGGCACAGTCATAGCCTTCTGTGGGGGACTTGGCCCATCAGCCACAGCCATTCAGCCCAGAAAGGGACCGTGTGCAGTGATACCCGCAGAGAAGTGTTAGGAAGGCTCTGCTCACTGACCAAGCTGACTTGGATTTGTGCCCCAGATCCTCGAATGTCAGAGCTGAGGGCAACGAGACATTAGAAGGTGACTAAGCTGTTGAGGCATCTTGTAAAGACCAGGTTTGGTGGTGAGGTGGGATGAGGACACACTGTCACCCTTTAGATTCCTGGGGCCAACGCTTCCTGAAACACAGGCCGGGTTATGCAGTGATGGGTTCATGACTTCTCTTCCAGAGCTGACATTTGTGGGTCTGTGGTTCTCCCTGAGCAGAAGCAGCATGCTGGTGGGGCTGGGCTGATTCCTGAGCTCCTTGGCTTAGGAGGGAGGCCCAGTGTGGCTGCGGTCTCTTGAGCTGGGAGAGCGAGAGACCCTCAGATTTCTAGCTTGTCATCACTTCCTTGAGCTGGAGATGAGGCCCAGTGGTCACCATCCGCCCCCCAAAAAGAGAGGACCAAGCTACTTGCTTCCTGGATTTTGGAAGCTGGGGTTGGATGAAGGATATCTCTGGGTCTGGCCAGTGAGGGTCACACAGGAGACCCCTCAGGACAGTGACATCTGTGGTCAGAGCCACCCTAGGTGGCTGGCAGGGTCCCAGGTGAGGCGGGTGGGGCAGGGTGGCTCACCTGGCTGCCCTTCTGAGCAGTGGAAGTTCCTTTCTAAGGCAGATTTCCCCTTTGTGTCCCTGTTCCTCACCCCTCTCTGGCTGCCCTCTTGGTCAAGCTGCCGTCTGGCTGTGAGCAGGAGCCCAGCCACGTGTGCTCCCCGGTTTGCCATCTGTTGGGGAAACGCCTTCCGCTGCCCAGTGTTTGCGACCTCTCCTTCTGAGTCCGCGTCCTCAGGTGGCCCCTGCTTTCCTCCCGAGCTGACTTGCTAGCCCGAGCTTTTCTTGGTCCTTTAAGCTTCTTAACGCCAGGCAGTGTGAGTGGCAGGGTTGAAAGCTCCATCCCCTTGCAGAGCACCTCTCATTCATGGTCCCGTTACATTCTCACCAGAACCTTCTAGGAGCTGTGCCTTCATGACTGCGTCACTGCGGGAAGAGTTGTTACCTGTCCAATTTGAATCCACACCTTACCTGATCAGAAAGCCAACGCTCATAGCTAGGCTCTACCTGGATTGACCTCCGCTCGAGTGACCCCTCCACCGCCGCCCCTGGTACTGGGGATTGAACCCAGACCCTTCGCTCTGAACTACATCCCCAGCCCTTTTTATTTCTTGACAGCATTTTGCTAAGTGGTCAAGTTGCCCAGATGGATGGATTGTGAGATCTTCCTGCCTCACCCTCCCAAAGTTCTGGAATTACGGACATTTGGCACCACATCAAATGTCTGATTTTATTTACAAAAATCAAATCAACCAAATGAACAAGGAAAATTAACAACAACCACAAAATTAAAATAAAGTAGGAAATAAACCAGGGAGGGAAGGCATGATTTTAGATTATTTGTAATTTCTAGGTATCTGCTGGGTGAGGAGGATGAGAGTCAAAGATAAATAAAACTTGGCCCAGGTCCTTGCAGTATACATAGTGATAGTCAGTTAGTAAAGTCATTGCCATGGTGAGAGGCTGACGGTGAGGAGGCTTTTTAAAGGAGGTATCTAAGTGGGATTTGAAGGAGGAGTAGGGGTTTTTTCCGGGAAACAGTGCAGAGAGAGGGTCTAGCAAGAGATAGAGAATGGAAGAAGCTACTCATTTGTCTTGGCTCCGAGAGTGCCTTGAGGGCCAGGACCGGGACTTCCTCAGTCTCAGGGCCATGAACACAGCCTTGGCAAATACCCTTCTGAGTAAATGCCTGAGATGGCCCATTGAGGAACAGCACTGGGGAAGTGGTCGGGGAAGTAGGTGGGACCTGAATACAGAAGGCTTCTGTGGCCGCAGGGTAGGAAGCCATGGGAGGCTGTTAACCACAGGAGAGAGGGCAACTCGATCAGTCTCATTTATTTTTATTTTTTTTGTGTGTGTCTGTGTGTGGGGTGCGCGGGATCGAGCTCAGGCTTACATGTGCTAGACAAGCAGTGCACCCCTCGGCCATTCCTCCAGCCTCATTTATTAATGCAAATTCATTAATGTCTCACTTGTTAATGCAAATACTTGAGTCTGAATTTTTCTGACTGCTTTTAAAGACACATGGAAAGGTCTTTAGTTTTGCTTGGCATGAGGAGAGCAGGAAGTTAAACTCCCGTGAGATACGTTCTGCTATCACTTTGGCAGAGACCCAAAGCCTGGAACTCAGTGTGTCTGGAGAGGTGGAGGGCACATTGATGACTCTGCTCTGCCGACTGTGCCTGCCTTGTGTTTAAGTGTGCAGCCTCTGACCCAGCAGTTTTACTTCTACAAAGTTGTGTCATAGATACGCTTGCTTCTATGTGAAATGAAGACATTTTTTTCCCAAAGCTTTGTTGTTTGTTGCAAGAGCAACCCAAAAGCCCAGACTGCAGGAGACAAATTTAAAATTCATGCATGCAAAGGAATGTAGAGCATGCATCGCGAAGAATGGAGAAACCACATATATAATTTAAGATCTATTGTTAAGAGAAAAAAAAAAAGGTACAGAATATTGCGTGAATAATATTCCTTCCATTTGATAACAGGACACATTTGCATACGTGTTTGTTCTTTCTGGAGGGATACGTAAGAAACTGGTAATAGTTGCTTCTAGAAAGAGGAACTGGGTGGGGAGATTTTAAGGAATGGGATGGAAGACTTCTCATTTCTACTCTAGTCAAGATAAATTAAAATATCAAGAATTAAGCAAATCTGTGTTTCTGATAAAGGTCAGTTTCCAGTATTGGTTAAGTTAAAAAAAAAACAACAACAAGGTACAGAATAAGAGTAAAATCTAGTATTTTTTGAGGAAACCAAATACATGGACTGTATTTGGAATATATAGCAGCAGTAGTTCAGCTGTGGGATGAAACGAAGGGCTGCTAGTTAAGGGAAACCTGATTGTTTACCATATGCTGTTTTGTGTAGTTTAAAAAAAATATTAGCACACAAATGTATTATCTATTACAAACAAACACATTCAAGGAGAGAGAAGGACAGAGGAATGGGTTTATGCGTACGGCTGGGGGAAGCGATGCGTGTATGCACACACAGGTGGTGGGCAGACCCATAGACAGGTGGCTGAGGGGGTGCATGGGTTCGCGGATGCATAGGTAGTTCTGTCTGTGGGTGTCCGTGTGGATGGGGATGGCTAGATACCTGGCTGGAGTGGGGGCTGAGGAGGGCCAGGAGACGTGGAGGTGGGATGGGTTGGGTGCTATTGCAGAGGCCCAGGCAGGGAATAATGGGCTAGGATCAGATTGTTGAAATGTCTCTCATATGAATTATGTTTCTTGTGTACATAACTCTGTAGGCCCAGCATGGTTTTCTTTCTAGAAGGGCAAATTCCTCTGGTATGAACCTTTTTTGGCAACTGCTCAGAAGCTGTTCTGTGTGTAATAACCACCAACAGCGTAATCCCCTTTCAGCTATCACCTCAGGACTTATAAGTGGTGTGAAACCAATTAAAATGGTAGCCTTTGATATAAATCACTCATCTCCCTAACCGTGTTCTTTTTATGGTTCTCTTCCAAATGCCCAAGTCCATAAAAGCCTGAGCTTTGTCTTTCAATTTTTAATTTTTTAGGTTCTTTGTGTCTCAAATTTTCCAAACTAAGTCTCTTTTGACTGTTGGCCTTCTCGAGTTTACTTTTCAATAATCCTTTGTTCACGGTCTGGAAAAACAACGTTTTTGTCTTTTTGAGACAGGGTCACACTATGTAGTCCAGGCTGGCCTTGAACTCTTGATGTAGCCCACGCTGGCCTCTAACTCGCTGCGATCCCCCAGCCTCAGCCTCCCACATCAGCCTCCCAAGTACTGGGATTATAGGTGTGTGCCATCACCTCTGGCAAAAATAACTGTTTGTATCATAGCGTGTTTATATTTCTGAAGACTAGTGTAGGTACTTGCTTTATATCCAGATATCTCTGTCTGTCTCTCCGAACTCCTTTATTTTTGCATTTATAACCACCTGAGCGATGTTTAAGTGTGTAGTTCTGTGACGATATGTTCCTGTTATGTCTAGCTGATCTCTGTTTTGAAATTCTTGGCACACATATTTTGATCAGTTGTTAACTGCATTCTCCTTTTTGAGAGGCTGGAGAGGGAACCCAGGGTCTCATACTTGCCTGCTAGTCAAGTGCTTTTCCACATCCAGCCTTCAGCTGTTTTCTGGAGGTGAAATGATCTGTTGGCTTCTCACACTCTCTTCATCAACAGTTTTTTGGACATGACTTTAAACTTTGTGCGGCATCGTAAGTTTCTGCACTCCTTGCGGTTCCTTCTCCTCGAAGTGAGTCTGAGACGCTGTTGGGATTGGAGCTGTTGAGAGGGTGTGTAGTCGGTGGTCCCGGAGTGGGCTGGCAGACCGAGAGGTTCCAGGGTAGAACCTTGTCCAAGGACAGACGGGTGTGGAGCAGAGATACAGGCCCATGTTCTGATTTTTGCAAAGAAGACCAAAGGCCAAAATTTTATGTGAAACGGGCTAATTGTAAATGTTAGCAACTAATCTGGGTTTTAAAAGCTTGTCTAAAACTGCCGCAGGGAACTACGGGTGGCTACATTTGCTTTGAGGTGGGGGCTGTCTTACCTTCTTGTTTTATCCGGTCTAATCATGACAGAGATTGGAAATTGAGATGCCACCATGGAGCAGTAACTTTTCTCAAAGTTGTATACCCAGTCCACAGTCAGGTCAGGACTTAAAGCAAATTACAGAATTCTGGTAGCTAGTGGAAGTTAATTCTTGGGCAGATGTACTTGATCTAGCTACGTAAGTGTGGATCTGTTTATGTATTGGCATGCCTCTTTAACAAAACACAAGCTTTTTATTTTACTAATTTTTTTTTCCCTCCCTTCCCTTCCTCTCCGCTTCCCTTTATTTTTTTCTTCCCGGTACTGGGGATTTAACCCAGGGGTGCTCTACCACTGAGCTACATCCCCAGTCCTTTTTACTTTGAGTCTTTGTCTTGCTAAACTGCCCTGGCAGGACTCAAACTTGCAATCCTCCTACCTCAGCCTCCCTTAATGCTGGGATTATTATTTTATTTTTTGAGATAGAATCTCCTTATGTAGCCCAGGCTAGCCATGAACTTGCTAGATAGCCTCAAATTTATGATCATTATGACCCTCCTGTCTCAGCCTCCTGAGTGTGTGGATGGTTTAATGGTGAGATACAGGGATTTTAACCCCGCTGCTTAAATTTGGATTTATCTCCAAAGCATCCCAGCTATGTGATACTGGGTTCAACTTCTCTGTGACTTAGTTTTTACATTTTGTTTTGTTTCTTTGTTTTGTTTGAGACAGCATCTCACTATGTAGTTCAGGCTTTCCTTGAAGTCACTGTGTAGTCCAGGCTGTTCTCAGTCTTGTGGCAACCCTCCTGCTGCAGCCTCCCGTAGTGCTGGGATTACAGGCATGCACTAGCATGCTTGTCCCTAGTTTTCACATCTTAAAAAGTAGGTGATAAAATATTTAACTCCTAAAATCAAAGGACATACTAATTGATTTATCTAAGCATTTGGAGTAAGTCCTGGCACCCCGAGCTGCTGGTAGGCGCTGGCCGTGATGGTGATGGTGATGGTGAAGGTGATGAAGAGGATCAGAAAGTTTTCATTTCACAGGATGGTAAAGTCAGGGTGACCCCCATGACCCAAGTGTTCTCTGTTTAAAAAGGGCATCCTTCATGGTCCCTCTAAGAGGCACTGTGTGTATTTGTGCCGCAGTGGGACTCGCAACAAGTTCTGGGACTTTGTCTGTTCTGCAGGGTGAGACGTGACGTCACTGTGTTCCCATCCCTTGCTTCTGGGTCTTCTGGCCAGCGACCTTTGCAAGTTGGCCCATGTACCCTCCTCTCTGGCAGCCCCACAGCAGCTGTGCTGAGCCTGGGCAAGCCCCCTTCCTGGTCGTGGTGGTGGCGGCAGGGTCCCTAAGCTGCGCTGTTCTGTGTCCGCAGGACTGGAATGCCACATGGTACACCAGCAACCCTGACTTCACCAAGTGCTTTCAGAACACCGTCCTCGTGTGGGTGCCTTGCTGCTACCTCTGGGCCTGCTTCCCTTTCTACTTCCTCTATCTCTCCCGACATGACCGGGGCTACATTCAGATGACGCACCTCAACAAAGCCAAAACTGTAAGTCACCCGGGACGTCACTGGGGTGGAAGGGGTGGGGCATCCAGGCGGGGAACCACAGACCCTGGGTAAAACCCACATTTTTCTTTCATTTAATTGGCCCTATGTTCCTTTATTTTGAAGGCAGAAGAATAATGTGGTAGATAAAAAATGGAGCTTTGCAGCCAAACATAGGTTCACATCCCAGCTCTGCCACTTTCTAGCTCTGTGACCTGTGACACATTTTTTAACTTCACCAAGCCTTCGGTTTCCTCATTTGTGTGTTGGGGATGATAGCCTTCTTAGTTAGGGATCATCAGGAAATTACCAGGAGGTCTTCCTCCCTTATTAAAGCTATTTCCTTTTTATTTTCTACTTTCAAGCTTTTATAACTTTAAACTACATGAAAATTGCAAGCAGAATACCAGAACTAGTGCCGACTCCCTATATCAGTGTTGACAAACCTGTGGCATGCATGCTGTAGCGGGCTGTTTGTTATCTGTCATGGCCCTGTCCCACTGCTCATGTTCACAAATTTGGGGGCCTGTGGCCAGGTAGCACATCACTCTGGGGACACATGGTGGGCCAAATTATCCACTTCATGGCTAGAAAAATGAAGAAGACCAGGGTCCCACAGTCCCCTTCAAGGGGACAGCCCCTGGGCCCTAAAACCTCTCCTGTACCCCACCTCTGAGCCCACAGGTGCCCATCACCAAGAGAGACCCTCAGCATAGCCCGTGGTCCCTGGGTGGCAACGCCAGGGTTGCATGGCCTCATGTCTCGGGATAAGTGTGCCCCTCTGGGGCAGGGGCTTGGTAGCCAGGGGAGGCTGCACGTGTGGGTGCAGCAGATAGATGGGAACTCTCTGCATCTTCCCCTTAATTTTTCTGCCTACCCCAAACTGCTTTAAAACAAAAAGGCTTTAACAAATACCTGTTTCTCTCCTTACTAGATATGATGTCTTCTTTTCAGACTGCTAGGAGTACTTCATATGTTTCTTGGGGAACATTAGCATTTTTAAGAATAATAATCAGATTTCATCCTTCCCCTTGCTCAAAAGCCTTCCCTTAGCTTCCCACTACCAGGACTGTACTCTGGAACTCCTCCTAAAGGCCCAGCACAGGTAGCTCCAACACAGGTTCCTCTTTAGCCATCACCTACTGTACCCATTGCTCATTGCACAGCTGCAGCAAACCCTTTGGGCATGTTCCTACCACAGGCTGTTTGCACTTCCCTCATTCTTTGCTTGGGTTGTTTTTTCTCCACTTGTTGCCTGATTAGAGAGGCCTTCCCCAAGCACTCTTGATGAACTGATTTCATTTTTCTGTACAACACTTACTACTCTGTGGCATGATAGTATGCATTTTTCAGTTTCTTTCCAGTTTTCTTTCACTAGGCTATCAGCTCCATGAACACAGGGACTTGGTTTTGTTCTCCGTTATTTTCCCACGCACTAGAAGCATGGGAGATGTGTAGCAGGCCCTCAGTGGGCACTGACTGGATGAGCATTCCTGAGCGAATGACTGCATATGAGGGGCTTTATACGCTGGGCAGGGGTTGCAGCCGCAGAGAAGCCACAGGCCCATCCTTAAGTGTTTGATGCGGGAGCATTAGCCAGACTTGGCAGAGGAGCCTGAGCCCTCTGTTCCTCTGCTTGGAGCGACTTGTCCGTATTCCCAGAGCTGGGGGTTTCTCAGAGACGGTGGCCGATCACTGGGGGCTGGCTGGTGCCCGAGGGCTGAGCTTTTGTGGGGCGTAGGGGCCATGCAGTGCTGTCTGCCATGAGATGTGTATGTGCTCTTTCCTTGCAGGCCTTGGGATTCTTGCTGTGGATTGTCTGCTGGGCAGACCTCTTCTACTCTTTCTGGGAAAGAAGTCAGGGCAAGCTCCTGCCCCCAGTGTTGCTGGTCAGCCCCACTCTCTTGGGTATCACCATGGTAAGTAGGAGCTGGCTGCAAACCCTTGGCCATCTGCCAGGCCCTGTTGGGGGCCAAAAGTAGTAGCTGGTAGAAGAGGCAGGGGAAGTAAGTGAGAAGTGCTGTGTTATGTACGCATACCAGCTCCCTGTCATGAATGGAAGCATGACGTACTGCAGACATATACTAATAGAAATAAAAATTTAAATTAAAAATGGTAGTAGCTGGCAATTAGACATGAGGAGAACCCAAGGTGAACCTCCAGAATCCAGCTTCTCTTGAAAAATCCTGAGACCTGGCAATGCCGGACACACAGTTGTCTCAGGGAAGGGCCCCTGGAATGGATATGTAGCCGCAGCCCGGAGGTGGGGCATTGCCGCACTGTTTGCTGCAGTCCCTGCCCTCCTCTGTTGCCTCCTGCCCAGAGGGTGAATAGCAGATGCTTCTTTCCATCACATTTGCTGCCTTGTTTTCTCAGACTGGCTACCTCAGTCATTTATACATCTGCCTGGGGCCTTGTAGCCTCTGCCATTTCTCGGCTGTGGTGTAGCAGGTTGGGTACCAGGCTGCTCAGAAAGCCCTTTCGTTATTACAGCTGAAGTTGTTGAGGGCTTACTGTGCCTGACAGGGTTCCTGATGTTTGACTCTTCTTGCAATTCATCTGATTCTCAGAACAAACCTGTGTGACACAGGTACTCAGTTGTCCCCTTTCACAGGTGAGGAAATGAAAGCACAGAAAGGTTAAATGCATTGCTCTAGGTCACACAGCTAATACACAGTGGAGCAAGGCCTCAGCCCTTTTAGTTAACCTTGTCGTCACTGCATTGTGCTGCAGCTGTGACCACAGAGTGACCTGCTTGGAAGCAAGCGCTATTTCCCTGTGTACCACAGGCCTGGGGCCCCTGGGAAGCCTGGAGGGTTCTCAGGAGCAGGGCCCTTGAGCTCTAGGGAAGGAGCAAGCTTGAAGCAGGCTGAGCAGGGAGAATGTCTGGGGAAGGGCTGGGGGCTGAAAGGCAGTGTGGGGAGGGAGGGCGAGTTGCCCTGTGGAGCAGGAACAGAGTGGAAGTTGGGGGAGGGGACAGCAGGGGTGAAGGAAGGTGAGGCACAGCTGGTGGGGAGGACCACGGCCCTACAGCACATGTGTGCAAGTGTCCTCCTCTCTGAGCCAGGCACCACCCTTATCCCATTATGTAGTAGTTCATTTATGTGTGTTTGATCATTTTGCCCATGTTACAGATAAGTGAACCAAGGTACAGGGGGTGGAGGAACTGGGGCAAGGTCACACAACTAGAAAGTGGTAGAGCCAGATTCCAAACATGGCTCAGGCATCTGTTCTGCCAGGCAGGCATTGTGAGTGTCCTGCTGGGCCTTGCTTCTTGTTGGGAGGCATTAGGAATATGAGAGGGGAGACAGTCCCACTGTCCTACTGTATTGGCTACCTTTCCTGTTCCTGGGACATAATACCTGACACCTGCAGCTTAAAGGAGGAGAGGATTACTTGTGGTCTGGGGGGATTCAGTCCATGGTCATCTGGCTCCAGGGCAGAAGCATCACAGTGAAAGAGCCTCGAGGGAGCAAAGCTGCCTAGTGCATGTTCGACAGAAGAGGAGCAGAGGAACAGTGTGAGAGGGGAAGGGGCGGGGACCAGATATACTCCCAAGGCCATGCCTCAACAGCCTACCCAGACATACCTAGAAGTACACTTTAGTAATCCCCAGACAGATTCCAAAGCCAGTCAAGTTCACAACCCAGTTTAACTTTCACGTACTGTCTTCCAGACATTGGTAATAAAAGTGTGTAGCTGGGGAAACAGACATAGAACAAACAGTTGCCCCACAAAGGCACAAAATGTGTACATGTGTGTAGAGGGCCATGAGGATAAAGTCAGGGGCCTTGGCTTGGTCTGAGGGTAGGGAGATGTCTCTCAGGAAAGGGCAGTGGAGCTGAGGCCCAAAGGTTGAACAGGAGAAAGGAACTGAGAGCCGAGGATCCTTCCACGAGAACAGCACACACAGAAGTCCTAGGCAGGAGGGAGGAATTGAGAGTCCGCCTGTGTGGCTGGAGCAGAGATGCGGAGGAGGTTGGCGAGAGCGGCAGGGAAGGTAGGGGCTGAGCCTGTAGAACTTGGAGCTTTGGGGTTAGTGGGCTTTCCCCCCCACTTCCAAAACTGGGTCCAAAACCCTTTTTGTACCATCTGGACCCTTTTCAGCTGTTGCCAGCCTGGTGTAAGTCTCCTTAGAGTAATGTTAAAATATATAGGATATTAAGGAAAACCAATCACTTTTACACACACACAGAGGTGATGTGGCATATACGTATATTCAAGGTTTAATTTACATTCAGTGAAATTCATCTTTTCTCCTGTACAGTTTTGTGACATCTGAGAAGCAGGTATTGTTGTGTGACTTCTTCCTGCACTATCAGCCTGGAGAGTTCCCTCCTACTGCCATTTGGGGTCCATTGTCCCTTCTTGCTGCCTCCCACCCAGTCACTGCTTAGGATAGGTGTCCTATCACGTACAGACATTGCTGCTTGGAAATTAAGGTGTCCTCCCACCTGCAGTTACAGCTGGATTTGAAGCTCATTAACAGAGAAGCACATACCTTTTTGATCAGATTTGCTTTTTAATCTCTTGATAACTGTGTTTTTAACTCTGATTCATTTCCTAGCGCAAATGTTCTGCAACTGAGGACATGATTTCCTGTCCTGCTGCTCTGCATCTCCAGAGTGTCGTGGGGCTGAGACTGTCAGCTGCAGCTCTAGCTTTGCAGCTCTGAGGTCTTGTCATTGCATATATCAAAAGATCTTTTTGTAGACTGGACATGAGGCCCCACACCTGGAATCCTAGCACTCTGGAATGAGAATGAGTCAGGAGGATGAGCCAGGAGGATCATGAGTTTGAGCTCAGCCTGGGCAATTTAGTAAGACCCTGAGCATTTGATTGTGTGGCCACATCATGTGTCATTTATCCATTCCTCAGTTGCAGAACATTTGTGCTAGAAATGAATCAGAGTTAAACGCAGTTATCAAGAGATTAAAAAGCAAATCTGAGGGCTGGGGATTTAGCTCAGCGGCAAAGCGCCTGCCTGGCAAGCGCAAGGTCGTGAGTTCGGTTCCTGGTACCAGAGAAAAACCAAAAAAAAAAAAAAAAAAAAGCAAATCTGATCAAAAAGATACGTGCTTCTCTGTTAATGCGTTTCAAATCAACTGTAACTGCAGGTGGGATGACGCCTTAATTTCCAAGTAGCACTGTTTGTACGTGATAGTTGGAGGCATCCTTGGCCACTCCTGTGGAATGTGGAGATACCTGATTTGGGCTGGTGACAAGGCCAGGGGTGCTGCACAGTTGTGTGGTACTTTTCCCCTCCACCTTGGTGGTGCTGATCAGCAGATGGGAAGATGTCACTGTTTCTGTCTGAGGTCATGGAGCCCTGGCTTCTAGCCACAGTCCATCCTTGCACACTGGCTTAAACACTGGTCCTAAAGGGAAAGGCTTGGAGCAAGGATGGGGTACCCTGATTTGCATATATAAAAACTGTGACTTCTGAGTGGAGAGTGGGTGGTCAGAGCAGAAGTGGAAGTTGACAACAGTGTCCTTGGCAGGAGACGGGATGGAGCTGGTAGACCACGGGAAGTAGTGGATCCAGGTGGAACCAAGGCAGATGAACAGGGAGCACAGAAAGACCCACGTGTTCCCAGGCCAAGCATTTTTGGAGGGGGAGGGGCCACCCACCACTCCTGAGTCTGGCTTGTGATTTAGGGTTGGAACTTTGCTTCTTGAAGGCAGCTCTGCCCCTCTGGAGAGTGGCCGTGGTGTCACCTTCTTCCAGGGAGAAGCACTGCTTATTTTGTCTCCCTGCTTGTGAAATCATGCATGAAGTAGAAGTAATTTTCCCTAGGAGTGAAATAAAACCCTCCATGAACTCCCTCTACCACCATCTTATGAACAGACTTCTCTGAAGATGAGACGTGTGAGGGTTTGATGGAGTAAGGATGACCCAGTGAAGATGTGGTCCCTATCCCATGGTGTCCATGGAAACCCTTAACATCTGCAAACACAAGAAGGAACAAGCATGTCTTCCACAGGGCAGGTGTAGGTGTTCTGTATCTCAGCCTTAGTACCTATGTCTGCCAGAGGGGGCTGTTCATGATAGAACACCTGAAGGGACTTGGATGGAACCAGTATGGTGGGTGCCCAGTGGATACAACCAGTAACTGCAGGGGCTGGGACTTGAACCTAGGTCTTTATGGCTCTAAATCAAGTGTTGGTTGATGATGGCCCAGACCTGGCTCACTGCTTGTTTTGTAAATAAAGCTTTGTTGACATAGGCGGTCAGATCCATTTATTTACATGTCATCCTCAGGTATTTTCATGATACAATGACAGAGCTGAGTAGTTGTGAAGGAGACTGTGGCCCATGAAGTCTGAATCTGTATTATATGGTTCTATAAGAAAACGTCTGCTGATCTCAGTCCTAACCTGAGCTTTCCCTCAGGTCTCTGTTAAAGTCTTATTAAATCCCCACAACTCCCCAGGCAGGGCGCCTGTCTGCATTTTGCAGCTGAGGCATTGGAGGCTCTGAGAGACTCTGGACTTGCCCTGTGGCACCTGCAAGGCAGTTCTTGTGCTCTTCATGGATGACAGTCCTCATGCTGGGCTGACATCTGCCATGTCTTGGCACCACGGGGGCCTCGGGGTTTGGCTTCTCTGATTGATCCTGTTGTGTGCTTTTCTTTTCTAGCTGCTCGCTACCTTTTTGATTCAGCTTGAGAGAAGGAAGGGTGTTCAGTCCTCGGGGGTCATGCTTATTTTCTGGCTTACAGCCCTGCTGTGTGCCCTGGCCATCTTCAGGTCCAGAATCATGTCTGCCTTAAAAGAGGTAAGTGGTGGCCTCTGGCATCTTCCTTCAGTGCCTGGGGAAGAGATGCTTGTTCCTTCTTGTGTTTGTAGTAGGGTTGCCACGGAAACCATGGGATGGGTACCACGTCTTTCCTGGGGCCATCCCTACTCCATCAAATCCTCACCAAGTCAGCTACAGCCTTTGTTCTAGAACCTTTTTTTTCCCACTCACCTTCACTTGATTGTGTAGCTCCAAGGGGCCCCTGTGGATCCCGCAAGAGCCGGGGCAAATACAGCATAAACTGTGAACCTCTGTCCATGGCACCGCAAGGCAGTCAACTCCATGTGTCTTCAGTCTGTGACGGAGTTAAACTGGGAGCGGTATTTGCAGTGGCTGTTTCCCCAGCGGCCCTAGATATGTCCCCACATTACCTCTGTGCCATCAGCCGCTCCTCTGGCTGGAGAAGTTGTTTACATTGGCTGCTGTGTACTGCTCCGGGAATTTTGAGGAGTGTGCACTTTTTGATTCTAACCTGCTGTTTCCAGCTATCTTGGAGCTAGTCAGGGACTGGCATGAGGCAAAGGAAGGAACACTTACCAAGCATGCAAGGGAACAGAAAAGTTTCTCTTTGACAGTGATGGCAGCTGACATCAATTGAGTTCCTGCTTTCTCATTGCCACTTAGGGACTGAGTTTTTTTGTGACTAATCTTATGATTTCTCACAATGACTGACAGGATTTCTCAGCCTCAGCACTAATTACATTTTCGGCTGGAGATGACTTTGTTATGAGTCGTTGTCCTGGGCTTTGTGGGCTGTTTAGGGGCATCCCTGGCTTCCACCCCTTGGGTTCTACTAGCGTCCCTGCCCTCAGCATCCCTTGATACTGGGAGTTATATTCCCCAGGAGGAAAACTCACTCCTAGTTGTTTGTAGATGGGGAAACCAAGGCTCAGAGAGGATAAGTAAGTGAACAAGGTCCCACAGCCTGTACGAGCAGGGCAGGGCCTTGGACATAGCACAGTTTCCCTCCATACCCTGGCTTCCTCCCGCTCTGTAGGACTCCTCCACAGGCAGTAGTGGGCAGTGAGGCTACCGCGCATGGAACTTCCTTTTCTTCTGTCACAGAGGAGGTGGCCGGAAGCCTGTGACTAGACCTGCTGCAGAGCACACAGGCCAAATGCCCTGCTCGCCTGGCTTGTCTTTGTCTGTTTCCTGTTGCCGTAATTGAATACTACAGACTGGATCATTTACAAAGAATAAAGATGTACTCAGTTCTTGGTTTTGGAGCTGGGAGTTCCAAGCTCGAGAGGCTCCATCTGGTGCAGCCTTGCCGGTGAGCACTCTGTGCAGAGCCCAGCGCAGCTTAGGACATCGTCTGGTGAGACAGTAGACGCCCTTGAGTCTCTTCTCCGTTGTTTTTTTTTTAAATGGTACTGAGGATTGAACCCAAGGCCTTCACAGTGAGCTATAGCTCTAGCCATTTAAATTTTTTTTTATTTTGAGACAGAATCTCATTAAGTTGCCCAGGCTGGTCTTAAATTTGAGGTCCTCCTGCCTCAGCCTACCAGGTTGCTGAGATTCCAGGCGTGTGCCACCATGTGTGACTTCTGTTTCCCTGTTAGGGTGCTAATGAGGATCCTGTCTCCAAATACCTGTCTCCATTATATGACTTTGGGGATTCAGCTTCATCATGAGTTTTAGAAGAGACAAGCACATTGCCATGGCAGCTGCTTCTGGAAAATGATCTTTTCTTCTCCTTTCTCTCCCATTCAGGCCACCAAAGACAACCTGTTTCGCGATATCACTTTCTACTTGTACTTTTTCCTTGTGCTGATTCAACTTGTGTTGGCCTGTTTCTCTGACCGCTTGCCTCTGTTCTCTGAAACCATCAACGACCCCGTAAGTGTGACTACAGATGTGTGTGCGTGTGTTTAAGAGAGAAATATACAACACCAGCCAACTGTTGCTGTGCATTGATTCTGAGTCTCTGCTGCTGCCTCAAATGCTAGAGGCAAGTGACGTCACCTCCCTGCTTTACAGATGTGAAAGCTGAGGTTTAGGCATGGCCAAGAAGGCTTATGGACAGAATCTGCCTGTAGTTGTAGATGGCTGTGTCTTAGTGGTTTTAGAAAATGCAAGCAAACATTAATAGACCAGTAAATTTTGTATAAATTTGGTCTGCCCAGGTTTCTTAACACATGAGAAGTTCTGATAGATTTGGGCTGGAATCCCACAGGCAGCAGTTGGCAGGAACTGCAGAGTGTAACTGGAGCTCCCACAGTCTCTCCTGCTCCCTTTGGTCCTACACCACCTGCTACCCTCAGTTATGGCACACACCTGCCCCTGAGGGATTCAGGTTTGAGATCTTTGTCTCTATCAGTTTCATTAATGTTCTGTAGCAGCTGGAGCAAGGAGATGGCCACTCTTTCTGCTGGGAGAATATAAAGGTGCACAATCCTTTATCTCCCTGGAGTCCCTCCTTCCTTCTCTCTGTCCCTCCCTCCTCCTTGCCCCTCCTTCCTTCCTTCATTCAGTCTTCCTTTCTTTCCTCTTTGTCTTCCTTCTTTTTTCTTCTCTTTTCCCCCTCCCTCCTGCCAGCCTGGATCTGAGCATTGGCTATAGCAGTGAATAAACCCGAGTTCTTGTGCACTTGAGCTCGTGTTTTCAAGGGTAAAGAGCAAACATTAACTGAGGACTCCAGTGTAAGTCAGATGGTGGTAAACAATGAAGCAGAATAAAGCAGTGGAGGCTATGGAGGATGCTAGCCAGGGTCTTGCGCAGTGTTTGATCAGAGCTGTCAGGCAAGGCCTCTCCAGGAACACGTGTGTAGACAGAAATCTCTCGAGGGAGAGGCAGGTCAGGCAGACACCTAGAGGGTGAGTGGTCCTGGCAGAGAAGCAGAGCTGCTGCGAGTGCAAGGGTCCTTGCGGGGAGCTGTCTGGGAGTATGCAGGGAACTGCGGAACACCCACTCAGTGTGACTGCAGCAGCAAGAGGCAGGGGAGACTCGAGAGGTGAGCTGGCTGCTGAAGGCCCCCTGGACTCTTTGGATGTTTCTAGAGTGAGGCAGGAAGCCTTTGGGGTGCCATGGGATGTTTGTTGCTGGTCAAACAATTGTGAATAGGCGGATTGCAGTGGGAGCAGTTTTCAGCTGCTGGGAGTTCTGTTGGGTTCGGCCTGGACCTCAGCAAAGGGCTGAGGCTTGCACTGTGGGTGACAAGAGGCTTGGGGGCCATCACCATGGAGGAGGAGGTTGACACAGCTGAGAGGTCATAGAAACCTGTGTCCCCATGTGTTCTAGGAGGCCCACTTCCTGAACGTTCATGATCAGGGATGGAAAAGGCTAGAGTCTTAGTCAAGTGTGTATGTGTTTATGAGTTCACGTATCTGTGTGTGCTCCTGTGTATTTATGTATGTTACATGTGTATGAATGTGCATTTGCGTCTGTGTTTGTATATATGTGTGTTTCTGTGTTGATACCCACAGCTGTTCGTGAGTGCATGTGTGGGTCTGTGTCTGGGTGTATATATCAAGTTCAAAAATGCAGTGACTGTGTCTGGGGTCCCTGCTGGACTCTTTGTTCATGCTTTGTGTATTATTCATCTGTTTGTGGGTGGGAGCTAGCTCAAGTGTTTGCTGCAGGAAACACCTGCTCGTGTTGGGTTGTTCTGCAGAGCAAGAATCACATCAAACAAGTCCTGCCTTCCTGATTGGCTGCTCTGGGGGTAAACCAAGTCCAAGTGGAGCTGACAGCCCAGAGTGGTGATTACCTGATCCTTCACACTTCCTGGAAGCTTTATGGGGGAGGGACTTTCTTCTTTCCTTGGGGGAATCAACATAAAAATCCATTCTGCAGATAGTCCAGGTAGCACAAGCCCATAGCCCCAGCACTCTGGGAGGCCCAGAGGCAGGAGGATCACAAGTTTGAGCCTCGCATGGGCAGCTTAGTGAGTTAGTGAGACCCTGTCTCAAAATAAAAAATAAAAATGGATAGGAATGTATCTCAGTGTAAAGGCCCAGGGTTCAATCCCCTATACTGCACTCCTCCCCACATTCCCTTCTACTTTCGTCCTGGGAATGTGTCTATTACGCTGACTTGATCCTCTCTTCCTGTTTTCTGTGTTCCCTGGAGGCTGGGCCATGGAGGCTAGGAGTCCTTCAGTTTCTCCTAGTCACTGGGTCTCCATTCTGTCTCCTGTGCCCTCCCCGAATCACTCCCAGACTTCCCCGGGGGCTGGAAGGCACTAGTTCACCTCTTGCACGATGAGATGCAGCAGTGCACGTGGCAGACATGGGTGTGTGTACTGGTCCACTTCTGCCCCTGTGCATAGGCTAAGGAAGCCTTCCTTGGTCACTCTAGCCAGCCCACCTCCTTTAAGTTTCAGCTCAGAAACTCAGCAGGTTTCCATTTGTCTCTTTGCAGTTTGGGCTGTGAGCCAAAGGATGTCCCAGAGGCAAAATCTCACCTGCTGCCTCTTTGTGTAAACAAAGTTTCACTGAATCACAGCCGTGCTTGTTCATGACATGTTGCCTGTGGCCACCTGGAGCCACAGGACTAGAGCTAAGTAGTGGCTGCAGACTGCAGTAGTCAAAGCCTGCAGTAGTCATGGATCCAGCACATTCCTTGAGCTCTGCTGGCTTTTACCTTCTGCTTGTGTCTGCTTTCCATTGTCAGTCTGCTTTTCTTATGACAGGTGAGGAGGGAGGGAGTGTTCACTTGTCCCTGCTGTGTACCAGGCACTGGGCTGAGCCCTTCATGGCTGTGCCTCATTGAAGCCTCACACCAGCCCCCATGATCTTGATACTGCTTTTCCCATTTTACAAGCAGAGAAGCTGAGTCCCAGGGAACAAAATGCCTTGCCCAGTGCCACTGGTGAAGTGGGAATTTAAACTCAGGCTTGGGCGTGCTACAGAATCCTGCCCTCACTTGTGGGCAGGGTTTTGGCGAATTAAGCAGCTCTGTGTTGAGCTGTGAGCTCCATAGAGCAGAACCCTCCCTGGGATCACAGCGCCTAGGACCGGCCCCTGTGCACAGGAGCCCCTAGGGTAATTTATTGCTGTTGTACAGTGGGGAAGGGCTCCATCTAGATGTCTCACTTAAGTGCAAGGTCTGCTCGGGACCTCCCGGGATGTCAGACGAGGCTTCTTTTCTGTCTCTACCCTCTTCTCATGTTACCAGGCGGCAGAGAAAGGACCAGCAGCCTGGCATGGTACTGAGCTTGTTTTTTCAATTTAAAGTAACTTTTTCATGTATTGTGATAAAGTATATGAAGTTTGCCATCTTAAGCACTTAAAATGTACATTAAGAGCTTTCTGTTTCATTCAGAACCTTGCCACTCTGTGTAGGGACCGTGACCAGTAGCACTGATCTCGGCTGAAGCGTATTAGACGTGCAGAGGCTTTCAGGCTTTTCCCCAGCCCAGAACCTGCGCTTGTATAGTGTCCTCAGGGCATTCTGTGCACAAAGAAATTAAGAAGCATGGGTTCAAACCTCACTGGTAAGCTCACTACCACTGAGCTACATCCCTAGCCTGCGGGGGAGGGGGGAGTGTGTATTAAGGTATAAAAGAATTGTGGCTCAGAGATTGACCTGGTAGACCCGAATTTACACTCTGAATCTGGTGGTGAAAGTGGTGTGGTGTGATGCAAGAGAAGGCCCATGTTGGAGTTGGGCTGACTTGGGCACTAGTTCCACCTTGGTTCATTTATCCCTTCAACAGACATTTGCTAAGCTTCTGTTGCGTAGTGTGCCGGGTGCGAAGGATGCAACAGTGTGTAAAACAGACACGGTTTGAACAGTTGGAGAAGGAATACTGGTCATCTGTTCTCTTAAGTTCAAGGTCTGCAGCCCATGAATCAAACCTATAAAAGATTAATAGGAGGAAATGTTTATTATATACATAGGGGGATGGACCTCACAAAAAATGAAAACCTTGCAAAGTGGTTAGGCCTGAGAGTTTATATATTAGTGTTAGTAGACCCTTAAGAGCTTTCAGTGTTAACAAACAGCCAGCTGTGGCATGCCTGCTATAGCTTTGCCACCACTGTCATATACCATTTAAACAAAGAGTGGTAAATTTTCAGAGAAATGACAAGACCAAGGAGAAAGAGCATGGGCTTCCTGGGTGGCACTTGTGAGAAAGGAAATATTTGGGGGAAAATACCACAAGGTAAGGATTATTTAATAAGGGTGGTTTGTGTGGATCCATCTCGAGGCTGCCATAATAATGCTGGTTCTCCTCCTGGTATGGAAGAGGAGATGGGAAACCTGTAGGATACTGACTTTATGTGCTGCTTTCAGGCAAGTAGGGAAAGGACAAGGAACTTGCTGCATTGTTGCTGCTTAATTGCCTTCGGCTCAAAACCATTTTTGTGCTAAAGTGGTACATTTTGGGGTGGCTTATTCTGAGGTGATCAGAATAAGTGACTCCATATATTTGGCCCTCTGTATTTGAGGATTCTGCATTCATACATTCAACCAACTACAGATTGAAAATATTTGGGGCAAAAATTTGTACTGAACTTGTACAGACTTTTTCCTTGTCATTCTCCCCTAAACACTAAACAACTATTTGCACAACAGTTACATTTATTAGTTATTGTAAGTCATGATTTACTTTATGATTGAAAGTGTAGGGAAGACATGGGTAGATTACATGCAGATACCTCACCCCTTTATGTAAGAGACTTGAACATCTTGGATTTTGGTCTCTAGCAGAGGTCCTAGAATGGATGGATTCTATGGGACAGTTGTATAATCCTGGCTGTCTCCGAATTAAACAGAGATTGATGGTGATATGTCATGGTCTTCTGTCTTAACTGTGTCCAGTGCTGTCATTCCTCCTGCAGTCACAATCAGATGCTTCCTCGGTGTCTGGGGCTAAAGGCTGAGCACTGGTGGCAGTCTCACTTCCTGCTGACACCTGTGAGTAGTCTCTGTGTGGCCTGGGATTCTGCACAGTAGAGCAGCCAGCCTCTAAGAGTGAGTGTTCCAAATGGAAGCGTGTGTGTGTGTGTGTGTGTGTGTGTGTGTGTGTGTGTTATTGCAGATTAAACCCAGAGCCATCACACTGAGCTAGATACATAGTCCTTTTTAAATGTTCTATTTTGAGATTCTTCTAAGTTGCCCAAGCTGGGCTCAAACTCTCAATCTTCCTGGCTCAGACTTCCAAAGTACTGAGAATATAGGAGTATGCCCCCACGCTGGAATTAACGTTCCAGGTGGAAAGTCTGTCACTTTTTATGACCTGTTCCCAGAGTCATACAGTGTCACTTCTGCTGACACTATATAACTTAAGTGCTTAAGTGTCAGCATGACTCAGTTGGTCATGCTATCAGAGAACTACACAGGTGCCAGAGGAGGGGGCAGAGACCCCACCTCTAGGCAGAAGACTGGCCATGTCTCATGCCAGGGAGGGCACACAGGGGAAAAAGGTAAAATCCTGAACATCCCGGCTGTCTTTGGAAGATGCCACTAGCCCTGGCCCTGGGAAAGCTCGAGGCCCGCTAACAGACTGCCAGTTGTAGACAGGGTGAGTAGAAGCGGATAATGTGAGAATGAACTAGATTTGTGCCTTGAGGCAAGTGGTTTTTCCTTTTTTTATTTTTTTGAGACAAGATCTTCCTAAGTAGTTCAGGCTGACCTTGAAGTCATTTTGTAGCCCAGGCTGGTGCTGAACTGTCGGTAATCCTCCTGTCTCAGCCTCCTGGGATTACAGGATAATCCCTGTAATCCCTGTGCTGGGATTACAGGCATATAGCTCTGCTCCCAGCTCACTTTTCCGTTCTGAAAATTGGTTATGGTTGATTTGATGTTGGCTGCACCCCTCCCCAGGTCTGAGACCTTCGATCTTCTGAGGAGGATACCTGATGATATGCCCTGTTAGCTTGTCTCTTCATTGCCCTCTGAGGCAGAGTTATAGTGAAGCCTGGAAAATGAGGCGTGTCCAGGCCCTGCTGCTGTTCCATCTTCAGGGCAGCAGCAGCAGTCACATGCCGCTGTCCTCAGAGTGAGTGGTCAGCCAAGCCCTAGGGCAGCCTGGGTCAGACAGGGCTAGGGTGTGGGCTGGCGGGGCTGGCCCTGGGATGCCTGGTGCTGAGTCACTGAGTGACTATTCTGCCCAGCTGGCCCTGTGCCCACTCCTTGACTCAAATGTCTATTCCTGGCCCTGACTGGCTTCTTGGTGGGGATCTTCCCATCTGTCCTCTAGCCAGGGCCAACAGGGTTTCTGGGAGCCAGGATGAGCTGACTAAGCTTCCCAGGGCTCTGTCCCCAGGATCCTGTCCTTTTTTTCTTGCTGGCACTGAAGCTATGACTTCAGGTTGCCAGAGGTGGGTCCCAAAGGTTCAGGAATTAAGGTCAAATAAGGTCATTTAGTTGATCCTCAGTATTCCCTATGGGGTCTGTGGACCAGAGGCATGAGCAGCGTCCTCTGGGAGCTCGTTAGAGTCCAGTCTCAGTCTCTATGCAGATCCACTGAATCAGAATGTCATTTTAAACAAGATCCCCGGGTGGTTCCCATTTGAAAACCATTGGTTTAGACCGTTGCCTAACCATGCTCAGCTCATTGGGAGTGGGAGGTATTTTTATTATTGCCCAAACAAGTTGGAGTCTTTTTTTCTGCCAACATTTTATGGTGAATATTTTCAAACTGGAAGAAAAGTTCAAAAAATTATACAATGACCAGCCATATATCCAGGGAGCTACGGTTAACATTTTGCTAACCTTGCTTTATCATACATCTCTCTATTCAGCCAGCCTGCTAATTTTTTTATACATGGAAGTTATTTGAAGTGTTCATAAACTTCCCCCAGACACTTCTTCCTGCAGATCTTAGCTGGAGTTGTGTTTGCAGTTCCTTTTTCATTGGAGAAAAACATACTGTGAAATCCTCTATTTCAAGTTACTGTTTCATGTGTTTTGATAAGTAAATAAATACTGTCAAGGTACAGAACATTCCTAGGACCCAGAGATTTCTCTTGTACCACTTCCTTCAGGCCTGATCTTGCACTGTTAATTAAACTTCTTTTCCTTTTCCATGAAGTAAATCAGTGTGTTCCAGGGTGAGCTGGACTAGAGCTGAGCAAACCTTGGCCCTTGCCCTCCAGGAGAGATGGAAAGGGGGGAAGGGTCAGCGTCTGCAGGATGGACAGCGGGGCTCTGAGGAGGGAGGGCCAGGGGCTGTGGGGGGGTGCAACTCCGCTTGGGAACTCCAGGGCCAGCGTCCCAGCAGGAGTCAAAGGACTGAGAGGCCTCTGCCCTTCGAGGAAGGGGAGGGGTGGCAGGGTGGGCCAGAGGTGCTCCTGGTAGAGGAAGCAGCATGTGTTGAGGTCCAGTACTGTGACAGAGCATATGTGTGTTTGGGGATTCATAGAATTCTGCTCAGCCCCTTGGAGGGGTCAGGAGTTAAGTGAAAATTACAGGAAGCCAGGGATGAGGGATGAAGGGTAGTACTGTGGGCCATGATGAGGACTTGGAATTTTAACTTGACCATAGTGGGGGCCTCTAAAAGATTTTGCAGCAGTGGAGTGACACAGCTTGGATGTGATTTGAGAGGGTCCCAGAAGCTGACAGCAGGGGTTGCACTGAACATGGGATGTTAGTGGCACTTAAAAGCCAGGGCTGAGCTGTGCTAGGGATGAACAGACCACACCCCCAAGACCCTGAGTCTGTGCACACAACAGGGCCAAAAACCAGGAGAAGAAAATGGACAAGTTCACGGGAAAGGGCACGGAGAAGGACTCAGGTGTGTGCTGCACGAGAGGAAACAGAGGGAGGCACGGGCCGGGAGGCAGATTTGCACAGGTGGTGAACAGCAGGGCACACAAACCACCAGTGTTTACGTTGTACTGGGACATCTCTGTGGGACAGGGAGGTTGTTCCCGTCAATGGCTCGGTGCACTAATTTGTTTGTTAATTTATTTAATCCTTGTAGTAACCCAGTTGGGCAGGGTGGTCAGCTGAGGACGCAGAGGGTCAGAGTGGTGAAGTGTCAGGATTTGTCCCACCGGGTTCTCACTCTTGAGCAGGTATCACATCAGGTGTTAAACGCACTTTGGGCCCCAGTTCACAGTATCATAGGTGTGGGTAGGGCTGGAATATTTGCATTTTTAAGCAGTTCCCAGGCACTGGTGGTGGTGGAGCCACATTTGAGAACCACAGCTGTAAGCTCTGTCAGTGTAGACAATGAGTATCCTGCAGAAAACCAGTTAGGACTAAAAGCAGAATCAAATCCACAGAGGTAAGTGGGGACCTAGAGAATCTCTGAAAAACCAAAGGCTGAACAACCCAGAGCAGGCCCCCACAGTACCCTGTATGACCTGTGCATGGTCATTCATGACTGGTGCGCAGACAATTGGTGTCGGGGGCTTTTTGACCAAATTCATTTCGTCCATTCACTTTCCAGCCAGATCACCTGGTGCCAAGCACAGATGCTTACGTAGGTGCTAAAGAGTGAGTTTCTCGGAGCTGCATAAATCAGACATGCCTTCCCTCTGCCTTCACCCAGGAGTTGTTGGAATTGGTTTTGTTTCTTTTCTTTTTCTTCCTCCTCCTCCTCCTCCTTTTCCTCTCCTCCCCCTCCCCTTCTTGCTGGGGATTGAACCCAGGACCTCTGCACTGAGCCACAACTCCAACCTCCCCCCACCAACCCCTTTTTAGTTTTTTGAGACAGGGTCTCACTGTGTACTCCAGGCTGGCCTTGAACTCGCATCGATCCTCCAGCCTCAGCCTGCCAAGTGCTGGGGTTACAGGGGCATACCACCACACTTGGCTCTCTCCAGCCTTTTTTAAAATTATTTTTTATTTTGGGACTGAGCCTTGCTAAGTTGCCTAGGCTGGGCTCAAACTTGTGATCCTCCTACCTCATCCTCCCATAGTGTTGGGAGTGCCGGTGTGTGCCATGACACCTAGTGTTTGCTTTCATTTCTAATTGAACAAGGTACCAGTTAATAAGCCTCCCTTATTCCCTCTGGGGCAGAAGTGCTGATTTCAGGCTCTGTGGCTGGGAAACCTCCATCTAACCACTCTGTCTCTTGTACTTCATGAATTCCTCAGGAAGTGGACCATAGATTCCATGGAGTGGGATGATGCCAGAATCCTTATTCATTAGCCTGGTTTTTACCCTCTTGTTTACTGTTGGTCTCCAGCTACTTCATAACAGATCTTTGTTATCAAATCAGGCTTTCTGTATCCCACAGAGGTGCTGTCGATTTTCTTCACTGCTGGTGGAGGCAGCCTTGGCCTGTTCTCTGTTTCTATAACTTTGGATAGGCTGAAAATCTGTTGAGATCCACAGGAGGGAGGAGGCCTGGGAGAAGATGAGATGTAGTTCTTTGTGGGTACAAATTAGAGACTGTGAAATGTTCCATTGCTAATGTGACCTTACTGTGTTTGCAGTGAGTCTTCTCCCAATGGCTGGGGCCTCAATTTGACTAGCCTGGCTGGGGCTAGTGCCCATAGGACCTGGAAGTGTGGGAGGAGGCTGCATTTCAGCCCCCCACTAGCTACCTTTCTTCTCTGTTGACACCAAGGTGAAAGGAAGACTGGTCTTGGAAGCAAAGACTGTCATTTGAGGCCTGGTTTCACTCCTTAGTAATCACCATGTTGTAGGGTGTGGTGAAGTTTGATATAAGCAGAAATCAGCCAATTTTTTCTGTGAAGGACCAGCTAATAAATATGTCAAGCTTTGCAGCCCATGTGGTCTCTGTTGCAATACCGAGCTCTGCCTTCGTAGTTTAAGAGCAGCCATGGTGTGTAAATGAATGGACTTGGCTGTGTGTCAATAAAACATTACAGCCAGCCAGCCAGTGGGCCACCGTTTGTCCCTCCCACCCCCGTGTAGAAAGCATCTGGTACAGAGTTTGGTGACTCATGGGTCTGCAAGAAATGGAAGCCATTTATTTTTTTTTCTTTTAGCTTTATTGATATGTTGACAGATAAAAGTTGCATATATTTTAGATACACAACTTGCTGTTTTGATATACATGGAAGCCATTGTTACTGTTTTTATTGTTATATTAATACCATTTCTTGAGCTTGTACTCTGAACTAGGTACTATTCTAAGTACTTAGCCGCAGAATAATATTTGCCACTAAGCCACTTGCCTAAGGTCCTACATCTGCTGAATGGCAGAGCTGAGACACAACTGCTTCACACTGGAGCCACCCCTCCCCCTTCTCCCTTTGGCACTTCTTTTTCCTTTCTGGCAGTCCCCACCTTTTATAGTTCTGTATTTATTTGCAGCCTGTTGCTTTGCTTTGTGTCCATGTGTCTCCCGGGTGGGGACAGGGACCTCACGTCTGGTTCATAGCCTGTGCTCAGCACTTAACCCCCCTCCTGCATAGAAGCAGGTCCTCCTCAAATATTTGCCTAAGAAATAAATGTGTCATTGCCAGCTGTTCCCCACCCTCACCTCTTTCCTGCCAGAAAGCACTAAAGCTTTTCCCAGTGGGTGGGGCCTGGGCTGTGGTTCCAGTGGATTTGTGATTCCCTGATAACTCACCACCCCCTGACTGTGCATGGGGCAGGCTATGGGCAGGAAGGTGCTCACTCTTCTGGAAGAATAATCAGGCTGCAAGGAAATACTTTCTGCCTGCCCTAAAATGCCATTATCTCCACCTCCTCCTCAAATAAGGTTGCTACCTTTGTTTGGAAGAATCCACCTTACCACACAGCCCCAGGGACCTACCTTACTTGACCTTCTGGCAGTCTATGAGGCAAGCCAAGCTCTATTTTCCTTGGTTTCCATGTAAACCAAGGCTTAGAGGCAAAGGGACTTAGCCCAAGGTCACTCAGCTAAAATATACCAGAACTAGGATTTGAACTTACTGGCTCCATAGACTGAGTTTACTTTGCTTTTGGTTAGTCTGAAACATTGGTCCCTGGACCAGCAGCATCGATTTAAAGTACTAAAAATATGTTCATGCCAGGGCCCAACTCAGAGGTCCTGATTTCATCTGCCTGGGCTGGGCTCTGGCACCTGTCTTCAGCAAAATCCACAGGTGATTCTTGTGGGTAGTCGGGGCTGGGAACTTACCCACCCCTCATAGCACAGGCCATGTGTTTGGACTGCTGTGGAGGCTTTGCATTTAGTTTTTATGATGAGCCCTTAAACTGGATAGACTGGTATAAGGAGCTGCCATGGACTTTACCCCATATCACCTGCATAAACATTTCAGTATATATTATCGGAGTGTATGCATTGTATTGCTTTACTTTTGATCTTTTAATTTTGAGATAGTTTGGATCACAAAAAGTTGCAAAAATAATAAGAGTTTTCATGTACTCTTGAGCCAACTATCTGAAAAATGAAGATTTAAAGAAACTTAATAGTAGTACCATTATTGTTTAATGTCATCAAATGTTCCAGTAAGCCATTGTGGTTGCAGAATGGTTTATTAGAACATTAGGTAATATTATTTTATTCCTTTTTTTGTGAGTTGGATTTTTTTCTATGAAAAGATACTTTCCCTCCTCTCTTTGTTCACCCCGTGGGGTGATTCATTTAGAAAAAGTTGGAGGGGTAATGCTTATTTCTTTCCCTTTTCTCTGTTTCCAAAACAATGGCTTCATTTCCTAAGCATCTTTTCAAATGGTTAGATTTTTTTTTCTAAACATCTTTTCATCAGTGACACCAAGATGTTTGTTTTTTCCAGTATCAGTTATGAACTTCGATATTTAAACAGGTGATATGTTCTGTGCACTGTACTTAATATTGGCTTCTTTTGGTCAGCAGGAGCCACCTTTGGTTGCATCCGGGTCCTTTTAACAGTTCTCATCATCTTTGGGTATAACAAGATGTTCCAGGCATATCTTGTACTTTGCTGGCCAGGGCCTCTGCCAAAAAGAATTTAGAAGTTGGAAACAGAAACAAAGTTTTAATGCCTGATTCCATCGCAAACCAGCTTACTTTGAATCCCTGCTGGGTGGAAGCTGGATGTAGTGCCTTTGCAGAGCACTGCCAGCCGGGGTGGAAACACACTTGTTAGAGTGTGCTGTCTGAGCCGGCTCTGTAAGAGCTTATCTCAGCAAACTGCTGAAACCTGAGCTGTATGGTGCCCACCCTGGCTTTGCCCCTTTCCCTGTCTGCATACTGTTGAGCTGGGGCTCGTCTCTGTGCCTTTAGGAAAGAGGTTGTTTGGAATCTGTCCCTGGTGCCCATCACTCTTCAGATGAAGATCAGCCCTCCTGATGTGGTCCCCCGGTACACACTGTGCAGTCTGCACTGTAAACTGCTCAGGCTGCCGCCTGGGGACTGGAGGCTCTATGCTTCCCTCTACCGCAGAGCATTAGCACCTGGGTGGTTTTGGTCGTGACACTGACTTACTGCTGGTGCACCTGTCACAGTCGCAGTGCTGTGTTTGATCATTTGATTCTGACTGTCTCTCTCTGAAGCCTGACCATCTAGGGTGCACATACTGCCTCTGCCACTTAGCTGTGAGGCCTTGGGAAAGACATTTCACCCTTGTTCCTCTGTGGCTTTACCAGCAAAATGAGGGTGATACTTAGACCTGCCTTGCAAGGGAGTCATGGAGATTAGTGAGATCATTTGTGTAAAGCCCTTAACACCAAGCCACCTAGTAGAGCAGGTTAGCAGGTGTTATCAATAACTGTTGCCACATGCTTCATGAAAGCAGGAGTCATGTCTGCTCAGATTTGTGTACATGGTGCCTGGCGCTCATAGGTGTTCGGGAAAGATTTGTTGGATGAATACATGAATGAGGTGGAGATAACAGTAATATCATGTGCACAGAGTTCTCTGGATATATAAAATAATGCAAGACCTTTTTTGGGGGGTGGGAGGAGACAAGATTTCTCTGTGTGGTTCAGATTGCACTTAAACTCACATAGCCCAGGCTGGCATTGAACTCTCAGTGATCCTCCTGCCTCAGCCTCCCAAGTGCTGAGATTATAGGCATGTGCCACCATGCCTGGCATGACCATAGTGTTTTGTGTAGTGCCTGGCACATAGTAACTGCTCAGTAAATGTTTGCTCAATGAACAAATGGAGTACAGTGTGGACAGCAGTAGCACCAGCCCTTAAGACTATTATAGGGATGTAAGAAAAGGCAGATCTGTAGTGCTTTGTAGAGTGCCAGACACGTAGGGGGTGCTCAGCAAATACTTGTTGAATGAATGAGTGACATGGGATGATGGTAATAACTGCTGGGGCTGCTGTGGGGAGATATCACAGGGTGGGTCCATAGCACACTCTTTGTACTTGCACATAGTAGGTATTTAGGAATTGTGTGTGTGTGAAACTAGAGACACCCACAGGCTTCCTTCTCCTGAGGCTCCAGAGAAGAATCAGTGTGGGATGCAGAACAACATAGGAATGCATGCCGGTCCTTTTGACGGCATTGGACTGCTCTTGATCTACCTGTGGCGTAGATGAAAAGCTTAACGTTTATTTCCATCTCCTCCCCTGTGCTTTTTCTCTGCTAGAATCCTTGCCCGGAATCCGGCGCCTCATTCCTTTCCAAGATCACCTTCTGGTGGATCACAGGGTAAGGCTGCCCCCGCCTTGCCATCCTTGGCCAGGTGGTGGGGAATGAATGCATGGATGGATGGATGGAGGGTGAGTACGTGCAGTGTGGCTCCCGTGCTCTCTGCCCCTCACCTGCAGAGGTGTGTCCCGAGTCCTCCTGCACTGGCCATGTGGTCTCAGAGACACTGAGCTTCTGTCCCGTATTCTTGAACTCCAGTGATGTGCACAAAAACCAAGTAGCTCGCCGCTGTGAGAGACTTAGCCCAGGCATTGTCCAGCTCCAGGCTCACCTGTGGATTTGGATGTTTTTTTTAACGCTAATTATAATCATCCTTTGGTATTCAAAGGAGACCAGTTCCAGAACCCTCATAGATACTGCAATCCTCTGGTGCTTAATGCTTTGTATAAAACAGAAGTATTTTCTTATACCCTATCCGCATCTTCCTGTATACTTTAAATCGTGTCTAGAGCACTTCCCTAATAAAATGGAACTATTATATAGTTTTCATACTGTGTTGCTTAGGAATGCTGAGAAGAGAAACAGTTGTACATATTCAGTACGGACACATTTTTGTGAATATTTTCATGGTACATTGAAACTGTGGGTGTGGGAGCTGCATATACAGAAGGCATCGTCTCCCCCTCCCATTACAAAGATCATCCATACACATCATAGGAAATATGGGTAAGAAAGATATGCATAGGTCAGTAGCAGGAAAACACTTGGAGGCAGCCCTGTTAGCGTCTGGATAGACTTCGGTCTGGTCCTTTGGCACCTCTCTTCTTGCCCATTGTGAGCACCTTCCTGGGGTTGTTTGAATCTGGTCTTCCCCTAATAAGCATTATCCTTAGGAGCGCATTAGGAGGTTATTGTCAATGTAGTCCTTAAATATTTTAAGTAATTTTTCAAATTACTTCATTAAGTAAATTAACTTTTTAATCCCTGAAAGCTGGGCATGGTGGCGCATGCCTGTAATCTCAGCACTTGGGAGACTAAGGCAGGAGGCTGGCCTGGGCTACATAGGCAATTTAAGACCAGCCTGAACTACAAAGTGAGACTGTATTTCAAAAAACATGAAAAAAGAAAGAGAGAACATCACTGGAACAGTTAGTGTAGGCTGTGGTCTAGATAAGGACTGAATGTTACCGTCTCCGTGCTGATAACATTCTTGCTTTAAACATTGTGTCCTGGTTATATCAGGGTGTGACTTTGTTTTCAGTGCATTCTGATATTTAGGGACAAGGTTGTGTAGAGTCTTCACCTTGTTGTCAAATGGTCCAGAAAAAAATTGTGTTTGTGTAGTTGTGTGGGTATAGGTGGAGATAGAAGGTTATCACAAATATGGCAAACTTAAATGAATTCTTTTTATAATTGATGCAATTTTTCTGTAACTTTGAGGTTATTTCAAAATAAGTAAAAATATTGGGTTTACTTTTTATTTTGAATGTATTCAAGCCATATAGATAGAGCAGTACAGGTTGAGAATCTCACATCTGACGTCTGAAATTCTCTGAAATCTGAAACTCCTTGAACACTGCTGTGACATTCCCCAGGTGGGAAATCCTCTGCTTGACCTCATGTGATGAGTCCTGGTCAAAACTCAGGTGCATTAAGAATATTGTATGAAATTACCACTGGGTGTGTGGATAAAATATGTATCAGATATAAATGAAAGTCATACTCAGACTTGACTTTTGTTACCATAGTATCTCCTTACATATATGCAGATATTCCAGAATTGGAAACAAATATGAAATCTGAATACTAGTGTTTCCAAGCATTTGAGATGAAGGGTACTCAGCCTGTATAATAAAATTCAGTAAACTCATCACTCAGATTTAGTGACTGCTAATATTTTGTTGTATTAGCCTTTTCTAATCTAAAATTTAAGAAGTTAATTAGAGTTGAGGCTGTGTCTCAGCACTTGCCTCATCAGGATGAGGACCTGGATTCCATACTCATCATTGCAAAAAACAATAAGAACCCAAAACTCTTCCAAAACAAAACAAAAAGGAAGCTATAAATTTGAGACATTCTGATATTTTCCTCCTAAGTATTCTATGTGCATCTCTTGAAGATGAAGCCATTTACCTGGATGGCCTGACAGAGTAGCTGTCTGCTCTGATGGCCCTCATGTCGGGGTTATCCCGGTCACCTAGTGGCTGTGTTGCGGCGGGGGTGGGGTGGGGTGGGTGGATGTCCATATCGTGGAGGTCAGAGCAGCATCGGTGGGGCTGAGCCCCACTGTCCTCTTCCTCCCCTAGCCAGTGCTCACCACCTGCCCCCTTGTGTCTTGGCCACAGGTTGATGATCCGAGGCTACCGGCAGCCCTTGGAGGGCGGTGACCTCTGGTCTCTGAATAAGGAGGACACATCAGAACAAGTCGTGCCTGTGTTGGTGAAGAATTGGAAGAAGGAATGTGCCAAGTCTAGGAGGTAAGTGTGGATTTTCTTCTGCTTTGGGAGAAGCCAGATGCTCTCTAGGATGACCCGGTCGCGGTCACCTTCAGGCCAGTGTGCTGGCAAGCTTCGCGGACTTGGAGTGTTGCTTCCCTTCCCCGCCTGCAGTGGCCTCATCTGCCAGTGGGGCTGAGTGTGGCAAAGGCAGTTTGGGCAGAAGAGAAGAGGTTCCGTTGCTGTGGCCCCCGCAAGCGTGGCCGCGGTGTGGGGCTCTCCCTCCTCAGCTTCATCCTTTTAAGACTCTGAGCAGCTGGCCTTGTGGATGCCCCTGCTGCTTTGGGTGTTGTTGTTGAACTCGGCAAGCTGACCTCTGGCAGACAGGATGGGACTTAAACCAAGAAGCTCTGCCTCTGGCTGGGGCCTGCGTGGACGTACTGAGCAGACACCTCACTGGTGCTTTTGTGCCCAACACTGAGGCTCGGGACAGGCACCTTGTTAGGGGCCATTTCCAGTCTTAAGAGGAGATACAGGAGCCAAGAGTGCACTGAAGAGCAGTTTTACCCCGTAAGATGAGATTAAAACAGGGACATGAGGGTGGCCCAGCTGGCTTAGATAACAGGGCTCAGGGAGAAGATGACATTCAAGCAGAGACTCTTGTCAAAGGAAAGAGTGAGCTGTGTTTGCCCCCGGGGGAAGGGCTTTCCAGTTATAAGGAACAGCCAGTGCAAAGGGCCTGTGGCACCCTTGGAGCAGCAAGGTGACCATGAAGCTTGAGTGGAGTAGTGTGGGGAGAGCAGGAGGGAGGAGGGCAGGAGAGATGTTCCCAGGGTCTCACAGGCTGTGCTGAAGAGTTAGGGTTCGACTCCAGGTGCAGTGAGGAGATGGGTTTGATGTAGGGCAGTGGTGTGATGTGAGTTCTGTTCTAGAACAGCCACTTGGCCTGCCCTGGCAAGGGTGGATGGTGGAGATGAGAATGGATAGGGGTCTCGGGCTACCTGTGATTCCCTTCATGCCTCACTCTGAGCCTCTGTTTCTACTCAGAGGATTTCTGGAGAAGTCAGAGTTCCATGTCACCTGGCAGCCCTGCCCTGGCACTGGGAAACCTTGGCATTTAGGCAGATGAGCCGTGTTTATCCATCTGAGTGTAGCCCTGGGCTGGACACTTCCGTCACCAGGGAAGACATGGCAAGAACTGGCTCATGGGGCTCAAGAGCCACCCCTGCTGGGGCAGGCCTGGCTATAGTGCCGTGGCCTTTAAGGGCACTCAGCTTGGTGGGGGCTGCTGGCTTTTTCCGCAGAGGTGTGAGTCAGGTCTGGTTCCTGTAACCTAGAGGATTTGGAGGGGCTCAGAGGACGCGTGTCCTGCTACAGCTGAGCTTGGCACTTTCCCTCGCACCCACATCTCTCCAGCTAACCTGGGAAGTGTGCACCTTGGCTTGGCTGTGGACTGTGGGGAGTCCCAGGTATCCTGGGGAAGGTACGGGATCATGGGCAAAGTTCTGCCTTGGCTTCTTGGCCCCCTCTCGCTCCTCTCAGTAGCTTGCTCTGCACTGCTTCCCTGCTCCTACCTTTGGGTTTTAAAATCCAGTGCCTGGCTAGGCATGGTGGTGTGTATCTGCAGTCTTACCTCTTGGAAGGCTGAGGCAGAAGGACTGCCAGAGTTCATGGCCAGCTGGACCTGTATAGCAAGACTGTCTCAAAAACAAACCAAACGGGGGAAAAAAAAACAAAAACAAAAAACAAATGAGTGCCTCATTTGTTTGTTAAATGACTGTATTCTTTCAGCCTGTAGCCACCCAGGGCTTAAGGCCATTTTTGATTGTGGGTCCAGCTGGCATAAGTATAAAGTGGTTTGGTGGCTGTGGAAAGAGTTTGGCAGGTTTTTTTTTTAAAGGTAGACATAGTTGCCATACCACTAGCCACTCCTTTCCTAGGCAAATACCCAAGAGGACTGGGAACTTATACTCCTGAAGGACTTGTACAGACTTGTCACTGCTTTGTTTGTGATAGCCAAACTGGAGACAACCCAAATGGCCCATTAATAAGTGAGTAGGTGTGCAGATTGGGGTGCCAACAATGGAATCCATTCATGGACTCCTTCAAAGAGGCCTCCAAGAATGAACTGTTGGTACCACAGGAAGGATGAATTGTGTTACTCTAAGTGAAGGAAAACAAGCAAAAAGGAGCAGTCTCCCTCCGTATTTGCAGATTTGCTCCAGAATGCCCCTTAGGTACCCAAATGCACAGATGCACAACCAACTTACCAATGTACTATCTGACTTTAAAAAAAAATCAATAGGAAACAAAAACTAAAAAGTGAAGACTTTATAATTAAGCAACTTATATTTTAGTGTACAAATGCCACATCAGGTATAAATCCCAACTAACCCTTTGGTGTTAGCCTGGAGATCAAAGTACCAGCAGCATCCTCACCCTCAGAGGTGAGACAAGATCTCGCTCAGTTGCTAAGTGACCCAGGCTGGGCTTGAACTTGGAATCCTCCTGCAAAACCACGATCAACACTTGGCGAAGTCTCAGACAAAACAGAGTATTTACGAAAGTTATATTCTTAAAAAATTTGAGGTTCCAGTAGTTTCCCCTTATATGTAGTTCTGCTTTGCATGGTTTCAGCAATGTATGGTCAACTATGATTTGAAAGTATTAAATCTTAAATTCAAGAAATAAATAATTTATAAGATTGAAATTATGGACTATTCTTGCACCATCCTGTTATGTCATACCTGGGGTGTGGATCATCCTTTTCGTCCAGTGTATCCATACCGTATATACTACCCACCTTTTAGTCACTCAGTAGCCCTCTTGGTTATCAAATTGATGGTGCTTATGCTCAAGTAATCTTTATGTGATAGCCTTATGCTATCTTACAGTGCCTCTGTCCTCATTTCCTCATACAGGCATTGTATCATCCCCCATCATTATAGAAAGGCTGAGCATTGAGCGTGGTGGCACACACCTATAATTCCAGCACTCTGAGGCTGAGGCAAGAGGATTGCAAGTTTGAGTCCAGCTTGGTCAACTTGTGATGTAGCCAGACCCTGTCTCATACATACGTACATACATACATACAAACATACATACATAAATAGATAAATACATAAATAAAAGGGTGGGATGTAGCTCAGTGCAAAGGCCTTGGGCTCAATCCTCAGTCCTGCAAAAAAGGCGGGAGGATATTGAATTGAATATAAAGAAATATTTTGAAAGCAAGACCACATTTACATAACTTCTGTTACAGTACTGTATATTATCAAAGGTGTTTAGTTATTAGCCAAGGTTTTTAAATCTCTTACTGTGCCTAATTTACTGATTAAACTTAGTGTAGTGTCACTGGATGAGGTGCAGAGAGGTCCCCCCAAAGAGGAGATGGGGACCTCAACTCTCCCATCCATAGGAGAGGTTATAGGTTTGTGGATGTATGTCACAGGCAAGAACTGTCGGGTGAGTCCGTGAGAGGCATAGAACTAGGTGGGTGAAGAAGGGCACACTCTGTGAGGAGCAGCTGCAGGCCTCTGGGAGGGAAGCGCGCCGTGGGCTGGGGTTGTATGTGGTTGTGAGGTATCCTCAAGACGGGTGATCTGTCTAGCGTACGCCTTCCTGCTGTCTGTCAGGTTGCCTGCTGGACTGTATCAGCACATAACGTGTTTGGTGTGTGTGTCCAGCGTCCGCTGCCCACTTACTAGTGCTGCTTCCTTGAGGATGGAGCCCTGTGGGAGGAAGGGCGGTCTCACTGTACAGGTGGAAAGCACGAACCCAATTTACAGGCGTAGCATATCTTTAAGGCCACTAGGAGGATTTTTTTGTTTTGTTTGTTTGTTTGTTTTGGATTGAGTTTCCTGGAAGGGAAAGAGACATCCTAACCGCAGTTAACTCTTATGTCCTGAAGCCAGAGTTTTTGTTTTTCTGTTTAAGCACAGTTTACAATTAGAATTTTTATTGTCTCCTTTCTACCTGAGCCTTTTTATCTTCTACCTCAATAGATGTACCTGGAGGAAAAAAACATAGTATAGACAGGGTTCAGTACTATCTAGGGTTTCAACCATCCAGTAGGCCTTTGTGATATGTCCTCCACAGATAAGGGCAGACCGTTTGTTTATTTTTTATGCTTTTTGCAGTACTAGGAATTGAACACAGGACCTTCACGCTGAGCTACACCCCCAACCATTTATACTTTTAATTTTGAGACAAGATCTTGCCAAGTTGCTAAGTGACCCAGGCTGGGCTTGAACTTGGAATCCTCCTGCATCAGTCTCCCACAGTGTTGGGCTTACACATCTGTACTACCACACCTGCCTGAGACTACTGTATAATTAAATGTGTAAAAATATACACTTTGTATAGAATTATGTCTGAAATTAGAGGCAGATTCTAGACTTTCATAATTTTAGGCCAATTTTTTGCTTGCATGAGTGCCTGGTATGATATTTGTACTTGTTCAGTGATGTGCAGAGGACAGGACAGAAAGACACAGGGCTGGTGTCTGGGCTTAGTCATTATGACAACTCAAGAACTTGAATTTGTTCTTGAGCAAAGGCTTCCTGAGAACCTCTGATTTTCAGGACCAAGAGAAAAAAAACTCCATTTTGAGCCATTTGTATTTGTTACACAATTTAAATTTATCTCCACATTTCCCTTGGGTGGAATTATAGGGGTGTAAGGGAAATGACCTCTCCCTTTTTCCCTTTCAGAAATTGTCTTGTTAGCACTAGGAGGAGCGGAAGTGTGCATTCACCTTGTAAACTCCGAGACCTGCCTTTCTAGGATACGTGGGAATTGTGGGACGGAGACCAGGCTCAGAGTACGTTCAGACAGTTCAGAATTGTATGACACTGAGGCCTTTCTAAGTTCTGGGTTTTGCCCCTGCAGAAACATGAATGATCTTATTTTACAAATGACAAAACCACTGGGAGCTCCTCATCTGGCCCCTTGGTTCAAGCCCATCAAAGAACAAAATTACAGCATTTTAGTTTAGCAATCTCAGTTGGCTCTATTTACAGTTCTGGAACTAACCATAACACTTCATTACATAAAATAGAGTTACATTTTCCAAAGCAGAAGCGGTTGATGTTATAGACAGAAAAGGGCTGAAGAGAAAGCAGAAAGAAAATAAAACAAAACAGAGTTGAACCTTTCAGAGTGACTTCCTTTGTAAAGCAGGGACAGGGAGACGGAACAGTAGGAAGATAGCTGACGCGTTAATGCCAGGTTCCTTCAGCTTATCTTTCCCTGTGTGAGCAGGGAGGCAGAGGGGACTTCATTATGCCAATTGAAACTGGCTGGTGGGAAACTGTTCTCCCTCTAGTTCTGATTTCAGGCAGGGTCAGACACACAGTTTCAGCCGCGGAGCTCTGGGGCCAGTGACTCCATGGGGAGTTGTAGTGTGTTGATTTCTCATCTGTTTTTAGTTTGCTCTGGTCCGTTGAGGCCAGGGCAGGAGCTTAGTCCAGAAAGGTGGCTTCCTGGGATTAATTTTTTCGATTTTTCCAGGTCTCAGAGGGGCTGCCTCACCTCTTTCCAAAGCCCTTAACTCTGCCTCCCCTCCAGGCCTTGCTCCCTCTGTTTGCTCTGCCTGGAACCCTTTCTCTCCTCCACTGCATCCGTTCTCTCGTCTTCCAGCTCACATGTCACCTCCTCCAGCCAGCCCTGGTGGTGGCAGCTCGCACACCAATCTGTTTCTGTCCTGAGGCGCTTCGACCTTGGAGATCTCCTTGGTGCCTGGCCTGGCGCAGTGTTCTATCCATGCTGGCGGATGAGTGGCCGATTGCCACCCTTGCCTGCATTGAGATGGGTGGGTCGGCAAGTCCCTTTCCCACTCCAGCCCCAGTCTCCTGCCCACTGTGATCCCCTGCTCTGGGCGCTTTTCTCCCAGCCCGGACCTTCCCTGCCCAGCCTTCCGGACTTCTCCCAGCTGTACTGCTCCGAAGTCTTGCTTGCCTTTGCCTCATCTGGGAGCCCCTTGGCCCCTCCCTCCCTCTCTCCTAGTTTGCTGGGTATTTTCCTTTCCTGACTCAGCCTTCTCCAATCACTTCTGCTACACTTGACTTCCTCTGCTCAGGCCCAGGCCCTCTTCCTCCCTGCTTGCCTGAGACCTTCTCCCTGAGAACAGCCCAGGGTCAGGATAGCCCACACCCCACAAGGCCAGGGCCCCACTCAGGAAGTGATACAGAGCCTCTCCCTTCCTCCTGGCCGTGCAGGCCTGTGTGGGTGAAAAGAAAGTGTACTGAACATCCCAGGCAGAACCAGCTCCAAGGGAGGGAGGTACAGTGACCAGGGAAGGACCTTAGGGAAGACAGTGACAGCAGGAGAACTAGAAATAACCCTTGTGGTCAAAGAATAAACCCCTTCCTCTCCAAAGATGCCCACCTCCTGTCCAAAGAATCTGTGAGTGGGTCATCTTCCTTAGCAAAGTGTCTGTAGCTCTGATTGAGAGTCTGAGGACGGGGAGGATATTCTGGATCGTCTAGGCAGGCCTAGTATGGTCACAGGCTTCAGTTTCAGTTTCAGAGGGTGATGTAATCAGAGAGAGAAGGTTCGTGTGACTGGCTCCAAAGATGCAAGGAGGGGTGTGAACTAGAAAGTGCAGGAGGCCTCTGGAAGCTGCAAAGGGAGAGGGAACAGATTCTCCCCTGTGCCTGCAGAAGGAACAGCCCTGTGGGTCCACTTGAGATTTCAGGCTTCCAGAAGTATGAGATAATTTGGATGAGAGATGATACTGCTCTGACTGCATCTGGGGAGAGGAGAGCTGGTGTCCATTAGTGTCTGTTGCTACATAACAAATTGCTGCAAACTTAGCAGTTAAAATAATAAAAATGAACATTGACTGACATTATTTCTCTGGATCTTAGGGAATGGCTTAGCCAGTAGTTCTGGACGAAGGTCAGACTTGGCAGGGGCTGTAGGATGTATTTCCGGGTCACACGCGGTTGCGAGTTAGGCTGGCTCTTTGCAAGATCAAACCAGGGGACTTCTCTCCAGGACTGATTGTCCTTAGGACACGGTCGTTGACCTTGTCCCGAGTGAGTGAGCAAAGAGAGGCAAGATGGAAGCGAGTGTTTTCCATCCCCTAATGTGAGTCCCGGGCTCACCCTCCTCGTAGTACCATGTTCTGAGGAAGAAGGGATTCCACGGGCACAAACCCCAGGAGGTGGGAATCAGTTGTCGCAGGCCTGCCCTGAGGCTGGCTGCCATGATGTTTGGGGTGGTAACACAGTAAGTAAGACCTCACCAGTACCTTGTGCTGTCTCTGTGGCTGAGACAAGCAGTGTGACCTCTCTGAACCTCAGCTTATACCTGAGGAGCAGATGGATTAGATTTTGCCATGTTTCCAGTTCCCCTGTAGCCCCCACATAAAATAACGAATAACCTACTATGTTGACTGTTTGGCATTTTTCTATGTTTAGCATTTTAGGGAAGCACCTGGCTGTTTCCTGTGTGTTTTTGTTTTGTTGTCTGTCTGTCTGTCTGTCTTTCTTTCTTTCCTTCTGTCTTTCTTTCTTTCTCTCTTTCTCTTTCTCTCTCTCTCTGTCTCTCTCTTTCTCTCTCTTTCTTTCTTTTTTGAGACAGGGGTTTGCTATGGATTTCGGGCTGGCTTTGAACTCACTTTGCAGCCCAGGCTGGCCTTGAACTCACAGCAGTCCTCCTGCCTCAGCCTCCTGAGTGCTGGGATTACAGCATGTTTCCTGGAGTGACAACATCATTTTGCATTTCTGCTGGCAGTGTATAAGTGTTCTTATTTCTCTGTATCCTTGTATTTTTTATTATCTGACTTTTTGATTATAGCTGGCTGAGTAAGTGTGAAATGGTACTGTGGTTTTACTTTGTATTTCCCTGATGACTAATGACATTGAGCAATATTTCATGTGCTTATCGGTCAGCTGTATATCTTCTTTTTGGTAAGTTTGGAGCTGGTATTGTAAGCCCTTCCTATATGTTAACTCATTCACAGCCACCCTATGAGGTAGGTCCTACTTCCATCCCCATTTTACAAATGAGGAAACTAGGCACAGAGAAGTGGAGTGACTTGCCTAACGCCCAGCTGACAAGGGTCGCACACCAGGACCTGAACCCTAGCACCCGAGTCCAGGTTCCTCCCGCTGTCCTCAGGGGCCTCTCCGTGGTGGCTGTCTTGTGCCTTGGCTGTTGCTTAGGCACGGGCTGCCTGTGTGGCGGATCTCACACCCTCTCCCTTCCTTGTGTTGCAGGCAGCCAGTGAAGATGGTGTACTCCGCCTCCAAGGATGCTGCCAAGCCCAAGGGGAATTCCAAGGTGGATGTGAACGAGGAGGCTGAGGCCCTGATTGTCAAGTCCCCCCAGAAGGAGCGGGACCCCTCCCTGTTTAAAGTGTTGTACAAGACCTTCGGGCCCTACTTCCTCATGAGCTTCTTATTTAAGGCCCTTCATGACCTGATGATGTTTGCTGGGCCTGAGATCTTAAAGTAAGAGCTCTTCCCTCCCAGCTGGGCTCCTCTGTGCCCCCCCGGTTTGACCTCTTCCTTACCTTACTCCTGGCCTTAGGGTCATGCAGTGTGCTGCCGGGCACTGCTAGCCAGGCCTCCCTGTCTCTAGCCACTTTGCTTAACTGCCATTTGCATTAAAGCCATCTTGTTCTACGCGTAGCAGAAACCTGCTTAATCTAAAATGCGAGGGAATGGGATTTGCTGGCAAGCCAAGGGCAAGGAGATGCCGTGAGCTCTTGTGAAAAAAACTGCAGTGGGACTAGGAAGTCAGAAGGGAGTTGCCTCTCCTCTTTCTCTGTCTCCCTGGGGCCTCATACTCATTCCTTTTCCCTCCATTTCTCTGTCCCTATGTCCTCTATTTGGTCATCTCTGGGTAACGTGATGTTGGTGCGACATAACCTTGCGACCAATATGAGGGTCCCGAGCAGAGGTCCTGTGATGAGTGGCGTGGGCCCCTTGCACAGTCCAATGGCCACTGTGGGCTCCTCTTTGTACCTGTGAGGTTGGAGGCCAGAGGTTGCTTTGCCAGGCAGTGCTAACCCAGAAACACTTTTTTCTACTTGCATGGGCCTCACTGAAGTGGTTCTGAGGTCGCACCTTGTCCCCTGGCAGGTTGCTCATTCACTTTGTCAACGACAAGAAAGCCCCAGACTGGCAGGGCTACTTCTACACGGCGCTGCTGTTCGTGAGCGCCTGCCTGCAGACGCTGGTGCTGCACCAGTACTTCCACATCTGCTTCGTCAGCGGCATGAGGATCAAGACCGCTGTCATCGGGGCTGTCTACCGCAAGGTAGGGCCAGCTTCCACATCCCCTCCGCTGGGACTCGGCTGGTCTCTCCATGGGGATGTCTAGCCCCGTCTGTGAAGCAGGAGGATAAAGAGGGCTGACATAACCAGGGCTTATGAGGACGGCGACCCTCAGGCATTATCCCTTAGCAAAGCAGAGTTTGAGGGTCGGGATGTGAAAGGAGAGTCCACATGTCAGCCATGGGTAACTGAGTTCATAGTGGGCTTGGTGGTCCGTGATGTGGGGAATCCGAGTTCAGATCCTTCCTGTGCTATTAATGTTCTGTGACCTGTTTTCACCTTTGAATTAAACTGAACAGAAGATATATACCCTGAACAAGATAGCACAGAGTTGCATGTGTATACATCTAACTCTTAACACATTTATTTTTTTGGCAGTGCTTGGGTTGGTAGGCAAGCAGTCTACCACTGACCCATGCCCTTGGCCTCCACATCTAGCTTTAAAGGAACCTTGATCTTGCCATTTCTTGGCCTTTGGGGGCAAGGACACTTCCCACAGGTTGGAAAGAGTCCCACAGTCCTACAGATACAGCAGTTGAGAAGTAGGCGAGTACAACATTTGAACTAGTGGCTTAGACTAGGGGTTCCCCACCAGGTGGTTTGCTCCCTACAGGGATGGTTGACAATGTCTGAAGACATTTTTGGTTGTCACAACTGGAGATGTGGCATTTAGTGGGTAGAGGACAGGCATGCTGCTAAGCATCCTAGTGTACACAGGACAACCACGCAAACAGTGATCCAGCCCCCAGTGCTGGGAATGCCAAGGAAAGTAACTCTGGCCTTGACTTTTGGGCCTTTGTTGGGATGCAGGGCCAGCAGCATCTGCAGGACCTTGGAGCTTGCTAGGAATCAGAATCTCAGGCCCTATCAGAGACCTGCTGGTCAGACACTGCATGGTCATGTGTTTCCCAGGTGATGTGTGTGTGCATTACAGTGTCCAAAGCCCTGGTTTAGAGGGCACCTGAGGTCCTGTCCACACTAAAGACTCACCACTAGAAGGCAAGGACTGTGGCAGATAGGCACGTGGCCTCAGTGATGACCCAGGTTGGCTGAGGAGGTAGCTGAACTGGCAAGGGAGGAGAAAAGATCCATGGTATTGTCACTGTGAGGAGTCGCTGTCCTCTCCAGGTCCTGGGGCGGGGCGATTCCGGGGCCCTTCACTTCCCGCATTCACCTCTTTCCTTCTCCTTTGTCCCTCAGGCCCTGGTGATCACCAATTCAGCTAGAAAGTCCTCCACAGTTGGTGAGATTGTCAACCTCATGTCTGTGGATGCCCAGAGGTTCATGGACTTGGCCACGTACATTAACATGATCTGGTCGGCCCCCCTGCAAGTCATCCTCGCCCTCTACCTCCTCTGGCTGGTGTGTGTCCAGTGTTCTCCCGTGCGCGTGTGGGAGGGGCCTCCACACGTGGGCAGTGGGTGTCGAGGACAGGAGCATCTGTAGCTAGCTGGCATTTCTTGCCATCATTTACATTTTATTTTCTGGCCCATTAACGAATTCCTGGCTATTTTGTTCTTTCCCTCAGTTGTCAGGATTATATTTTCTTTGGGGGCATGGTGTTTCTTTGCACATGTCTTTCCTTGAGTGTATTGAATGAGCAATCCTACAGCATACACACACCTGTTTCTCCCACTCTTCCCTCGCAAATGTGAGTGAAACTTGTTCATTGGTCCTGAATGGTGTCACTCAAGCTTCTGTCTGCTGTAAGAGATAGAAACCCATTTTAGCCTAAGCAAATAAAGGGGATTTTAAAGATATCTGGAAAACATCCAAAGATTTTTCTTCAGGCATGGGTGGATCTAGGACAGTGATATCAAGAAACTTTTAGAGCTTTCCGTGGTCACAAGCAACCTGCAGGTTGGCCACCACTGACCTAGGAGACTGAGTAATGTTCTGAGGATTTATTCTCTCTCATTCTTTTGCTCTTTCTTGGCCCCATTATCTTCTGAGTTGGCTCCATCCTCAGTGACTTCCATAGCTTTGGGCTTCTATCATCTTAAAAGCTGGAGTCCAGAGGAGACTGGATTCCTTCACCTCAACCAGACGTCCAGGGGCTCCTGACTGGCCCAGAACAGTCTCATTCCCATCCCTCAGCTGATTGCTGTGGCTGAGGGGGGAGAAGCCCAGTCTGTCAGCCTGATCGTGTCTTCTCCCATTGTGGAGAGGTAGTCTGCACATCTCCTCCCAGGAACAGACCTCCCCCAGGGGGAAGCGGTGATGAGCAGAGGGGCTCATAGCATTACACATGCCTTGTTCCTTCCTATCTCTGGGTGTTTGCCCATGTCTTTCCTTTTACCAGGAATTCCTTCCTTCTCTCCTCCCTCCCTCCCCCCTCTCCTTTCCTCCTTCCTTCCCTCCTCCCTTCCTTCCTTCGTGCCTTCCTTCTAATGAACTGTTGCCTATCTTTTTTTTTTTTTTTTTTTTTTTTTTTGTCTTTTTTGAGACAGGGTCTCACTATGCAGTTCAGGCTGACCTTGAGCTCACTTTGTAGCCCAGGCTGGTTTTAAACTTGCAACGATCTTCCTGCCTCAGCCTCCCAAGTGCTGGAATTACAGGCGTGTGCCACCATGCCTGGCTTGTTGCCTATCTTTCAAAGCTTATTGCTCTTCTGATTTTTTTTTTCTCTCTCTTAATTAGATGGACTTCTTCCTTTTTTGAATTCAAATAACTTTACAGAAACTTACTAGATTTTACCTTCTAAAATAGTTTCTTCACAACCAGGAATGGTGGTACCCATCTATGAGTCCCTCTGCCTAAAAAGCTGGGAGGCTGAGGCAGGAGAATCATAAGTTCCAGCCCAGTCTAGGTAACTTAGTAACTCAGCTAGACCTGTCTCAAAATTAAAAAAAGAACTGGGGATGTGGTTCAAACCCCAGTACCCTGAATCGATGAGTGAATGAACAAACAGAAGTTTTTAAAAAGCTTTTTGTGTACTCAGTGTGCCACCCCTTCCTTGCCTGGTAGCAAGTTGGCTACTTGGAAATGCAAGTTCAGACAGGCCAGTGCACGTATGAACCCAGCCAACTGTCTGTTGCTTTGACTGTAGTTTACATTTTTGTATTATACTTTTGTGTGTATATGTATATATTATATTTCGTATATATATCTATATATCTATATATATATATCACTGACTGTGCCCCCTTCAAAGTGTTCTAAATAATAACACTTAGAAGAAAAGACACCAGAATTTTATTTATTTTTACTGCAATGCTGGGATTGAATTCAAGGCCTCATTTATGCCAGGCAACTGCTCTACCACTGAGCTACATCCCTAGCCCTAAACATTAGAATATAAATAAATAAATGCCTTTTTAGCCAGCTATCTTGGGTATTTATTTCCCCAAAAAAGTAACACCTGTAGGTTAAAACACTTTTGAAATGCTTTTTTGAGAACTGTCTTCAATTTTCAAAGCATTGGCTTGTTAAGAAAGTGCTTGACACCACTGTTCCTGTTGTAGAGGAAAATTGCTTAACCTTGGCTCTGTGGACATTTGGGGTTGAAGAATTCTTCCTTGTGGGGCCTGTCCTTGGTATTCCAGAGTACTTAGCAGCCTGCTGATCCACCAGATGCCAGTAGCATCCCTGGCTATAATTTATGACAGTACAGTCAACAAAGGGTAAAGGCAGCCGGGGAAAAGTCCAGGGGAACCAGCTCCAGGCTGCTAGATTCTCCCAGGGAGGGGAACACAGGGATGCACTTCATTCCCTGGCAACAAGCTAGGGTCACCTGTGAGATCCCCCTCCCCGGTCTGATATGCAACACCTGGAGTTGTTGCTGAGAGCTGCTTGTGTAGAGTCCTCTGCCTGGAGCCTACCAAGACTCCAACTTCCCAGAAGGCAAAGGAGAGTTCAACATAAGCCATATTGTTATACAGACAATTCACACCCATTTTGTGGGTGGTGGAAACGCCCCTGCAATCCAGGTTCCCAGCCACCAGCCAAAGTGGCAAGTGCCTTTCCAGTCCCATAAGGGTTCAGCACAGCTGTGTTAACTGTTTTTCTCCCAGTATTCACCTTTCTAAAATTTTACCTTTCTAAAATTCTGCAGTTCTAATTTGTAAAACTGATCTGGGCCCAAGGGCTTTGGACCTGCACATTCTTGAAGGAGTCGGGAGACCACCAAAGCTTCCAGCTTGGGTAGGAAGAATGTATCTGCCCCAAGCTCACTTGGCAGAATCTGTGTATAGCAGGTGGCCTGTGCAGAACGTGGAGGCCCTTGTTCTCTCCTGTTTGTTGAATGACTGTCTTCTGTCTTTCTCTAGAACCTGGGTCCCTCAGTCCTGGCTGGGGTGGCTGTGATGATCCTCATGGTGCCCTTTAATGCTGTGATGGCAATGAAGACCAAGACCTATCAGGTAGGTGCCTGTCCTCGCCAGGACCCACAAGGGCACTGGCCTGAGGCCTTTACACATGAGCATTGGCCAAGGGGCCCTGCTCAGGCCCGGGGCCCTCCGTCTCCCCCGCCTGTTGGAATCACCTGGGGAACTTAGCAAATGCAGATGCCTGGGCCCCCTTCCCCGTTCTGCTTCCCTGAATGGTGTGGGCAGTAGTGCTTCCTGGCTGACCTCACTGGCAGCTGAGGTCCAGGCTCCTGAGAATGTCAGACCCTGAGTGAACCAGTAATGGAAATGGAGGCATCTGGGAGCTTCCAGGAGGTTCCATCTTCCCACAGAAGTACTCATTTTTATATTGCTGTGTCTTTAAGAGTTGAGTAAAAATTAGCATCTACTTTCCCCCTACTGAGCTCTTTGTTTTTTCTGAGACAAGGTCTCACTATGTAGTTCAGGGTAGATTTGAACTCATATATAGTCAGGCTGATCTTAAACTCACAGTGATCCTCCTGTCTCAGCTTCCTTAATGCTGAGATTGCACACATGTACTACTATGCCTGGCTTTTTCTTTGCTGAGCTCTTACTTTATGCTGTTCATAGTGTTAAATTTTATTTTTAGAGATACTTTGTATTTTTTAAGTTTTTAAATACTCAGTAGTAAGGTATTTTCTCGTTATAAAAAGTTCAAATACCATATCTAATATCCCCTTTTCTATCCTCTCAAACACTATGAACACATTGAAATGAGTCCTTTGAGAATTTTCAGTGTCTTTATGTACAGATCTGTTGAACTATGTGCTGAACTATGTCATTTAAGTTTGGTGTGATATTATTACCCTGTATATTTTTACCCAAATGGGCCAGCATACCGGCATGGTTTTATAATTTGGTAGCATACCTCAGGGTTCTGTCTGTGCTATGCCATGTAGTGTGAATTCATTTCCTTGAACTGGTGCCTGCTGGTGCATGAGAGAGGTGTTTATTTCTGTCCTCTCTAGTGATGGGTATGTGATGTGCCTGTGGAATTTCACATGAGTGCCGCTGGCCCCACCTGTCATCTGTAGGAGGTTGAGTTCCAAGATGTGGGCCAGGTGGGAGGAGAAGCCCTGGAGAGTGGGGCCGGTTGGAGAGGCAAGGCAGCAGGCTTGGGTCGTGTCACCTCTCATTCCCTGGCTGTGTAGCTTCTCCCATTGTGCACCTCTGAAACAGCAGCCATCACTGGTGTCCGGGTCATGTTGCTTAAGAATGTCCCATCTGGCACCTAGGGGTGACCTGCATGGTCCTGGTGAGCACTAACATTTTCACAACGGGGCCGTGATTCATGCATCTCGCTACCAGGATGCTTGAGCCATTGTGGTACATGCATGACTGTATCACTTGTATCACAGTGGTATAAGCCGCCCCATGGGACAGTCATGCATGTAGTACCGGTGGCTCAAACTGGCAGGTCTGCGTTAAACAGCTGAATGTGTGTGAAGTGCTTAGAGCAGTGCTTGGCTGGTGGAAAAAGCCGGGTGGCGTTAAGATATTTAACCAGCTGTACAACATGGGCACCCATTGGTCAGAAGCACTGCCCACCTGAGATGTGTGGAAACATTTCAGGTTTTAACAGACATAAACTGGTTGCACACCAACTGAGAAAGTGGAGAAACTAAGTGATACCACGCCCTGTGCTGTTTTATCAGCAGAATAGAACCCAGGTCCTTTCTTGTGCACATTCCGGAGGTCTTTTTCACTTCTATTCCTTGGTTCTAAATTGAATGGGTTTCTCCTGTGTTTAGTCTAGCAGCATGCAGAGCCGCTTTTTCTTTCCTGAGAGAAGAGTGTTTTGGGGTGGTCTCAGGCCAAGCATAGGCCCACAGGGGTTGCTGGGCCAGCCTCCCACCATCCAGGGAGACCCGCATTTAGTAGTTGGTGCCATTGAGTGATGAAGTGACACAGCAGGTTGGAGGTGAGTGACCTATCCTCAGTGACCATCCATCGCCCCTCTCTGTGAAGGTGGCTCACATGAAGAGCAAAGACAATCGTATTAAGCTCATGAATGAAATTCTCAACGGGATCAAAGTGCTGAAGCTGTACGCATGGGAGCTGGCGTTCAAGGACAAGGTGATGGCCATCAGGCAGGAGGAGCTGAAGGTGCTGAAGAAATCTGCCTACCTGGCGGCCGTGGGGACCTTCACCTGGGTCTGCACACCTTTTCTGGTGAGTGGAGCCCCATTTCTCATGGATCACACTGCTTTATGTTTTCTTTGGTTTTTCTACCCAGATATTTTGAAAATGTCACTGTTTCCACAAGGCCTTTTCTGACTGCTGATTTGTAAGATTGACACCACTCTCCAGCCCCCTTTTATTTTATTCTTGGCCCTTGCAGCTTCTCCCCAGCCAGCTAAGGCACTGTTCGTTACATGCTTGCTGTGGGATAAAGAGTGTGGCAGGGTATGAGCCAGTCTCTGCTCCCTTCATCTGGAAAGTCTTGCAATAAAAACACTTTAGCCGAACTAGACAGCATGCTTAGTGTCATAATGGGTCTACAGTGTAGTCCCTTCTTCTTACCTCATTACAGCTGGTCATAAATCATACGTGGGTGACCAGTGGACCATGGGTTCAGTGGCACTGCCAGGCGCACACTATCAATGTTGACTTGTCATTTTGTTTTTGTCTGTTTCTGCACTAGGTAGGCAGGGGTTGCTTTTTCTGTTGACTGCTGTATCATAGGTGTGGTAACACACACCTATAATCCCAGCACTCTGGAGGCTGAGGCAGGAAGATCGCTGCTAGTTTGAAGCCAGCCTGAGTTATATAGTGAGTTCAAGTTCAGACTGAACTACATTGTGAGATCTTGTCTAAAAAAAAACAAAAATAAAATAAAATCGTGCCCAGTAGCTACTCAACAAGTACTAGTTTAGTATTAAAAAATTTCAGGAATCTTGACAAATAATGTGTAAAATTGGTTGCCTTGTTAATATCTTATAAAGAGTTAACTTGTAAATGAACTATTGTGGTTGTTAGAGTTCTGTGTATCTATTTGGGTAAATAAATTTAAGCCTATAGGGTTTTTAAAATATATTTTTAATGTATTCAAATGGATTCATACTATACAGGGCATAACAACATACGGTATATGTTTAAATTTTTAAAATTTATTACAGCAAAAGGCACATTTCCATTAATCCCCCTCAAAAATATTCCCCCTTGCTTTGAATATACTTATCATTCTTGCCATTTTCCAAAGTAGTTCTGTGTCTTTTCTTGAGTATCTTTACACTGTGTGATAAAAAATATGGCAAATGCTGCTGCTGAGTGCCATCCATAAGAGAGACAGCCTTGTAAAAACGTTATCCTGTGTCCTCATCCACCTTACTCACCAGTTCTAGTACCATGCACTTCTGGCTCTTTCTCATAGTCAAAGTGACCATGAGGCAACACAGCGTTGGAACTAAAGACACTCACGAAAGAGAACTTTCAGAGCTACTTCAGAAAGGGGTGGGAACAATGGGACAAGGGTGGCCAAAGGAAGGGGGAGTGTTTTGAAAGAGACTCATGGCAGTGTGTCTTTTTAAAATTAATTTTATTGGTACATTTTAGATATACACAGTGATCACATTCATCTTCAGAGATTTGTACCTGTACATATATATTTTGATTCTTCTTTTTTCCCCAGTCCCCTCCCCTCCCTTTAACCCTCTTCCCCTCCTTATTTACATTAGCTTTGTTCCCATTTTTTTTCCTTCTAGTCTCTTTTGTTCCTTTTCCTTTCCTTTCACCTCCCCACTCCCTTGTTCCTCTTTGTATTTGAACATTTTCTTCCTGTTTCCCAATACAGTATCTGTTATACATTTTGGTCCTCATTATTTACTCGTCTGGTTTCTCACACCAGAGAAACAATGCAATATTTAAACATGTGTGTCCAATGTATGTCACTTGAGTATAGTCTCAAGGTGCATCTATATAGAATGCACCTGGAAATCTCATTCTTTATGGCTGAGTAGTATTCCATTGTATAAAAAACCATATTTCCTTTATTCATCCACTGATGGGCATTTGGGCTGTTTTCAAGATTTAGCTATTACAAACTGTGCTGCTATCAACATGGATATGCATATATTGCTATGGTAAAACGCTTGTAATTCTTTCAGGAAGGTACCAAGAAGGGGAATAGCTGGGTGAAATGGAACCATGAGTTTTAGTGTTTCCAGGAGTCTCCACACGGATTTCCACAGTGGTTGCATCAATGTACATTCCCACTAACAGTGGAGAAGGGTTCCTTTTTTCCCCCACAGCCCCACCAGCATTTGGTATTGGTTGATTTCTTGATAATAGTCATTCTTTTTGTAGTGAGATGGAATCTCAGTGTTTTAATTTGCATCTCTCAAATGACCAGCGATGTTGAACATTTTTCATGTATTTATTTGCCATTGGTACTTGTTCATCTGAGAAGTGTCTATTCATTTCAGATGCCCATTTCTGGATTGGGTCTTTAAAGATGAGGTGTCTGGTTTTCTTGAGTTCTTTATATATTCTAGATATTAGTCCTTTGTCTGAAGAAGAGCTGGCAAATTTTTTTCCCATTCTGTGTGTTGTCTCATCACTCTGTTGGTGGTTTCTTTGCTGTGCAAAAGCTTTTTAATAACATGAGATTCCAGTTGTTGATTCTTTATAATATTTCCTGTGTGATCAGGGTTTTGTTTTTAAATCTCTGCCTACACCTATGTCTTCAAGAGTTCTACCTGTTTTTTCTTCCAGCAGGTTTAGTGTTCTGTTTCACTGTAAAAATCAGAAACAAAACAAGGATGTCCACTATCACCACTCTTATTCAGTGTAGTTCTGGAAACATTAACCAGAGCAATTAGACAAGAGAAAGAAATTAAAAGAATAAAGATAGGAGAGGAAGAAGTTAAATCATCATTATTCACAGATGACATGATACTCTACATAGAAGACCCAAAAAACTCCATGAAAAGACTTTAAATTTAAATAACCAAATTCAGTAGCATAGCTAGATACAAAGTCAGCACTCAAAAATCAAAAGCATTCTGTACACAGATGACAAACTCACAGAGAGAGAAATTAGGAAAACTACACCTTTTACAATAGCATCAAAAAAAGAGAAATTCTTAGGAACCAATATAATGAAGGAAGTAAAAGACCGCTACATTGAAACTCTGAAAAAGATCAAAAGATACCAGAAAATGGAAAGATAGCCCTTGATCTTGGGTAGGAAGAAATAGTATAGTGAAAATGGCCGTATTTCCAAAATTGTTACATAGATTTAATGCAATCCTGATCAAAATACCAATAACATACCTCACAGAAGTAGAGAAAACAATCTGAAAATTCATTTGCAATCAGAACTGGCAAAATTCATTTGCAATCAGACTAGCAAAAGCAATTCTGGGCAACAAAGGCAAGGCAGGGAGCATCACAATCCCTGACATAAAATTATACTACAGAGCTACTGTGATAAAAATAGCATGATACTGGCAAAAAAAAAAAAAAAAAGAAAGAAAGAAAGAAAAAAAAAAACAGTCCCAAGGATCAATGGTTCAGGTTACAGTTAAACAGCCGTGGTACCTGGCCTTCCCTACTCACCTGTGTTTGTTGTTTTATTTCTGTCGTTTTGTATTATTAATGGTGTCTTTTTTTTTTTTTTAAATTTGTGCTGGGGGTTGAGCACATGCTCCACCACTAAGGTACACACCTGGTCCCAGAAGTTTCTGCTTCTCTTCCTCCTCTTCCTCTTTCATTTCCCACCTTCAGACAGGATCTTACTATGTTGCCCAGCTGGTCATAAATGCCTAGGTTCAAGCGGTTCTCCTGCTTCAGCCTCCAGAGTATCTGGGACTGCAGATGCACGCTACCATGCCCTGAATGTGCTTCTTTAATGCTGTGCTAGCAGTGTCCGTTCCTCCTTTGTTATGCTGGCATGTACACTTGCCCTCTGTCGCTGTGGCGCATCATCCACAGGCTGAACCAACTGGAGATAAGAAAAGATGATAGCCATTTACACAGCATTTACACTGTTAGGTATTGTAATAATACAGAGATGATTCATGATTTAAAGCGTATGGAAGGATTGCACAGGTTATATGCAGATACTCTGCCGTTTCCTGTAAGGGACTTGAGCATCCTTAGGTTTGAGTAGCCATGGGAGACGCTGGAGCCAGTCCCCTGCCCAGACCAGATGTAACTGTGTATGTTCTTCTGGGAAGTTCCTGTGAACTGAAATCACACGTTTTCATAACTAGGCAGCTTTTCTCTTAGACCTTTGACTGCTCCGTCTCCGGTAAGCTGCAGGGAGAATGCTTGAGCAAATTCCTGCCTTGTCAGCATTTGCAAAATGTGCTTATTCAGACTGTGGCTTTTGTCAGCTTACCGCCCACCTCCCAGGCCTGGACCTGCACAGGAGCTGCAGTGGTGATGGGAGACTGAAACAAGCATGCTTCAGAGTCACTTGGACTCTTGCTGGAACCTAGTGTGCTTGACTGCACCCAGAATCTCTGAATAGGTTTGGGGAGGCCTGAGTGTCCCCCTTCTGCCTTCTGCTTGCTGCTGATTCTCTTGGTTTGGCCCACACTTTGAGACCCTCCAGAGTCTTCTCCCTATCAAAACGTGGGGTCTGTGGACCAGCAGTCCAACCAGCATTCCCTGGTTATTGGCAGAAATATAGCAGAATCTCAGGCTTTACCCCATACCAACTGAAACAGAAACTGAATTTTATCAGACTCTGTGGATGGTTCACACATATGTGAGATTTCAGAGCATGCAAAAAGTAGCAGTAAGCGATCTCTTCTGTAAAGGGCTGGGTGGTGAATATTTCAAGTACTGAAATACCTGCCCATGCAGCCTCATAAATACTTGTCCCTCCCAGCTAAGTGCAAAACCAGCAGCTGGTGATGAGTAAATTAGTGTTTGACCACGTTCCCATAAGCCTGTATTTATAGACACTGAAGTTTGAATTTTATAAAATTTTTGTGTTTCATGGAATAATCTTTTGATCCCTCCCACAAGCCATTTATTCTGAGTTGACAAACCACCTGTAACAGATGTTGGCCACACGAGCCTCTGGCATAGAGCACTAGGGTATTTTTCTGAAAGTCAGGGTGCTTGCTGCATTCTGCTGCCAACTTGGCTCTGGATTTTCTCATATGAATGTGGAAGGGGTTAAATCTCAGGGTGTCACATACAGGGCCGTATCCTGCCTTCCCATGGCCTCAGCAGACAGCCATCATCAATCATGACATTCTGTCTCCCAAGTTAGGTTCAGCAACTCTCCAGGTGACCATAGTCAGGGGACCAGGGTTGGCATAAGAAGTGACATCTCTCTGTTCTGGGACTCCCTGTTCCCTGAGATCCCTCTAGCACCCTGGGCCGCTAAGGTGTGACCTTGAATTATTTTTATACTTCAATGCTTGGAACTTTCCCCAGGGCATAGGTAGACTCTTTATAGTGCAAAAGTAAAAGTGACCTCCGATTGGCCACAGGTTGTATAAGAGGTTCATTTTATTATTTTTCTTTAAGCTGTTAAAAGTATGTATGCACTATCTATAACTGTGAAATATTGTCACTTGTATGTATGATACATTTTTATTTTGCTTTAATATATTATTTTTTGTGTGGTACTGGAGATGAGACGCAGGGCTTCACACACACTAGGCAAGCTTTACTACTCTACTCCTGAGCTACACCCCCAGCCCTTTTTAAATTTTATTTTGAGATGGGTTCTGGCTAAATTGCCCAGGCTGTCCTTGAACTTGTGACCCCCCTGCCTCAGCTGGGATTCCAGGTTTGAACCACCACACCTGGCTCACTGAGTGTCTTAATGCATTTGTTTAGCCTATAGACTATTTATCTGTCTATGTGCTGGAATTGAACACAGGCACTCTTGCATGCTGAGCATGTGCTTTACCACGGAGTGCTTTCACAGTGAGCACGGGCGATGTCCGTGCAGCAGTTTCAGCCTCCAAACTGGTGATGTTGAGGAACAGCTCATTCTTTGTTTGTCTGATGTGGAGCTGCCCTGTGCATTGTAGGACGGGTAGCGGCATTCCTAGTCTCCGTCCACTAGATGCCAAGCAGTCCTTTTCCCTGCTGTCCCTGGTTGTGACAGTTGGAAATGTCTCCAGTCATTGTCATATATCCCCCTGGGGGCAAACCCCAAACCCCCAGGGAATCAGAGGTGCCTGTTAAAAGCCCAGCCCCTCCTCCTCATGGCCCTTCACCCCCCACTTCTCCCTACAGCAGTTTCCCACACGTGTTTGCAGAGTCTCTGTCTGTATTAGTGGGTGTATGAAGTACAGGTAGTTGTGTGTTACTTTTGTTTGCTTTACTTTGACGCTAGTGATCACAAATTGTACAGGAATCCTTGGTGTTTAGAACTGCTTTCCCTTACAGGCAGAAGCCTGTACCCAGAGGGGAGGTGACAGGTTTTGCCTGTGAGCTGTGTTCCATTTAGGACAGGGATGGGGGTAGAGCAAGATTTTCTCATAACCCTGTGCATATTGGATCCTTTGACAGAACCTATGATGTCCAGGTTGTCACCTTAACATGCTAGTCCCTTGTTTATCATTTCCTGTCCTGGTCCCCATTAGAAATCCCCACAGCAAAAGATACTGAAGAGCCACATGGGCTTATTGTGACCTCTGAGTTTCCCTCTCAGTTTCCAGGTGGGTAGTGAAGGGTGAAGGCTTTGGGCTTCCAGGAACAGAGTTTATTGAGCTGTTTGGCAAGGATCAGATGAGCCTGGGTGTCAGCCAAAGACCTTGGCCCCGGCCAAGACACCAAGGCCTCTGACTACATTAGGATAAAATATGTGGCCTGTGGTTCCCTTGGAACGTTCTCTCATGTTCTTTCCACTGGTGAATTCTTGTGCTCCAAGGAGGATGCGCTGTTTACCCAGTGGTACATGTGATGGAAGACAGGCCTGGGGCAGGCAGAGCGGCCTGGGGATGCTGTCCAGCGGGGCGAATGGGGCTGCCGTTCTGCAACACAGAGTCTGGCATTTGTCATGTCCACTTAGTTGGTATACTTTCCTAAAATAGCAGCCCCAAGCAGCCTGTCAGTGTTTAGCATTTTCCGTCTTAGATGATTTGTTAGCTTTCTTGCCTTCTACTTACCTTGTACGTCTTCATTGGAATGATTATTATCCCATAATTATCTGTTATATAGTTCTCTGCTGACTAGATAGTAAGGTCTGTAGAAATATAGACCATGTCATTTAATGCTGGTATCCCCAGAGCAGAGGGAACTTGGCAAATGGTACACATTTGGTAAATATATGTCGTTGAATGAATGAATGAAATGAACTGTACTAGTCAGGAACTATCTTGCATGCGACAGAAACCTAACTCAGATCAAGTAGAGTGAAAAAAGACAGGAGGATTTTGAGCCATAAAACTGAGTAAGAAAGTGCTTTAAGTATGGCTGGGGGTTCAGGAATGGCAGGATCTAAGTGTGTCTGAGATAAAGTTGGAAATAACTCTCTCCACTCTGCTTTCTTCATGGCAGAGTCTTTGTCAGCCACTATTTCTAGATCATTCTGTCACCTCAGCAACACCTGTGAGCAGAGAATCCCAATTTTCGACCACCCCACTTTCCCCTGAGTAGTTGTTACGAAGCTGGACAACATAGTCTCATTGATTATACATAAAGAGTCACGTGCTTATTCCTGGACCAGTCACTGTGCCTGGGAGATGGGATGCTTGGACTGAGGCACTCACAGGTTGAGACTGGAAGAATGTCAGTTCCCAAGGGAAAACAGGGGTGGCTCCAGAACCAGAGGCACAGATGCTGGGAGACAACAAAAGCATCTCTCTACAGAAGGAGGCACTGGGAATTTAGGAGCTGGGCTGCAGTTCAAGCTCCTCAGGCAAGACCAGCCTTCCACTGCCCCTAGCCCCAGCCTTTAGGCTGATGCCCTCTGCACATTCGGTGCTTAATTAATAATGGGTGGATGACCTCCACTTCCTGGAAAAACCAATGTCATAGGCCTGACAGGCTGCATGATGTTGTCCCTTCCATGTGGTCCCTGAGCTGCCAGCATGCAGCCTCTGGTCAACAGAGGGGGTTATGTTCTGACAGTGAGCTGCCTGAGGCCTGATTTCTTTACTGCTCAAGGATGCCTCTGAGTGGATTCGCTTCTGTCCTCAGACATATCCTGCATCCCACTCATCCATCCATCCTGCCAGCAAACATGTACTGAATATCTCCCGTGGTCCAGGTGCTGTGCTAGGCACTAACAATAGAGGACTGAATACTACAGATACCAATGCCTGCTCGCATTCTAACTGGGAGAGACAGACAATAAACAATCAATCAGTCAATCATATTGGATTGCTACACTATCAGAAGTGCTATAGAACTTTTAAACAGTTGTGTCTGAGTGGCACCGTGGGGGGGGGGGCGGGTTGCAGTTTTGAAGAGGGTGGTCAGAGAAGTCCAGACCAGATGGCAGTGAAAAGGCCAGGCAGGGAGGAGGAGCAGTACAAAGGCCCTGGGTGGGACTGTGCTGCCCATAGGTGGGATAACCATGGAGCAGGAGAGAGCGAGGAGAATGTGGCTGGATAAGTCAGACAAGTGATGAATCAGGTGCCTCTGATGGATCAGGTGGGCCCTTGGCCCTGGGTTAAGGCTTTGGATTCTGTACTAGGTAATTGCTTGACTTTAGAGAGGTTGTTTTTTTTCTTTTTTAATACAGATGTAATCATGTTAAAGTATATGACTCCATATTTTTCATACAGGTTGTGTAACTTCATAACATTTTCTACTTTGCTATTTCACTGCCAATTCCAGAACAGTTTCATTACCCCAAAAGGAAGCCCTATTATCATTAGCAGTTGCTCCCCATCCCATGACAACTACTAATCTGTTTCCTGCCTCTGAAGAGCTACCTGTTCAGGACATTTCATAGAGAGGGAGGCAAACTCTAGGTGGCTTTCTGTGTCTGTCTTTCACATAGACTGACGTTTGCAGGGTGCATCCTTGTTGGAAGATGTGTAAGAATTGCATTCTTGGCCTGGGGCTGTAGCTCACTGGTAGGGTCTTTGCCTAGCAAGCATGAGGTTCCATCCCAGCACCGGGGGTGAAAATTGCATTCCCTTTTAAGGACTGAATAATACTCGTTGTATGGATATATTTGGAGGTTTGAGTAAAGGATATTTTTGAGGGGGAAAGGGATGGAGAAATGTTTATCAATGGGTACTAAGTTACAGTTAGCAAGAAGCTCTGTGAGCTATTGCATGGTAGGGTGGCAATGATAACTGTGTACTGTGCCTTTCAGAAAGCTAGAAGGAAAGGATTGAAATGTTTTCACTGTAAAGAAATGAGAAATGATTGAGGAGATGGATATGTTTAGCCTTATTTAAATATTACACAATGAACATGTTATCGAGACTTTACATGGCATTTCATTAATATGCACAGTTTTTATATATCAGTTTAAAATAGATTTGAGATTTTTTTTTAAGAGTGTCTTTGGGTCCAAGGCTGGTGTGTCAGGGCCTGTGGAGGGGCCGCTGAGCTTCAGAGCCTTGTGCAGGGTCAGTTGGCTTGCTAATGTCAGCGCCAGAACAGGAACCAGCTCTGTGTGCTGGCGGCACCAGGCACTCTCTCAGCTCCTCAGAAGAAAGTGAGAGCAGCTGCCTCAGGCTGGCTTTCCCTGCCGGGCCTGTTCTGAGCACTCCTCTGGGAGCTTTGTCCTTGCTGCCTGCAGTTGTCAGAGGAGTCCATGAGCTCCATTTCACAGGTGGGAAAACAGAGGCTTGCTTGGAGCCATGAAGGGGCCTAGGGCCACACAGCGGAGACATGGCAGAGCTAATGGTTTTAATCTTTAAGTTCTGTTACCGTCCAGTAGGTAGCAGTGAAATGGTGCAGCCAAAACCCCGAAAATAAGACAGGACCCTGCTGGCCCCAGGGCTCGGGTGTGTGTCTCTCCTGACCCTGCCATCTTTCCTGGGCTCCAGGTTCATTCCCGTGGGGATGCTTCAGTGGCTCCAAGATGAAGGGCTGAGATAGGGCGGGACTCCTGTGCAGAGACCAGGGCCCAAGGTTTTCCATATCACTCAGATACTGCGTCCAGGATGACCCCATGGGGTCCCATTGGTGACCCCACCTGGTGACACCCGATGCTGTCTCCTCCCGGCAGTGGGTAAGAGTGTGGGGCTCCAAATCTATCAGTTGTTCTTCCCCCACCTCCTTAGCCAGGCTGCCTGCCAGGGGTTGCCAAGGGCCTCCCCTTCTCCTGGCACAGGAAGCAGTTGATGCGGAAGATGCTGCCACCTCAGACCACCAAGCCCAATTTAGGGGTCTCTGAGCCCCGGGGATCAAGCCCTGGGAGCCACCAAGGGCTTGGGGTGAGTCTGTGTGGACAGATGGGCTGCCCCAGAACCATACCTAGGCCTTTTGTTTTCTTTTTTAAAGTGTTTCTTTCCTTGGAGCATAAAGTCATGTGCTGTATGAGCCGGAAGGAACGTTAAACAGAGACACTTTCCCTCCATCTGCATTTCCCACAAGGGGTAGGTGAGGCCCTGGGAGAGGAAATAAACCTACCTGAGGTTGTCGTTAGTATTCCTAAGCGCCAGAGGTCATTCTAGGCACAGAGGGCACGATGCATAGAAGACAAAGACCCCGCCAGGAGTGCGCGTTTTGGTGCGTAAGTGAACGATAAACCCATATAATACTATTGTACAAGGTAGTGAGCGGTGCAGGGAAGAGAAGGACGCTGGAGTCAAGGCTGGAGGACTGGGCAGGGCTGCCACAGGGCAGGGCCCTCTAGGAAGGTGAAGGGCAGTAAGCAGTGCTGAGGGAATGGCATGAAGACGGCTGGGGCAAAGGTCGGGCAGTGGGAACACGCTTAGTGTTGTCGAGGAGCAGGGCGATGCCCCACAGTGTCCCTGAGGAAGTTGGTGGCAGCTGCTGGGACTTTTGGCCTGTTGTTCGTTATCCACGTTATTCTTCGACAGTGAGCAGCTGCCACCCAGGGCTTTTGGCACTCTGTAACATGGCACGGCCGCGTGGGGAGGGTCTGCATGTGTGTCCCTAGGAGCTGTGGCTGTGACCCTCATTCAGGCACAGCATTCCATCCTGGGTGTCCTGCTTTCAGGTGGCCCTGTCTACATTTGCCGTCTATGTGACTGTCGACAAGAACAACGTCCTGGATGCCCAGAAAGCCTTCGTGTCCTTGGCCTTGTTCAACATCCTCCGCTTTCCCCTGAACATCCTCCCCATGGTCATCAGCAGCATCGTGCAGGTACTGAGCGGGGCAGGGCAGAGAGGGCACGGGAGTCCTGCCCATGCCTTAACCACCCTGTGTGCCCGTGGGCTTGGCAGGGCCTGGACACCGGCTGTCTGCTGATTTGGTCATGGCACAAAGAGAGACATTTTACTTCTTGATGGGGACTCCTGGTTGAGTGTATGAATTAAAAGTTTAATGTGAGGACCGGGAATATAGCTCAGTGGCACAGCGCCTGTCTGGCAAGCATGAGGTCATGAGTTTGATTCCTAGTTACCCCTCCCCGCAAAAGTTTAATGCAACAAGGCCTTCCCCATCTTCTGGAAGAATCTTTCTGGAATGTTCTCTGCCACCCTGGCCTGTCTTAGCCTGCTTTTTCAAAAACACAGCTCTTGACCCTTGATTAATTTCACAGCCTCCTTGAAGCTCCCAGCCTATGCTGTAGAATCCCCACAGTTCTGCCGGCGGCCCATTGAGCAAAGGAAACCTGACTGTGTTACTTCTAGGCACTATTGCAGCCCCTGCCACTTTTCTGCCTGCACTATTCACATTTTTCTCCTTAGCTTTGCACATATTCTACTCCATTTTTAGCTACATAGAAAACTCACCCTGAAGATTTGATTGTACACCTCTGGTTGTAGGCTGTTTAACAAAAACAGAACATCCTTCCATTATGAAAATTTTCAAATGTACATAGAAGTAGAAGAAACAGTGTAATATGAGCTCTCATCCCTGTCACCTACGCCCAGCATCAGCATTTTGCTGCACTGGCTTCATCTGGCCCTCCCTCCCTGTTCCCTCCTTCATTCCTTTTTTCTTTGCTGCAGAATTTTAAAGCAAATCCCAGACCTCTTGACTCTTGGCTCATAAATACCTGAGTGTGCATTTCATCTTACATAATTATAACATCATTATCATACCAAACCCAATGTGCCAGTAATTTCTTAAAATAATAGTCTATACTGAAGTTTCCTGAAATATCCCAGAATCGTCCCATGACTGGCCGGCTCCTTGCCATGGCTTTGTAGGTTTGTGAAGTCCCTTTCCACTGAGTACCCCCTCCTTCTTTACTGCCTTTTGTGGCCTTTTGAAGAAAAACAAGAAGCAAAACCCATTTTATTTTTTATTCTGAAGCAGAGGCACTGTACAGAGCCTTAAGAATTGAGGGAGGATGTAGCCTCTCTCCGCCCAGGGGAAACCACTGAAAGTCAGCTGGGGTGTGTTCTGCAAAATGCTTTTTAAAGTTAACCATGCCCTGTCATTGCTTTCTGTGTAGGCGAGTGTCTCTCTCAAACGCCTGAGGATCTTCCTTTCCCACGAGGAGCTGGAGCCTGGTAGCATTGAGCGGCAGCCTGTCAAAGATGGTGTGTGCCACTGTCCCCACCTCCCTCTGTGCAGCTTCCCGACTCCAACCATGCTTGCCCTGGGCTGCCTTTGGATTCCCATCTGCCCAGCAGCTTGACTCCAAGACAGCAGGGAGCAAGGCCTAAGCAGAGTAGGGGAGACAGGATAAGAAGCCAAGTGTCCTGGAATCCCCCCGCTTGGGAGGGAGCCTCTTACCTCACACATCCCAAGAGGATGAACTTGCACTTTTCCTGCTCCAGGCTGAGAGGAAAGCCCCTGACCGAGGCCTCTGGAGTCAGGTTCCGGGCCCCAGACCTTGATCCTTTTCTGAGCAGATAGACAGGCAGAGTCTGTCTGGCCAAACTGCATCATTCATGAGCCATGTCCATGTAGGTGTGAGCCTCGGTTTCCTCACTGGGATACTGGGACTGGAAGTACCTTTCTCTAAGAGGGTTTTTCTATGAATTTTTATTGTAGATTTATTTGATTTATAAAGTATTATTTTACCCTTTCCCGTCCCGCTCCCTTGGGCAGGGGACTTGTCTATTGCCGTCTTACTAGGCATTTAGAATAAATATTAACGACACCAGCCAAAGCAACATGTCGACCTCTGTGACTTCCCGCCTGCATGTTAATTCCTAAGGGCATTGGTGCATTAAGTTATCCCTAGTTGGCATGCACACTGGAAGGGCAGCTGTGGAAACCCCCATTTTACAAGTAGGGAAAATGGCCTAAGTAATTGCTTGAAATCGCTCAGCGTGTAAATCAAGCCAGGATTCACATCCCCAGCCGGTTAGGAGAGTCTGTGTCCTTATCTGCTCTGTGGCATTGCTGTGCTGAGACTCACTGAGCACCTACTGTGTGGCAGCCACTTTTGCAAGCACTCTGTGCATATTTCCTCCTTGCCTCCTACTCTAGCCCTCTGAGGTTCATTATCATCTATCCCATTTTACAGAAGGAAAGAGAGGTACAGAGAAGTTAAGCAACTTGCCTGTGGCTGCCCAGCTGGAAAGTGGTAGCACAGGGATTCAGACCCACATGATCTGGCTCCAGAGTCCCATAAATAAAACCAGAGTGCCGAATATGTACAGACGTTGATTATGAAGTGTCATGATTGCCGGGTGCCTAGTAGGCTTTCAGCTGTCTTCAGTGGCACAGGAAATACTCCATGACATGTCTGGCACATAGATGGTGCTACTCATTGAGTGTGGCCGCTGTCACCTGTCTGTGTGACAGCAGCTTCCTCAGCTCTGCCGTCTGCAGCAGGCTCCTCACGCTGGACACTTCAGGGCCTGGTCATCCTTGGTTACTGAGATATACCCTGTAAATTGTACATATCATCCAGCATACTTGGCCTTTGTCCGTTGGGTTCTTTCCTCAATTTTGACAGCCAAAACCATTTCTAGACTTTGCCATCTGTCCCTTGAGGGGACACGGCTATCCCTCTGTGAGAACTCCTGCCCAGGAGGATGCTGGAATCTTCCTCCCCAGATTTCTGCTGCTACAAGGGCCAAGTCACCTCACAGGGTATGGGCACAGTGCCATCCACACCAGGGCCTCCTTTCTCTGCAAAATACCGGTTGAAACTTGAGAAGGCCACAGGAGGTTTCTTGCATGAAGTTGTTCACAGCTCCGTACAAGCTTCAGAAACCCCTGGGCCTTCCTGTCCTGCTGCTTTCTGAGATGTTTATCCGTGTTCCCTGCATGTGCCGGACAGGGTGCCTTGGCAGCTGCAGGCTGGCTGCAGTGGTTTTTTCCAAAATTCCTTAAATAGCACCTTCCAGTTTCCTCTTTGGGTCTGGGGATGTGGCTCAGTGGTAGCATTCAGGGTGCCCTGGATTTGCTCCCCAGCACCACAAAACGTCAAACAAGCAGTTTCCTCTCCTGGGGGAGCTGAGGGAGAAGGTTAATTTAGGCCAACCAGTCACTTCCTCTTGCCACAGTTTTTTTTGTTTCTTTGGTGCACGGAGCAAGTTATTTTTTCTTTTGATAACTTTAAAAACTACCCCTGTATTTTCTGGATGGTTTTAAGGTGGCTGGTAATTAAGAAACTTTTTTTTTTTTTTTTTTTTTAATCAAGGTATAGGAAGTGAAAGGAAAACAAAGGCATACAAAGCAAGTGGAGACAGAGAGGCCAGGAGCTTGGGACTCCCCGGGAACATATAATGCGGGCTTTGTCTTAGATCTCCCCGCTCCCCCAGCGTGCCTGCCACACTTCCTGTTCACAACCTGCTTGTGTCCAGTTTATTATGACTGCTCTTTTAGAAAGACTGACCTGCCGGGAGGTGTGCAGGGTGGTAGGGCTGGAGAGAGGGAGGGGACGCAGCAAAAAGCATTGGGAGGCCAAGCCAGGACTCAGCAGTTGAAGAGCGAGGGACCTCATTTTGAATGCGAGAAAAGCTTCCATGTGGTGGGGCCACCCCAAGGGGAGGATGTACATGTGGGCAGTACTTGGTCCCCTCTCCCCGTTGACCTTGGCTGCCTCAAGCTGCACTGAGCACCCCGTGTGGGCCCCTGCTCGTCCTCTCTAAGCTGGCTTCTGGGACCACAGCCTCCTGTCCCACAGGGCCGACCTCTGGTGGTTTCGTTACCTGGGTCTGCGGCCACCTCCACAGCTGCAGATCAGTGTTCTTGTTCAGGAATTGTGGCTGATGTCATCAGATAAGGCCCAGGCCTTTAGCCTCTGGCATCTGAGGTTAAACCACTTGATGAGGAAAAACAGAAAAGAGCAGTTTGCTTCCGCTCAGTCCCTGTGCTGTTTGTGCCTGACATGTTGTCTGTGGTGCTTTCCAGCTGCGGGGACAAACAGCATTACCGTGAGGAATGCCACGTTCACATGGGCCAGAGGTGAAGCCCCTACACTGAATGGGTAAGCCAGGGTGTGGACGCACGTGGGGAGAGCTGTAGGCGCACATGTGTCCTTAAGCAGATCTCTCTGCCTTTCTGAGCCCCAGTTTACTCATCTGGAAAATAGGTTTAGTCGCACTCATGGGCTGTTGTGAGGAACAGGTGAGAAGGTTCCTGGCACAGACGGTTCCCCAGGGGTAACTGACAAGAACTGTGCACAGCTAGGCAACAAAGGGGATTTTGGGCCCTCATAACCGAGATGCTCTGCTTTCTGGTGCATTGTGACCCAGGGCCTCAGCCTGTGCTGTCAGAGTTCTGTATATCCACGGTTTGTTTCACTTCCCTCTGTGCTTCATTCTCTGACTTCCTCTCCTGTGGGGTGACAATCTGCAGTTCCAGGTATACTGGGCAGGAGGCTACCTGCCTCCTGTTGCCCCATCCAGGTCCCATGCTCCTCCCTGAACCAATCAATGTGTCTGTGTGCATTGGTGGGAGGCTACGTGCCTCCCATTGGTCTAGACTAGGTCACATGGTCCTTCCAGAACCAGTCAGTGCCCCTGGCGGGCATGCTGGTGACCAGGTGGAGTCCACAGCTGCTGTGCTGGCAGATACCATCTGCCACCATGTTTCTGATTAGGGTGGAATTATGCTTTTCTGTTGTCTCCATGGCCCCCTTCACCTGGTCAGCCCTTTTTCAACACCTTCCCACCTGGACCCTGCCCACTATAGTCCTTATCTTCCCCCAGCATACTGTGTCCAGCGAGTTGGCCTCATTTCCCAAGGGACTGGTATGTGCCTGCTTGCCTGCCTGCCTGCTTACTCACGCATGCTCCCTTCCTCTCTCCCTTGCTCTCTCTTTCCCCCTTCCTTCCTTCCTCCCTTCCTCCCTTTATCTTTCTCTCTCTGTCTTTCTTTTGTTTTCTTTTCTTTTTTGCTTTTTTCCCCTTTCCCTTTCCCTTTCCCTTTCCTTTCCTTTTTCCCACTTACTGAGATTGAACCCAGGGCCTTTGCCCTGAGCTTCATCCTCAGCCTTTTGTATTTATTTTGAGACAGGGTCTTACTAAGTCCCTAAATTGCCCAGGTTCGGCTTGAACTTGTAATCCTACTGCCTCAGCCTCCCAGAGCTGGGATTACAGGTGGATGGATTATCACATCCGTCTCACTCTTGCTTCACAGTTCTCTTAAACCTTCTTAGGGAATTCCCAGAAAATGGCCAAGTGACTGGGTGGCCAAATTACTGCTATATTTTTTTTCAAGCAGGTGACAAACTTCAGAGAAAAGAAGAGCTTATCTTTTTTAAAACTATCTTTTTTTTTATCTCTATTGAAAATTTTTGGTGGGATTGCATGTCTAGGAAGTTCTGCTTATGTCTAATTTAAATCCTACCTGTTTTGTTTGTAACTTTCCCCTCTGTCATGCTTCACAGCTAATCTGTCTCTGGGGCCCCTTCTCTCCCTCCTTCCAGTCTCAGAGGCCTTCCTATTCCAGTCACTCTACCCCTTGGAGCCACCTTTCTCTGTTCAGCCTTTCCCTCCCCCAGCCTAGGACAGTATTCCAGTCTCATGTGGATGAGGACAGGTGCTGCCTGCCCAGGCCTCCTATCCAATGCGGCCTATAACCCTTTCCCCACCTGGGCATGAGAGAATAAGGCACGTCACCCAGCAGCAGGATCATAAGACTTGAACAGTTGATGAGTACAATGCCTACTAGTGTTCGGGGACTGGGGAGGTAGCTCAGTGGTAGAGTGCCTGTTTAGCATGCACAAAGTCCTGGTTCAATGTCTAGCATGGGGGAGCAGAGAGAGAGAAAAATCTACCAGTGTCTCTACTCACACAGTGAAGTTAGAACAGCAGCAGTGAAAAGCAGTTAGCATAGGGGAGCACGGAGCCCTGCTAGGCCACCCCTCTCTGGTGGATCCTGGCTGGACTGTGGTGTCTCAGTGGTAGTGCCCAAGGCTGTTGACCTTCATGTGATAGCTGGTCTTGCTAGTAGAGCAGTTAGCTTATTTTATCTTACTTTGTTGACTTACTTATCAAAGGCCAGTACCTATAGAGGTATCTTTCTGAAAGTCTGCTCAGATCAATTCATGTCACTGTCCCCTTGGGTTATTTGGTGGTGCCAGCTAGCAAAGAACAGGTGTCTCAGCATCACATTCTTTAAGGTCCTGCTGGGCCTGGCTGCCATCCTCTACCTGCTCAGCGCCATCTCCATCCCTGGTTGTAGCCAGCCTTCCCCCCTTTGGGCCTGTCACCCACTGCCAGGTGCGGGTGTCTGGACCTCACCTGCTCCTCCTGTTGGGCTCTTTTGGAGATGACCTGTCTTCTAAACCTGATACCCCACCACTGGGCTCTCGCTACCCCTCCCAATGTGCATTACCTCCCAGCCTCTGCCTCACACCTGGCATCTGCCTAACACCTGATGCACCACCCTAGAGCCCGGAGCCAACTCACTGAGCTGGCCTCAGCTATAGAAATGGTGAAAGGAATTTTGAGACCTTAAATGCTCGTGACCACGTCCTTGTGTCCACCTGCTTCTACCTCTCTGTCTGCTGGGGCTGAGGTAGGTGCACTCTCTCTTTCCAGCATCACCTTCTCCATCCCGGAAGGCGCCTTGGTGGCTGTGGTAGGCCAGGTGGGCTGTGGAAAGTCATCTTTGCTCTCGGCCCTCTTGGCAGAGATGGACAAGCTGGAAGGTCACGTGGCTCTCAAGGTAGGACAAGGACTTGGGGGTGGCTGCAGGGAGGGTCAAGGACCGAGCTGTTCTCCTTTAGGACCATTTCAGAGCACAAAGAGTTTCACTTCCTCTCTTTCTCTCTCTTTTCTCCGTACTCTTCTCCATGCCAGAAATCAGGCTATCGATCAGTCACTCCCTGCTGTACTCCAGCTCCTAGAACAGTGCGGATGTGGGGCAGGCCCTCAGTAAGCATGGCGAACATACAAATCCCTGTGGTTCGCTCTGTCTTTCCTGCCTTCCCAGTCTCTACTCCTCTTTTACATCTTGTGGTCTCTCTGCATGTGTCCTCTGGCTTGTTCTTTCTCTCTGTGTTTCTCTTCTTACCAATACAAATCTCCTGTACCAGGGATTGACCCCAGTGCCTCCGCTCTGTTCTACATCCCCAGTCCTTCTTTAATTTTTTTATTTTAAGACATGGTTCACTAAGTTGTCCAGGCTGGACTTGCACTTGTGATCCCAGGGAGCTGGGATTACTAGTGTGTGCCATTGTACCCTCTGAAACAAAATTGTGAGGTATTGATTTACATGGTTGGAATATTTTCCCAGAGCATTATTTATGAGGGAACAGCTTTAATTCTGAGTGTTTGTTAAAATCTTACCATGGAATGATAGAACAGTGTGGCTTTATTGCTTTTGAATAGAGTACTTTGAACTAAGTTGAAATTCCTTGGGAGAGCTTAAGAGGCTCCTGTACTAATAAGTCCCACTGAAAGTCAAGAGCCTTGGTTTGCACATTAATCTCTCCCCCAGCAGCGTTTCCTGGTGTAGAAATAAATTCCGTAAAATTTGACACCAACATTTTCTGGAGTGCTATGTGCCATGAATTCATCTTGCTGGATGTTTAGGGAATAAAAGGCCCTAGATTCCTACAAGCTTGGGAAATACTGCATACCCTCCTTCCATCCCTCTTGGAAATTTATAATAAACATTCACAAAGGAAAGGCTCTGAGACGTTCTGCAAATCAAAGAAACTTAGCTTCGTTTAACCAATGTGTCACACCTACATTCGCCCAGACCTCCTTGCGTTCTCTACAAGTTGTCAGAACGCCTGTCTTGTGGAATTTCTACTGGGGAGTGATAGCCTGTGCCATTGTTTTCATTGCAGGCAAAATCCTTTCTTGGTCAGTTATATGGTGCCTTTTTGAAAGCAGACATTATAGTAGTTGGGCCCCAGTTAATGCTGTTTAGCTGTTGTTTTAAGAAATGTTCTATCATAATTTTTAAGCACATGTTGTAAAGTAAGATAATGGGCAGTGTGAGCTGGAGCAGGGAAGGAAAATCCCATCCCGCAGCAGGTTCTGCCTCACCTTCTCTGTCATTAACCTAGGTCTCTGCAATCCAAGCACCGCTGACTTTGGGCTCAGATAACTATTTGTGATTGGTTGTTTTGCCCTGGTAAAGACAGTGCTGGAAATATATTTTAAAAATTAATTTTTATAAATGTTTCTGTAGGTATGGCTTGTGCCTACAATGGCTAAATCATCTGTAGGTTTGATAGTCTGATATTTTGCTCCCTTATAAGTTAGGGTATTAGAACCAGCGGTTTGGTCATTTATCTGAGAATTTGGATCAGGCATAAGGGCCCCTGGTTTCCCCACCCAGCCTCGTCCCCCTAGAATCCTTATGTAAACGGCTTTGGTGGCTCTCACAAACGACGCAGATCAGTGTGACCATCAGCCTGGGCTGAGCTGGCCCTGCTGCCCCTGACTCTTTCCTGTCTGTCTGCCCTTCGCAGGGTCCACCCTGCCCTGGCCGCCCTGACCTCTGGGTCCTCAGTGTACCAAGTGCTTCTTGTCTTCAGCCCTGCTTCCTTGACTTCAGTGTTCTTCTCTCTTCCTTGTGAGACTGTCTGATCCTTCACCATTCTGCCTTGTTCAGAACAAGTTCTTTTAACCACCTCAATGTTTTTACTACTAAAACCCATAAAAGAAATAGGCTAAGCCTTAGCCATAGTCTCATACTACTCTTAATACTTCCATCATGTGAAAATAAGAACAGAACATCGTTTGACAGGGTCCACTTTGCTATAGAAGTCATCCTTAAATTTCATTGGGGAAATTTCCTCAAGGAATCCTTCCCCAAAGCCCTAAATTAGGTCAGCACTTTTTAAAGGCCTTTTTCTTTTTTTTCTCTCCTCTTCTCCTCTCCCTATCTCTCCCCTCTCCTCTCTTCACCTCTCTTCCCCTCCTCTTCTCTCCCCTCCCCTCCTCTCCCCTCCCCTCCCTTCCCCTTTCTTCTCGTCTCTTCGCTCCTCTTTGCAGTAGGGGTTGAACTCAGGGCCTTCACACTGAGCTATATCTCCAGCCCCCTTTTTTTTCTTTTCTTTTCTTTTTTTTTTTCCAGATGAAGTCTCACTAATTGCTGAGGCTTGGTGTAAACTTGGCACCCTTCTGCCTCAACCTTCTAGAGCAGTGATGGCAAATTTTTTAATGATAACAGATGTGTGCCATAGGGTCGCCATCGCTGTTCTTGAGCATTGGGATCACAGGTATATGCCACCACACCCAGGTTTCAAGGACCTTTTTTAAAGGTCTCATATATTTTTATCCCATCGCATTTCCCGATAATCAGATTACTCTTTTGGCCCCATGAGGAATGCATCTCTGGAGGCAGGCTTTCGATCACTGTCATAGGTATTCAGTAAATACTTAATTAAATACATAAGTACAGTTTTAGCACTCAAGATTTCAGCTCTGTTTTGTTTCATTTTGATTTGTTTTTTGAGACAAGGTCTCACTGTGTAATTCAAAGTTACCTTGGACTTGCGGTATCCTCCTGTCTCAGCCTCCTGAGTACTGGGACGACAAGTGTGTGCCACCATGCCCCGCAGGACTTCAGCTGTTTAACTCCTGTTATTGGAGTCAGCAACTGACCTCAGAGGGGGTCTGTGTGACTCAATTTCCCTCTTGTTGAAGCAGCAGGTGTAATGAAAATGTCATGCATAGTAGGATTCTCTTGACGAGTGGTATGTAGGCCGCTGTCTCATTGATTGAATCTCTGTCTGTCTCACCTCTTCTCCACCTACCGTTTAGGGCTCGGTGGCCTACGTTCCCCAACAGGCCTGGATTCAGAATGACTCTCTCCGAGAAAACATCCTCTTTGGGCGCCAGCTGCAGGAACAGCACTACAAGGCTGTCATCAAGGCCTGTGCCCTCCTCCCAGACTTGGAAATCCTGCCCAGCGGGGACCGGACCGAGATTGGTGAGAAGGTTCGTATGGTGTCAGCATCAGGCTCCTAGATCAGTCAGCTCTTACTGTGTAGCAGTCAAGTGGTCTCAGTGGCATACATTGAACTCTTACTGTCCTGTTTGTGGATCTGTGACCAGCTGTGATTGGTGTCCTGGGCTAGCTCTGCTGGGAGTGAAGCTGTGCTCCATGCTTATAGCCAGCAGAACTCTGGGAATTTGGCTCAGTCTACCTGGCATGGGTTCTTGCTGGGGCCTGGGTGAGGCCCCACAGCTTCCCAGGGGAAAGTCTTCTCATGTAACAGAAGCCCAAAGAACAACCAAACCAGCATGCAGTGCCCCTGACTCACACATAAAGCAAGTCATAGGAGCTGCACTCCACTGTCGCAGTCGCATGGCTGCAGGGTTGACAGAGGTAGATACAGGGAGGAGGGCTGTGGGTGTTTCTCCTGTGCACAGTTCCTGCAAAAGTGATAACTAATAAAAGTGATAATATAATAGCTAGCACTTACAGGGCACTTGCTCTGAACTAGGCCCTATGCTGAGAATTTTCTTATTTCATCCCCGCAGCAACGCCACCAGATGGAATTTGTTATTCCTGTGTGATGGCTGAGGAAAGGAAGGTGCCCAGGGAGGGTGAATGACTTGCCTGAGGCCCCACAGCCAGAGAATATTAAAGAGGGAGACTCCTGTGTTCTTGTTCTTACCTGCTACCTTTGGTCACTTATTCCATTTGCTTATTTATCTTGGTAGTAATAGAGAGTGAACCCAGGGATGCTGTGCTGCTGAGCTACACTTTGTTTTGAGACAAGATCTTGCTAAATCACTAAATTGCCCAGGTTGGCCTTGAACCTGGGATCCTCCTGCCTCAGTGTCCCAGAAGCTGGGATTACAGGCCTGTGTAACTGCCCTGGATTCATGTGGCTACTCCTGAAAAGTGGCTGTTCTTTGTGCTTCCCATATTCTGCCCCTCTGCCCGACCCTGTGCTGCTGCCGCCAGTGCTCCCTCTCCCTGGCCTTCGCCTGGCCGGCTCGCCCCAGTGCCCCGGTTCCAGTCCAGTGTGTGCTCGGGGTGCATGCTTGCAGGCAGTGGCCACTTCTTGGAAAACCAAGGGTACAAAGAGTTCGTCTGTCTCTAGTTACAAGCTGGCAGCTCCCTTAGCTTTCTGATAATGATTTCTTTTAACTGATGTAAATTTGCAGCTCCTTGGAAAGGAAAACGGTTACCAGGGATCTTCGAGTCTGCCAAGTTAACCCAATGGGTATCCACTGCGTTCCCCCAGCCAGCCATGGCAGTGTTTTGAGCACCTGTCATGGGAAGGTCGAGACTGCCGCTGTGCCTGCCCTCTGATGCCTTCGTGCTGTGCTGGGGCTGGGGTGCAGCACTGCAGTCTGGCTGGGTCCTCTGCATCCCCAGCAGCGGCTCTCTCAGTAGCTCTCTCATTTCCCAAGTCTTAGGATTTCCCAGGACACCCATCTTCTATGCTGTATTTCTCCCAGGGTGTGAACCTGTCCGGGGGCCAGAAGCAGCGTGTGAGCCTGGCCCGGGCCGTGTACTGTGACTCAGACATCTACCTCTTCGATGACCCCCTCTCAGCTGTGGATGCCCACGTGGGAAAGCACATTTTTGACAACGTGATTGGTCCCAAGGGGATGCTGAAGAATAAGGTGCTGTCACCTCCCTGCTCTTTGTTAAATCAGGATTGTTCCCTTTAGGAGTCCTCCACTTCCCTGGCTTTTTTTTTTTTTTTTTTAATTGGACCTGAATACATTTCTCATGCTTCCCTTGGAAGCGTGCCCAAGGAATCTGACTTGCACTCGTCCTTATAGGGTAAGTCCTTGGCACCGCCTTTAATTCACTGCCTTCACTGCCCAAAGGTGACCTCTCTTCCTGATTAAATCATGGGGCTGGCTCCCCAGAGGGAAATCCTACCCTGTGACCTCCTGGGACTGAGATACCTCCACTTCCAAGCTGAAGTGACTGAAGGATGCAGGTTTGGAGTATGAAATTCACCAGGACACCTTAGTGTGATAGGAAACAGTTCCTGTGCTTGGGCTGGGAGCAGTAAGGGAAGGAGGGGCTCACTGGTCCACTTCCCAGTATGAAAAGGCCCATGGAGGAGTAGTGAAGTTTATGGAAAACCAAGGCCATTTTACATAACCTTACCGCTTAGATTTCTGTGTTTCTTTTGAGTCATTTTGCTCTTTGTATAAACTTCTAAAATAGGATTACCATGCTCTACCTATCTATTCAGACAGCATCATAGCACTTAAGCTGTTACAAGCAGTCCTGTGGACACCACTAACACTCAATGCAAAAAGCTCTTAAATATTTTTTCGATTTTCAAAGGAATACATGCCATGATACCAAAGTTAAGAGCACAAGGAAATGTGTATGTGCACACATTTACAGATCCCATGTAATTTTTGCATTCTATGCCCCTGATTTCTCTCTTGAGTCCAGAGGTCGGCAAGCTAAGAATGATTTTTTTATTTTTTAAAGTTGGTGGGAAAAATCTAAACAATAATTTGCAGCATGCCCAAATCATATTAAATCTCAATATCATTGTCCATGAATGAAGCTGTACTGGGGCGCAGTGCACCCAGCTTGTGCTTTGGCGCGTCTCCTGCGGCTGCTCCACACTGCAGCACCAGAGCTCAGTCCTTGCCTCATAACTATAAAGACTGTAAAGCCAAAAACATTGACCATCTGGCCTCGTAAGAAGAAGTTCAGCTGATTTCTCCTAGTAGTTGGATGAATGTCCTCCCAGACTTCCACATCCATAGGGAAAACATACCTTTGCCCCTCAGCACTGCAAAATAAATAAATGAAAATTTTAAAAGTATACATACATAGGTTTTGTAATGGCTTTTGGGGAAGGGAGGCAAGGAGAGTTGCTTTATAAAAAAGGTTAGGCCATTGCATGCAGACTGTTCTGCAGGTGCACCATTCTTAGTTTCATTCACACGCTTGTGTGGTTCACACCTCCCCCCCCCGCCACCGCTGAACTTGCACCCTCACCAAGTCCACATATATCAGTTCCCTGTTGTGGCTATGCTTGCCTGTCCAGCACACAGTTTTTTTTCTATTTATTTCTTTATGCCCCTGCAGCCTAGAATCTGAAAGTGCATGGTCCAGGGCACCTTTTCAGACTTCTGGGCAGAGAAATAAACAGGGACAATGATAATGATAATCCCTCTGTTTGTGCAGAGACTGAGACAGGGCGAGGACATGTGGTAAAACTCAGGACAGATGCAGTGTGAGACTGCGCCTGTGTGCTTGGGTCACTGGCCCTGGGCTCAAATCCCAGCTGCTGCTCCCACCATTTCGGTGACTCAGGCCTTGTCCTTCAGACGCCTCAGCCTGTGTCCTAGCTGATAAGGCAGCGTGACAGGAGGAGCGACCTTCTGGCATGGGTGGTGGTTCAGTCCTTCCTGAGTGTTCTGTAAATGGTAGTTGTTACTGTTAGAGCCCTGGGGAGAAGGCCTGTCCCTGGCCTGTCACAGCAGACCTGCCCATTCTTGGCTACCTGGCCTTGGATGCCCCTGCAGACTGGCATCTGAAAGTGCATTGGTCCAGGGCACCTTTTCAGACTTCTGGGCAGGGTGGATGTCTAAGAATCCTGGAGTCTGGGTCGGGGTCTCTTTTGGTCTTGTTCCCTGCTATACCCCCTGCTCTGCAGCTTTGTGCTTATCTCCTAATGTGGGGCAGACCACGGCACACAGACTTGGGCTCCAGCCTACTTCTGTCCCAGGTATGTGTCCTGCCTTCAGGTTTGAGTGCTGCTGCCCAGGGCCTGGCGATGCCTTCCTTAGCCATCATTGTGCCAAGTCAGGCTGTCTCACACGTGAGCTCCTGTAACTGGGGTTCTGCTCTTCCCTGCAGACTCGGATCCTGGTCACACATGGCATCAGCTACCTACCGCAGGTGGATGTCATTGTCGTCATGACTGGCGGCAAGATCTCCGAGATGGGCTCTTACCAGGAGCTGCTAGCCCGGGATGGGGCCTTTGCCGAATTCTTGCGCACATATGCCAGCGCGGAGCAGGAACAGGCCTCAGAGGATGATGGTAAGGCAGCGGGGCACCGACTCAGGACCACACCTGCCTCTTGGAGGTTCCTACCAACCACCCGGGGAAGGGGGCTCATGCAGGCCTCAGGGTGTATGACAGGTCAGGCTCCCCAGGGACCTGCTGGAGAACCAGCTGAATAAAGGGGGTGGGGGGGGACTGCCTACCTGAAGGCCAGGCGCCAGGTCCCAAGAGCACCTGCCCTTTATTCAGCTGTCCTAAGGGCAAGAGCCAGTCTTTCCTGTAAAGTAGCCAGGGGTCCATGAGCATTGGGGTCCTGATGGTAAAAACAGGGACAATGATTATTGTAATTGTTTGTGCAGAGACTGAGACAGGGCGAGGACATGTGGTAAAACTCAGGACAGATGCAGTGTGAGACTGCGCCTGTGTGCTTGGGTCACTGGCCCTGGACTCAAATCCCAGCTGCTGCTCCCACCGTTTCGGTGACTCAGGCCTTGTCCTTCAGACGCCTCAGCCTGTGTCCTCGCTGATAAGGCAGCGTGACAGGAGGAGCGACCTTCTGGCATGGGTGGGGGTTCAGTGTCTGAGGGACACAGAGCCTTTGGCAGGTGGCCAGTCCTTCCTGAGTGTTCTGTAAACGGTAGGTGTTACTGTTAGAGCCCTGGGGAGAAGGCCTGTCCCTGGCCTGTCACAGCAGACCTGCCCATTCTTGACTACCTGGCCTTGGATGCCCCTGCAGACTGGCATCTGAAAGTGCATTGGCCCAGGGCACCTTTTCAGACTTCTGGGCAGGGTGGATGTCTAAGAATCCTGTTGTCTCTTACCAGTTGCTTCAAGTGTGGGGCGACACAGCCTTGGCTGTGTCCTGCTGGTCACACTGGCATCTCAGAGGTTCCTCCACTCACTCGTGTCTGAGAGGTGTGGCCCATATGGACATGGACAGGGCAGATGTGATCTGACGCTTTCTCTGTGCCCCACATGGCCATGCCTTTTGTCTAGGGATCCCATCATTCTTGCCACTTTCGGAACCTCTTTTGTGAGTGTCTTTAGTTGCACTGTGGTGCCTGGTTTGATGTAGTGAATCAGTTGAAAACGTTTCCCTTCCACGGTCATTTTGGCTTTGGGGAAAAGCCAAATATTGCAGGTGCCAGATCCAGTGAATAAGGTGGACGAGGACATGCTGTAATGGTTTTACGATCCTGCCTTTACATTGGATGGCAGTTGGCAGCAGTATCCACCGTATTTTTTTAATCATGTCTCATAAAGACACAAATAGGGCTTCCAGAACCACTTTACAAAGTAGCAAGAACAGTGAGATAAGTTTGTTTGAAGCAAGAGGGAGTATTTTGAAAGAGATTAATGGCAATATGCCTTTTACTGTAATAAATGTTTAAATGTAAACATTCACCATATATTTTGATCATTCCTGCTATCGCTACAATGACCCTATTTCTGTATACAGTCACATTCTGAGGTTCTGGGTGCAAGGGCTTCAACATATGAATTTTAGGGGCCCCAGGTCAACCTGAAACTACTGTTTGAGGTTCAAGGTTTTGGAGATTCAGTAGTGATCAAGATACAGGCAAAGCCTTATCCTTGTGGACCTTAAAGTCTAGAGGGAAAGACAAAAAGCAAATCACATGAAGATGGTTTCAGGTACTATTAAGCATTGTGAAGAAAAAAGCAGCAGATAACTGGTCAAACAGGCGTGGGGTGCAGGCTGGCAACTTAGACAGGATAGCCTGAGAAGCTTCTGTGAGGAGGTGACAGACATGGGAAGGAGCCAGCCAGGGAAAGCTCTGGGGAGCAGCGTTGTGGATTCAGGGGACAGCAGGTACAGAGGCCTTGGGACCAGTGTGATCTCCATTTGTGTAAGATACTTACAGAAGCCCGGTGTGGCCAGAGCAAGGTGGATGGGGCAGCGGGGTGACAACAACAGCCCTCCGTTCAGACTTTGGTCTAAACCCCTGCGGAGCCACTCAGTGAAAGAGACGCTGTGAGGCTCTTAGTGGGTTTTTTGTTGGGTTTTGTTTTTGTTGTGTTTTATTGGCAGTACTGTACTAGGGATTGAACCCAGGGCCTTTGCCCTGAGCTACATCCCCAACCCTTATGCAGTTTTTGAGCCACAGTCTCACTAAGTTACCCAGACTCAGCTTGAACCTGCTGTCCTCCTCCTTCAGCCTTCAGAGTGCTGAGATCACAGGCAGTGCTACCATGCCCAGCTCTCTTAATAGGTTCTAAGAGGTGATTTTTTGAGATAGAATTCATGTACCATACAATTTGCCCACTTAAAGTCCATCCAGTGGCTGTTAGTGTATTCAGAGTTGTGTAGCCATTACCACATTCAATCTTAGAATATTTTCATTTCACTCGCAAAGGAAACCCTATACCTATTTGCAGTCACTGTGCATTTTTTGTCAGCCCCCCAGTCCTAGGCAACCACTCATCTACTCTCTATCTCTCTAGATTGGCTTAGCCTGGTCATTTTGTATAAGTGGACTCGATAATATGTGATATTTTGTGACTAGCTTCTTTCACTGAGTCTTGTGTGTTAAAAGTTGTACTTGTGAGGTTTTTGTTTTGTTTTTTGTTTTTTTTGCTGTGTACTATAACTGACTTTCCCTTTAGCTTTTAATTTTTGTGATTGGAATGAGTTTCTACACATTCATGCCCTTATGGCTGGGAAGTTCTACCTTAAATCTAGCCTGTTCGATCTTCCTGCAGTTCTGCTGTCTCTGTCTCTTAGCCCAAGTGATGGGTCATGGCGACTTCATTGATCTGCCTGGTGGACTACCTTTAGGCAAAAACAATGTTTTGCTTTCCAAATCGAGTGATATGGGTTCCACTGAACCTTTTTTCCAGGATTATCTATCTGTCTGTGTTTGTGTCTGTCTGTCTGGTCTGGTTTGGTCTCTCTTTTTCTCAGCTGGGTCTCTGTCCCCAGCCTCCTTTCCATCCAGGTGATCAAGGAACCTCCTTAAACTCTGTTCGCTCAGATGAGTTTTGCTTTGTCCCCTCTCCCCAGCTGTGAGTGTATCCAAAGCAGTTTGTACAGAACATAAAAAGTGGCCAATTTCTTTATTATTTTCTGTGCATGCTGGCACATAGTTTGATCATAAGAACACCACCCACCACCTTACTGTCTTTGTGGATTCGCTTCCCCATGTCAGCCATCTCATCTCTGGCCAGGTGAGACATGCAACATCCTTAAACCAGGCGGCCCCCTTCTCCGCCTGCCTGGTGGGGCCTCATCTGGAAGCCCTGGTGTCCAGGCATCCTCAGCCAGCTCCAACCAGTGACCTTGGGTCTGTGGAGCCACACTTTTGGCTCCTTCTAAAGGGGAAACTTTTTTTCCTTGTTGGATTCATGAGGCCCAACACCCAGGCTAAAGGCGGGTTGGTTAGGGGTGATGCTTTCTCAGTGTGATGGCAAAGGGGAGCTGTCAATGGATACTTACTATTACTGGTTTCCAGGAAATCTATTTACTTAGGATGACAGAGATGTGCACAAGTTGGTTTATTAACCTGCATACATTTAGAAGCAAAAACGATTTTTATAATGTTGGTGTTCCTTTGTTTTTGTTTGTTTGTTTTGTGCTTCTGGGGATTAAACCCATGGTCTTACATTCCCACCCCTTTTAATTTTCATTTTGAAACAGAGTCTCACAAAGTTGCTGAGTTTCCCAGGCTTGGCCCAAACTTTCAGTTCTCCCTCAGCTTCACTGAGTGCTGGGGTTATAGGTCTGTGCCACCACACCTGGCGGGTTTCTTTTCGTCTTTCCCAGTGCTGGAGATGAAGCCAGGGTTGCAGCCATGCTCAGCAGGTGCTCTAGCACTGAGCTGCATTTCTTCTTTGGGAATGTAAAACCCAGATCAGGGATTTCCCACAATGAGTAGTAGTGACGTTTGACTTTGGGCCACTTCAGGTGTTTTTGCTGTTACCACTAGATTAGGGGTTTCTACAGGTATCTGTGGAGTAGAGCCCAGCAGTGTTTATGCAGTGCCAGGACCTAACCCCATTCCCGTCCCTCCACAACAGCAACAGAGAGAGCAGGTGGGCTGCGGGGAGAAGGGAGAGCTGTGCAGAATGGCCTGGACGTTGGCAAGGGGAAAGCCCTGGAGAAGTCGGGCTGGTGCAGGAGGCCACAAATGCTAACAGCAGCTCCGGACACCCCACCCGCCTGCTTTCTGTGTTCCGGTAGATCATTAGCACCTCCCCACTTCACTGACAGTGCTGAGGACCCCACCCAGCAGCCTCAGAGCCCCCCTTGCTGCGAATGGGTTGCACGGTCCTCTCAGCACTCTGCAGTGCCTGCATTTCATCCACTTTTGAGGAAAGAACTTTTGTAGCTGCAGTTCGAGTGTGAGCTTGGATGGTACAGCCAGTCAGTTCCATTTTTGGTCAAAAACAAGGTGGCACCTACACAACAGTGAGTTGAATTCTTCTCCCAAGGGAGGTCGGCCTGCTGGCCCCAGCCAGGCCGAGGTCCAGACCCTTCCCAAATGAAGGTGGTGTTAGCATAAACAGCCTTAGAGGGGTTGCTGTGGGCACTGGCGGCTTGGCTCGGCTCTGCCCAGGCTGCACCTCTGGGACTCAGGGTGGGACAGAGGTGGCTTGTGAGCTCCAGAGAGCTGGCATCTATTACCCTGCTTTCTGTTCTTTGTTGAACTTAACACTACCTGGCAGTAAATTTGGGGTCTGCTGGCTTGTTTACTGCTTCTGTCTCTCTCCCTGTGGCTGCCTCTGTATCTCCAGGACTGAGAACAGTGCCTAGACAAAGTAGACACTTGATATTATGCCTTAAATAAGTGAGTGAGTGAGTGAGTGAATTACACCGTGATCGTTTGGGACATCCCCTGTATAAACTATCTGTCAGCCAGGTTAGAAGAAAACATGAGCTGATTTTACCAGTTTCTCTGGGGGCCAGACTAGAAGCCAGCTTTATAGATACAGAGTGCAAGAGGTTACTGATTATGGCTGCACTGATGCCCTTGTGGCCTTGGAAGGTCAGCTCTGCTTGTTAACTGGCTGTTCAGCTGTCAGCCTGTCCATCTGCCCCTCAGGTGTACACAGAGAGCCTGTTGTGTGGGTCACCGGACACATGAACCACGCTGTGGAATGGTGCTGCCTCCCATAGCTGTTCAGTGCACATCCAGGGGCTGAGAGTAGAATGATGGGTAAGAATCAGTCTGCAGTCTGATCGGGGCGCTCCAACACTAATAACAGGAAATCCTGGTGGTAAATGTAATGATAATGGTAGCCCAGAAAAGAGCTGTATCCCATTCTGGGAGGGTCCGGGATAATATCAGAGCCCAATCACCTTCTCATCCCCTTTTCTGGGGTTCTTGTGTAGAGATCAGTATAAGTTTCTGTGGGGCCTGGACTGTTCTTCAAGGCAATGTCTGTCCTCCCCGTGCTACCTCCCAGCTTCATGCCTGCCCTACCCTGCTCCCCACCGCAATTCTTTTCTTTTCTCTGCTGCCATGAAGATAGATAAAAAGATGGAAGATTGCTCTGCAGCATTAATTTTCTAGCTTTTGGGGTTTTTTTTTGAGACAGGTTTTACTAGTTAGTTCAGGCTGGCCTTGAACTCCTGCTCCTCCTGCCTCAGCTCCCAAGTGCTGGGATCACAGGCATGCAACAACATACGCTCAGCACCTGACTCTTTTGATGTTTAAGGACAGGAATTTTTGAGAAAGGCATTGTGTTTGGGAGGCACAAATAGGGTAGGCCCTGTCAGTGTCAGTGGTGCTGGCCCCTCGCCCGTCTGAGATGATCCATTCATTTTCTCTGGGCGTTTAGGGAAGCATGGGAAAGGGCATTCCCTGGATTCTTAACACCTTCTTGAATCTTGTGACTCCCCAGGCAGCAAAGTGTTGAACAAGGAAGAGGAAGGTCAGTAGCGCCTGGGTTGCATTTAGCTGTGCTTACAGACGCTAGATGGAGGCTGTAGATGGACCGGGATTATCACTGCATGCCTGGCAGGGGGCCTTGAATGTCTGCACATTTTCACCCCTAAGCATTGTGGTTGGTGCTAAGCATACATTTGTGTTTCCCCAGCTCTCAAGTGTCACCTGGGCTTTGGCTAAGCTTTATTGTCTTGAGGTCACGGACTGCAATGTACAGTGCCTGGCACACAGTGGGTGGGTGATGAGAGGCACCCAGGTGTTCCCAAGCATGGTCAAAACATGCCCAGGCCAAGACGATGCAAGAAGAGCAGCAGGGGTGCTGTCCAGCAGAGTCCGGGCTGGCTGGGCTGTCCCTGCTTCTCCTGTACCGGGTGGTGTAGGGCTAAGGGTCCAGACAAAGTACTTTTTGCAGGCAAGATGCTGACTCCTGCCACCTTTTGTCTCCAAAAATGGCCAAAGTCAGGGATTGAGAAGTCTGGGAATCTGCGTAGACTCTTGCGGATAGACCAGTAGGATTGTCATGGTCCTTCGGGCATTCATACTATACAGATTCCCGGGGACTTGGGCAGGGCCATCCTTGGCCAGGGGAGCCTAGCACCCATGAGGCAGCCTGCCTGAGTGGAGGAAGAAGGCAAGAGTGGCCCTTTGAGCAGGTGGTGGCAGTACCACAGGCCAGCCTGTTGCTGTCCCTCCCCATGAGACCCTCAGCCCCCTGGCAGAGTTGAGTTTCCCAGTGCCCCAGCTGGAGCATCATCCTGGGGCCAATGAGTAGTTAGAAGGCGAGACTGCCCGGGATGCCGCCATGGAGTTCCTGTTGAGAGCCAGTGGGTTGCAGGAGAGACGAGCAGGGAAGGGAAGGGAAGGCTTGCGGGGGGTGGCCCAGGCCAGCCAGGTGGGAGACAGCGAGTCTGAAGCATGCCACTCTCCGCCGGAGTGCCTGTATAGAGAAAGCTGGCTACAGCCACACCTGGCTCCCGGGGTTGTGCGTGTGTCTCAGTACTGACTGTATGCGACTGTATGGGAAGTCCTGCTTGTTATTACTCTTCCTTCCTGGATGATGGACTGCTTCTGTTTTTGTGGCTTATTTGAGAAGAACAGACGCTAACAGCCAAAGAATATTTAAAGTAGTGATTTCCATTTCCTGCCAGGCCCAGAATTCTCTGTAGATCACATGGACAAATGCGCATAGTATAAACACCACAGTCTTTCTCTCACAGAGCACTGGCTGCGCCAGGTGCCGCACAGGATCCCATTTTAGCCCCTGCCTATGAGGGTGGGATCTGCTGCTGTTCTGTTTTGCAGATGTGGTAAGTTGAGGCTTACAGAGGTTTCCTGTTTTCTCACGGTACACAGCTCAGCAGTGAGAGAACAGCTCCCAGAGTTCTGGCTTCCTGCCTCTGCCCGTTACCTGACTGCTCTAGCTCAGTCGCTGTGGGGACCAGGCCTGGACCCAGGGCTTCTCATTTATAAAGCACCCTCACTCTCAGCGATTCATTCCCAACCACGATTGAGAATCCCTGGTGTAGGGCACCTGCCCCATCTCAGGAACCATCCTTAGCTCCCTCTTCCCTTCCAGCATTGCCCGTGGCTCCCTGTGGCTGTCACCTCAGAGAGCCTGGCTTCCTGCATTCTGCATGCACTGCACGTTCCCAGCACTGCCCTGACCGTGCTGCTGGCAGCGTATTAGCCCATCTGGAACTTCTTTCCGGTTTCCTCCCAGGGCAGCCCTCTGCTGCTTTGTGTTGTGCTCGTCCCTCTCTCCTGGCATCAGAGGAGGAGGAAATCCGTGCAGAGCGGGCACAGTAGTTGTAACACCCACCTTCCCTCACTGAGTCGTGAAGATGTAGAGAGCTGATGGGTTCCACCCAGTGCAGTGCTGACGCTTCCCTAAAACTACCGGCCATCGTCCTGCTACTGTTCTGGGGATCCTTCTGGGACTGGGGCCTGTCCAGGTTTGGTGCTCCACAGGACCCTTTGTCAGTTTACGTATTGAAATACCTCCTTGTTGTTGGGAACTCAGCCCTAGCCTGGGCCCGTAGGAGCTGTACACCGAGCAGTTAACCCCCGCACTGCAATGGCTTCTCATTGGCTACTGCCCTTATCAAAGTGGTTGGTTTTTATTGTGAGTCTCACCCCCGATCAGAGGTGGTTGGCAGCCCAAGGGCTCTGTGTGGTCCTTTGCATCCCCATCCCACTGGCTAAATTCACTTATCAGCTAGGCTGGATTTTACTCCTCACTGCCAGCACAGGGCGCCTGTCCAAGCCCAGGACCTTCTGCTCATGTGGCCTTGCCTAGAACCATGTCACCCCTGAAGGGCCCTGCTCTAGCTGAGGAGTGAGAGCCTGTCTTTGGCCTCACAAAGCAGGACTTTCCTGGTGGCCAGCTTACCTGCTCACTCTGCCCCGAGGTGGTGGTTTTCTTGTCTTTCGTTTTGGCCTTGCTCAGCTCTCAAATCCCAGTTGTGTCCTTGTCTCTTTCCTGCCAGGGATGACAGGCATCAGCGGTCCAGGAAAGGAAGCAAAGCAAATGGAGAATGGCACGCTGGTGATGGACACCGCTGGGAAGCAGCTGCAGAGGTGAGCACAGTGAGGGCAGCTGTGGCTGAGGGTTCTCCAAGACAGTGCCTTTACCCTGCCGTCTCGGTGGCGAGGGAGGTGAAGGGTACCAGCGCCTTACTCAGCCTGCCCCACAAGGTCCTCAGCTCCCCAGGGCCCTCTGTGCTCCCCATGCAAGTCCTCTGGGACCTCACTTTGCAGAGGCCCGCAGCGCAAGTCGATGCTGTTCGTGTCAGGTGGCACAACTCTCACAGACCTTGCAGTTGAACTGTCTGTCCCCAGTCCTGACCCTCAAGTTCCCATCCCGGTGTGAGTCTCTGATCAGGTCCTCTCAGGGGCCTGTCAGGCTTTGCAGAGCAGTGTCTGATTAAAAATAGCCAGAATAAGCTGGGCGTGGTTGACCCATGCCTGTAATTCCAGCTACTCTGGAGGTGAAGGCAGGGGAATTACAATTTCTAGGCCAGCCTAGACAACTTAGTGAGACCCTGCCTCAAAAAAGTGGGGGACACTGAAGGTGGTAGGGTGCTTGCCTACCATTCACAAGGCTCTGGGTTCAATTTCCAATATTTAAAAAAAAATTTTTTTTTAAATCACCACATTAGTAGTGGCTGCTGTATTTTATCCACCATGAGGAGCCAGCCCCTGCATGGTCTGTTGAACTGTAGGTAGTTGCTGTCGTCTTTCCATTTCATAAGTGAGCAAGCTGAGAGCTGTCCGCGGATCACCCAGGTAGAGAGAAGCTGAGCTTAAATTCGGACCCAGCTCTAAGTTCTGGACTCCACTGCTTTAAAACAGGTTATTTCTGCTAAAGCCACTGAGTAATTGGGGCAGTGGCATCCCATAGGCTTTGGTGCAGAGCCCTCTGTGTCTCAGTTTCCTCATCTATCAAGTGGAGTTTACGACAATACCTACCAGATGGGCTTGTTGTAGGGTGGACACAGTATGGTGCATGTGACAAGTACCAGGCACTGTTAGCATTTGACAAGCACTCAACTGGGGCAGCCTGGAGTTCCACCTTTTTTGAGTGGACAGTTTCACAGAGATGGAGCTGGGGAGGAAATTAGCACCAACAGTTGTGCCTGTCAGAACAATGTCTGTAGTTCCTTCCTGAGCTTGACACTTTCCTAGGGTACAGGTGGAAATGTGTCCTCCCCTATTGACATACCAGTCCAGGTGGTGACCAGGTGTCTCAGGAACTCGTGGCTAGCATGTGCAGAGCATACAGTGGGTGTGAGGCACTTCCATGGTCCACACCTATGTATTGTTCTGGGATGTAGGGACAGGTGATAGCAGGAACTTGCCAGAGGGTCTCACGGTGGGGAAAGGGGCTGAGAAGACCACAGACCTCTGGCTGGGTTGGTTATCTGTCCTACGACAAAAGACCACAAACTCAGCAGCCTGTTTGACTTATCTGGCTTCAGGATGTATTATCGGGGAACCCAGCTCTAGGGGTACAGCGTGCAGCATTGTGGTGAGTCACATAGGACCCCTGCTGCAGGTCCTTGTGATCTTGTGGGGGTGATAAGCAGGCTGAGGGAGTCATAGAAGGTTACTGGAGAAAGCCATGCTGTCTTTGGCTGCGCCTCTGCAATCTCTCATAAATAGCTGCATTCCTCAGTTTTATCGAGGAACACTGAAAGAACCGCCACCACAGGCACTGCGGGTGGAGCTAAGTCTGTCATCCTATAGACTTGACTCCCAGTTCCCTGAGAGCCTTCCATCTCCCCATTCTCATTGTCATGACCGCCTGGGGGCCAGCGGGCATGTGGGGTTGCCGTGCCTGTGTTGAGGGGGTCTGAGAGGGTCCTCATAAAAGGGGCTCCATAAAACTGGAAAACTTTGGAATTAGAAAAAGAACCCGAGGGGTTGCTATGGCAACCATGGGGGAGGCTCAAAGTGGCAAGCCCTCACCCTTTATTCCCTGCAGAGGCTCTCTGATGCACTTGCTCTGAATGAGGTTTCTTAACTGAAAGGAAAATTGGAAAACTCTTGGCTTCCATATTAAATACATATATGCTTATGGATGTACACCTTGGTGATAAAGTACAAAAAATGTAAGAAGAGAACATACCAACTTAAAAACTGAGTTTTAAGGTTAAGGAAAGAGAGAAAAAGGTAAAATATTTTTCATGTTTAATTTTGTCTGTGTTATCAGGACCTATCTAATGAGTTAGAGTTAAGGGAAATAAAACAAAATGTTACTGTCATGATCACTTTTCTTTAATCATAATACCACAGACTGGAAAGTTTTTAAAGAAAGAGGTTTATTTGGCCTCACAGTTCTGGGCAAAGGTCAAAAGAACATATGTAATGATGGCCTTTTTTGGGCAGAACTGGAGATTAAACCCAGGGCTTTTGCACTGAGCCACATCCCCAACCCTTTAAAGAAATGGGTGTTTGTTGTTTGCGACAGAGACCTGCTAAGCCACTAAGTTACCCAGGCTGCGCTTGAACTTTGAATCCTCCTGCCTCAGACTCCCAGAAGGTGCCACCACGTCAGTGACGACCTTCTTACTGGCAGAGACCCTGGGCGGTATAAGGCATCATGTAGGAGAGAATAGGAGTGCAAGAGACCTAACTAAACTGATCCACTCTTGAAATTCCCCATCACTTCCAAGAATGGATGAACACATTCGTGAGAGCGAATTCTAACCACCTCTTGAAGGTCTCACATGGCCACATCTTAATACCACGTGGTTAGACTGTAGTGAGTTGACAGGGGACAAGCTATGTTCAAACCATAGCAGTTACTGTTTGTTACTTGTGGGTGGTGAGTATATCTCATTTATATGTTGGAGCACTTTAATGTTAAACTATTTTAATGTGGAAAATAAAATGAGACAGGATTCAGAAACTGATGTATTTGTATGCAGAGGGAATGATACATACGATTAAGCAGTAAAGCAAGTGAGGACAAGTGTGAGGAGCGGGGAAGTCCGGGTAGAGGATATACAGAGGCTATTATACTATTTTTGGAACTTTTCTATAAATTTGAAATTACATGCAGTTATCAAAAACATTAAAATTGACCTCCAGAAACCAAAGATTAAAAACACATTGAAGGGGTTGATCTTAGACCATCTTTCAAACATGAAAAATAATCCAAAAATTAAAACCAAATGAAAAAACTAAGATAGAGCGTCAAACTAGTTCCATCTCCTTGTGTTACGGATGTGGCCTGGAGAGGGGTGGATCTTGGCCCAGAGCCGCTTGGGAGAGTCCAGAACCATCTCTTCATGTAGGCGTTGTTCAGAAAACACTTGGCACCCACTTGTGGGCATCGGCTTCATGCAGACCCTCTGGGGCCACATTCGTGACCAAGATAATTCCTTTTCCCGAGGACTTGTAGCCCTGGGGAGTGCTGTGGAGGGCGTGCATGTGTATCTTCACGTATGTGCTTGATGTGTGTGCGTGCCTTGACATCCCCCTCTCATAGCCCCAGCGTGGGGCCTGCCAAGCCCACCTCAGGCAGCCCTGGTTGACACTACTGTGCTTTGCTTCCCAGGCAGCTCAGCAACTCCTCCTCCTACAGTGGCGACGTCAGCAAGCACCACACCAGCACCGCTGAGCTACAGAAACCCAGGGCCCAGGAGGAGAACTGGAAGCTGATGGAGGCGGATAAGGCGCAGACAGGGCAGGTGGGGGCTGGCTTCTTCGTAAGGAGGGTGCTGGGTCTGCAGAGCCCTGGCTGTGTGTGGGGTGCTGTGTTACATGAACACGTGCATGCCTGATGATGAGCCTATCCAGGTGCCAGCTACAGTCTCTGAAACTAATGCCAGAGAGGCTAAGTGGCTCCTTACCCAGGGTCACAGCTAGCAAGTAGCAGAGCCAGGATCTGAATCCTGGTTGTTAGGTTCCAGGCTTGGCACTTGTTGATAGCTGTGACTTCACCTCTCATTGAGCAGCTCGGGTCTTCCCCTAGCTTAGGCAGCCTGGATCCTTTAAATCCAGGCCTACTGTGAAGTGGGCTTCGATGTGTGTAAGATGGTTTCAGGCTGTGCGCAGATATAGCAAACACTAAAGATCATGAACTAACATGGTCAGAACTGTTGGTTTGTTTCTCTTTCTGTGTTTATGATGACATCAGTGTGAAAGCCTCCTTTGGGTGCTAGCCTGTCTTAACACCTAACATGGAGAGTGGGTCCCAATCTCTTATTTTATTGTACTTTTTAAGATCATCTGTTTTGGGCAAGCATCAATCATTTTCCATTTACAGTTGCAATTCAGAGTTTATTTTTAAAAGTAAATGTGGTTATGTAAAAACAAAAACAGGGCTAGGATTATAGCTGGGTGATGGAGCATGTACAAGGCCCTGGCTTCCATCTCCAGTGTTCTGCAAAATAGGGAACTGTATTTTTAATATAAGTAAAAATTATGTACACAAGAAAACCAAAACCTATAGGCATAGACTGAGCAGGGTTGGGGGAATCACTGGATGAGGTCCAAGAAAGCACCTCCGCCACCAAAAAGGTATGGGAACCTCAGATTCCCTCCCACTCCATGGAGGAGGTTTGTCTACTTTCATCACAGAAAAGCATTTCAGCATAGATCAAGAGAGGCATAGGCAGGTTTGTTAAGCAGAATTAAAGAAGAGCACACTCAGAAAGGGGTGCAGGTGCTTATGGTCTGGGGGAATTCATGTCGTCTTGGGGCTAGAAGTCTGTGAAATTGGTCAGTTTACAGGAGAAAAGCAACGGCCCAACTTAGAGGCATATTGTATCTTTTAAGACTCTTAGGAATTTTGGAGTAGTTTGCCTGGAAGGTTGGTGAGGGGGGCATTGTAACCTTGGGTAACTTTGCTTATGTCCTGAAGCTATAGTTCCCTTAAAAGTACAATTTTAAAATTACAGTTTCTCTTGTCTCCTTCCTGTCTATCTTTATTTTCTTCAATCCTGCCTTGGATACCTTCTCTTAGATTTACTCAGTTGTACCAGAGCCTCCTGGGACCTCTGGCTGTGACCTATCTTGTGGTCACACCAAGGGCCGCCACGGTCAAGGGCAAGAGGTGACAGTAGTGTCTTTCTTCTTTCTCATACTGATCCTCCTCGTGACAGAGAAATTAGCCCACACACAACACATGGGAAGGAAGGGCCAGAGGAGACAGATCCGAGGGTCATCCCCATTTTATATACAAGGAACAGTGAACCCCGGGTCTCAGACTTGCCAAAGTTGGACAGAGATGGAGCCAGGCTCAACACTTCCCAGTCATTTCTGGCCCCTGATGCCACTACATTCACTTTCCCCAAAGAAGGGGTCCCCAAGCCCTGCTGGTCAGTTTAAGCAAGCAGCTTAGCTGTATGGTGAAGCCAAATGGTGAAATAAGCTCTTTATTCTGAGCCCGCTTTCAGTGCTGTTACCCTGAGTATTTCAGTGTCAGGGATAGACTTGGAAAGGAGAAATGAAAAGGAGATAATCAATTGTATGTCAGCCCCGCTATCCCTCTGCCAGACAGTAGTCAGGTGACTTGTATGATCAAGAATGACACGTGCCATGCTTGAAGTGGCATTAAGCACACACACTAGGAGAGAGACCTGGAGTGGCTGAAAACCTCACCAGATGGTTTGGGTGAAGGATTGGCTTAAAATAGCAAGCCAGTCTTCCTGCCTCTGGCATCAGGCCACTAGGTGTCTTATTTTTTTATTTTTTATTCTAAAGAGAAAAGAACAACAACAAAATGACAAAAACAAAACAAAACAAAAACAGTACAGGATTTCATAACAAAATGATAGGAATTAACAATGGTTGTTGTATTACATATTGTTATCTTCAACGAAGTTGCTCAGATTACCAGAAGTAAGAATGCAAGATTGATCAATTAAAGATAATAAAAAGCAATTAAAAAACATTAGAAATGATGCAGAGCTTCACTAAACAAGATAGTAGGAATTCAACAATGGTTGTTATATTGCATATTGTTGTCTTCAAATTAGTTGCTTAGATGACCCAATATAAGCATGCAAAATTGGTCAAAAAAATTTAAGCATTAACTGTTCCTTTCAATAAACCAATAGACATCAGCATTATCCCAGCTATTGTTGTATTTGTATATACATATGCTTTTTTCCCTTCCTTCTTTCTTTCTTTTCTCCTCTCCCTCATCCCAGTTGTCCCTTCCCTTTGAGCAGTGTGTTTCCCTTTCACAATATTTCGGGTTTTACTTACTCTTTCAGGTTCTTACAGTAGAGAGACAGTACAATGTTGACATATTTAAGTCTGATTTATTTCACTTATGAGTATGGCCTCTAGTTGCATCCATTTACCTATAACAGCCTCGAGTTTAATCTTTCTTTATAGCTGAGTAATACTCCATTGTATAAAATACCACATCTTTGTTTTCCATCCCTCTGTTGATGGGCATTTGGGTTGTTTCCAAGACTTAACTATGACAAATTGTGCTGCTGTAAACATGGGTGCACATATATCACTGTGGTATGATATTTTCAGTTTTTCTGGGAAAGTACCCAGAAGGGGAATAGCTGGGTTAAGCAGGAACTCTAATCCCAGTTTTGTGAGGAATCTCCACACTGATTTCCACTAGGTGTCTTTTAGACCTGGTGTTAGCTGGGGAGCTCAGCAGGGTGCTGCGAGCAATGGGCTGCAGGCCATTACAAATTGTGCTGCTATAAACATGGGTGCTGCAAACACTCCAGTTGTGGAGTGGAGGTGACACTTGGCTTTGATTGCTAGACAGCATGTCCCACCTTCCCGTTTGCTTAAAACTCTGGTGGCTTCCTATGGGTCCTGGAGTAAAGATCAGAATCCTGAAGAGAATCTCCAGACTGTGTGGTCTGGGTGGGACCCCTTCTCCAGCTTCATCCTTTTCCTCCACCCTATGTTCTGGCTTCAGCCACCTTTGCCTCTTCCCAGTTGCTCAAACATGCTATGCTTCCACCTGTTGCAGTGCCTTTGCACTTGCTTCCTCCACTTGAAGAGTTACTCTGCTTTCATTGGATGAACTCCCTACTCTTAGTTCCTTAAATAAAGCCTCCCTTGTACCCTCCCCTGAGGTTAGGTCAGGATGGCCAATTTGATACTTGATGGGATTACACATCCATTAGAGCCTTGCTCCTGTTACGCATTGACCTGGGTGGGTGATTGGATGGCAGCCACTTGCCTGGAGGCTCTGTAAAGTCAGAGGCCTTGACTTTTGCCCACTGATGGCTTCCTTTGTCAGACAACTAAGGAGGAAGGGGTTGTGCATCTGGGCGGAGATGGGCAGCTGGTCTGCCCAGAGCTGTGGACGTTGCTGACCTTGTCTGGACTGCTGTCTCCGTGGCCTCCAGGTGCAGCTCTCGGTGTACTGGGACTACATGAAGGCCATCGGGCTCTTCCTCTCCTTTCTGAGCATCTTCCTCTTCCTGTGCAACCACATTTCCTCCCTGGCTTCCAACTACTGGCTCAGTCTCTGGACGGACGACCCTGTCGTCAATGGGACCCAGGAGCACACGAAAGTCCGGCTCAGCGTCTACGGAGCTCTGGGCATCTCACAAGGTGGGCGTCACCATCCCATCCTTTCTGATTTGGGCGACTGTAATCACCTCATGGCTGATTAGAGAATGGCCCCCACTAAGTCCTCCAGGTTTCATGGATTCCCCCCAAAACCAAGCCCAACCCAGATGAGCAGCACCTGTCACATAGCAGGGCCTCCAGCATTCATAGAGTTTGTGTTTCTCGAATGCAAATACATGGCAGAGCAGGCATTGGATGAGTCGGTCTGGCTCAGGGGCTCACACCCTTAGCTGCTGTGCTGTGCTGTGCCATTCATGGAGTATTGCCATGTGCACAGAGAAACTGCAGTTATGGCTGCACCTGTCCAGTGTCTGTGACACACGTGCATGTACAGTAAATACATATACTTGACGTATTTGAGCACTTGCTGTATGCCAGGCTCACTGCCACTTGGTATTCAACAGTGCTTTAATGTAAATATTGTCCCCATTTTACAGATGAGGGAACTGAGGTTCAGAGGTTAAGTGACTTGAGGAAGATCCCCAAACTAGCAACTGACAGAGATAGTATTTGGCAGTGTTGACCAGAGATGAGAGCCCCCCATTTGCACCCCAGCCTCTTGAGTTTCTTCCTACTCTAAGAGGCCACAGTACAAGCCTCTCCATGCCTACAACATTGCACCCTGGAAAGAACAGCCCCCTGCTGGGTGTGGTTTGGAGGAGCCTCGAATGAGTCATGATCTCTAGGAGGTGCTGTTGGAAAAAGCTTTTAATGGAGAACAGATGTGGATTTCTTGAGTTTCTCAGTTGGTAAGCTCCCCTTCCCCTAATAGCAGGGCAAAGGACTGTGGCCTCAAATTATATTTGAGGGAAAGTAGATAGCAGAGAGGATACGCTGCTTACTGGGGCCCGCGCAGGTCAGGGTCCGTTCTTCAGCCATAAGGTACAGGTGCCTATTGGAAGTCCAGGTCGTCAGAACTGAGCATTCGGTTCTTGGGTTGAATGAGCACACTGCGGTGCGCAGTAGCCACCTGCAGCTGGTGCCGCCCTACTGGGCAGCCCAGTGCACAGTGTGCAGTCACTGCACCAAGTCCATGGGTGGGAGGCTGTGACTCTGGGGCAGGCTGCCTGGATCTCAGTCCCAGCTCTGCTTTCATCTCGCTAAATATGTTTTGTGCACAGTTCGCCTATCTGGGCTTCATTTTCTTACTGAAACAGGTAGCAGTAGGGTCCTTTTCACACCTGTGTGAAAAGCCTAGCACTGTGCTATGCAGGTATTAAGTCACTATCACAGTAGCCGCCGTCACTTTAAGACATTGGGAGTCCGGCCCGCCCGGTCTAAGAGCCCCTCCCTAGTGCCAACCCCTGCCTGCACCACCCGCCCACCACCACAGAGCCTCACACCCAAGTGTTTGCAGGTGTCGCTGTGTTCGGCTACTCTATGACAGTGTCCATTGGAGGCATCTTTGCCTCCCGCCGCCTGCACCTAGACCTGCTGTACAATGTCCTCCGGTCACCCATGAGCTTCTTCGAGCGCACCCCCAGCGGGAACCTGGTGAACCGCTTCTCCAAGGAGCTGGACACGGTAGACTCCATGATCCCGCAAGTCATCAAGATGTTCATGGGCTCCCTGTTCACTGTACTGGGCTCCTGCATCCTCATTCTGCTGGCCACCCCCATCGCTGCTGTCGTCATCCCGCCACTGGGCCTCATCTACTTCTTCGTGCAGGTGAGGGAGCTGTGGCGTCCAGGCTGAGCCCTGTCACCTGACGTCTCCTTGTTTGCCCAGCATAGGGCTATCGAGGACTTGCTGGAGGGAGCTCAGGTTTGCGTTTGTCTATTTTGAAGACCTAAATAGATTTTTAGCTGTATATCAAAATATGTGTACTTTATTTCTAGTAAATTTTAGTTTCTTAGCTTTGAGTTAGAAAACAAAAGCTGTAGGTGTGAAGGTGCATCTGTTAAGTAGACATAACCACAGAATTCTTTATTTCTTAAGCCTCCTATGGATAACAGAGGCATGAAAAACAGCAGAAGAGCTATTTTTCTCTCTTGCAGTAGATATCCTGAAGAAGGCCAGTGCTGGGATGGCAGCTCAGTGACATTGTTAATATGCTAGGTTGCCTTTTCTTCTCTTTTTTTCTTGCATAAGCATTCTATTCTGAAACCGGTCTCATGGTCCAAGAGGGTTGCTGGAGTTTCAGCCATCATGTCTGTATTTTCAGACAGTGAGACTGAGAGAGGGAATGGGCCAAGAGAGCATATGATTGCTGAATGAGTTCCACCCATTTAAATATAGCTAATGGTTCAAACTGAGTCATGTGACCATTGCGCTTTGCAAGGGTGGGTAGCAAGTGCAGTTCTTTAGCTGGGCACGTTGTAGTTTCCAGCAATAAACTTCTGCTGGAAAAGAAGAAGGGGGCGCTGTGCAGGAAGTTAGTAGTCTCTGCCCCAGCCCTTCTGCAGAACCTGTTACCATCGCTGAACACATGATTTCTTATTGCCATATAGATTGTGTACCCAGTTGACAGAAGAGTAAGTATGTTGACACTCAGGAAAGAGAAGCATCTTACCCAAGTGCCAGAGTTTAGCATGCGAACCCAAGCCTGTCCTGCCCTTAGCTACACCACAGCATTAACTATAGCACAGTTGCTAGTTGGGCTTGTTTGCTTAGATGGGAGCAGTCCCATGGCAGCACAGAGGTGCATGGCACCCCACCCCCCTCCATTTAGGTGAGGTCCAGGAGGTCTTGGTGCAGCCAGCCAGCCAGCCCTGGGCCCTGTTTCCCTGTGGCCCAGAGACTGGTGAGCAGGAATAAGGATGCAGTCAGGCAGGGTAGGTCCGGTTCCCAGGCTCTCCCCGTAACCTCTTTAAATTGGTGCCTACTGTTTCTCGGAAAATCTTGCAGCTGCATTTACCGGAAATGTTGTATCATAGTCACTTTCTCGACCCTGGGACAAAGTATCCAACACCACAGCTTGGAGGAGAGGGGCATTTTGGCTCGCAGTTTCAGTCTGTGGTTAGCCAGCTCCAAGGCGGAAACAGCGTGGCAGAGGGAAAGGAGCTCAGCCTGTGGCAGCTAGAAAGCAGCGAGAGGGCGGGGGTGGGGACAGAACACACCGGGGCCCACCCGTGGTGCACCTCCAGCCAGCGCCCCCCCTCCCTGCATCTAATGGCCTCTGTGTACTGCTTTCCTCACCCTGAAGCAAGACACAGGGAGCACCTCATGGGTTTGCTGTGAGGATATAGGAGCAGATTCTGGGACACTGGGCTCGTATAAGTACTGGTTATTTTCACTGTTGTCCACACCGTGCCTATAGTCCACTGGGTGAGCAGGACGCTGGCTAAGTGCCCAGCATTTTTCCTCCTGGAAGTATCAGTCATATTCAGGCTTCTCCGGCATAGCCCCAGGAGGGTGGGATGGGGGAACCATTGCCGACCATCTCATCTCTTCCCCCCTCCAGAGGTTCTACGTGGCTTCCTCTCGGCAGCTAAAGCGCCTTGAGTCAGTCAGCCGCTCCCCAATTTACTCCCACTTCAACGAGACCTTGCTGGGGGTCAGCGTCATCCGCGCCTTCGAGGAGCAGGAACGTTTTATCCACCAGAGTGACCTGAAGGTGGACGAGAATCAGAAGGCTTACTACCCCAGCATCGTGGCCAACAGGTGGGCAGTGGGACCAGGAGGGCCAGAGGGAGACTTCTCGTGCCCCGACTCCCACCCGGGGCCCTTGGTCATGGGGCAGGGTGCAAAAAGCAGCCAAGCAGATAGGCTGGGAGCCCTGGGGAGAGGAAGGGCATGGTGACCAGGCAAGGCAGACAGGAGCATTGTGAGTGCAGGGTCAGGGTTTTGGTGAGCCCTAGAGCCCCACAAGCATGGCCTACTGCTGTCCTGGTGATGCCAGCTCCTCCATGACACGACAGGCCGAGGTCTGTGAGTTATAACTGAATTTAGAGAAGTGTTTGATCTATCCCTGAACAGTCGCCTCCTCTCTCTTACATCCTGGCACATTTTGTTGAAAGGTGGTAAAGACCATCACCAAGCCTCAGCCCATTTGGCACAGTCTAATCCATTGCTTAAGACTGAGTGGAGGGACCCTGAATTGCTGGAGTCTTTGACTTCCTGGGAAGAGTGTTAGGAAGTTTGTCAAAATCTGGCTCGGTCTCTGGAAAAATTTCACTTACATGAAGGTCAGTCACATAGATCATAAGGGCTGTGGTGGAAAAAAGAACCAGCAATACCATTTCCCTAAAGAAATATAAACTGCTTTACATTTTAGAATGTGAAAATAGTTTCTCTTATGCTACATAATAGCTTATGAAAGTTAACTTTAAACCAATGAAATATCTGTTTATATTTCAAAAAGTAAAATAATACATTTTATTTTTTCCAATCAGATTTTATTGGTACATTTTAGTTCTACATAATGATCACATTCATTATACAGAATTTGTACCTGTACATAATATAACTTGGTTATATTCCCATTCCCCTAACCTCACTTTAACCCCTCCTCTCCTCAGTAATACATTTTTAATGTTTCTGAAATTAGGGCGAGTCTGAGAACATGTCAGGCACATTGAATATGGTAGCGTGCATCTCCCTTCTACATCTATCTCCTGCTAAGAGACTTATTTATAAATTTGCAGTGCTGGGGGTTGAACCCAGGGTCTCACACATCCTAGGCAAGCATTCTGGCACTCAGCCCAGTAGACTTATTTTAAATCAATGGTGCCTCTTACAGTTAAGGGCGTTTTCATGTTTAAGGAGTCTAGGGTATCTTTTTATTAAATATGTATGTATGTAACGTTTTAAAGACTTCTTGAGAAAAAGTTGATTCTTAAGAAGGCAAGCTTTAGATTCCAGGGGTTTAGGGGCAGCTTCTGGAGAACGCTGTGTTTATCCTGGGGCTGACCAGGCTGCTAAGAGTGATGAACTTTGAGTCCCATGGGCCCCTTCCCCAATGGCCAGGCTGCATGTTTCCAGTGGGTAGCACCGAGGAGGCCTTTCTCCAGAACATGCAGGGAGTCACTGCAGTTAGTACGTTAACCTCCCCGTGCCCCCCTGTGACCTGGAGCCAGGTCTCTGAAGAGCTGACTGTGTCTGTCTGTGTGTACACCTGTCTGGCTATGTGTCTCCGTGCAGGTGGCTCGCTGTGCGACTGGAGTGTGTCGGAAACTGTATCGTCCTGTTTGCCGCACTCTTTGCGGTCATCTCCCGGCACAACCTCAGTGCCGGCCTGGTGGGCCTCTCGGTGTCTTACTCCCTGCAGGTAGGAGAGGACACTCTTTAATTAAAGTCTCTCAAGGCTAGTTGCCAGGTTCCCGGGCCTTCATATTGGATTCCCCCAGGAACTGGGGAGAGAGAAGGGACTGAGTGGACCTGGAGACCTGTGTACAGAGGCTGGGGACCAACTAAAGCCAAGGAGGAATTTGACACCCAGCCAGGGTTCTCTGTCAGTCAAGAAAATTCCTTGATGGCTCGAGGAGATGCTTCCAGCTACAAGGGAAATGCTTTTAAAACTATGAATTTCAAACGAGGCATGGTAGCATGTGCCTGTATTCCCAGTACTCAGGGTGGCCGAGGCAGAAGAATAAAAAGTTTAAGGCTAGCCTGGGGAACTTAGCGAGGCCCTGACTCAAAACATAAAAAACCGTAATAAAACGCAAACTGTGACCTCTCTCCAAGTCCCGATTTAGCTGTGTTCTCATGAGTTTTGATTGTGTTTTCATATTATCAACTCATTCCAAATATTATCTGATTTACTTTCCAAAGACTTGTGTGGCCCGTGATCATTTTGAAAAATGCAATGCTTAAGAGATGAAGTGTGGCAAGTGTGGGTGATAGCTGTGTGTGGGGTTGCTAATTTCTTACCTGAGGTATTCTATAATTAATGATTCCTTATTGAAAATAAAGTAACTCACGCTCACTCTGCAAACTCCACGTTGACTCTTCCGCTTGTAGATCACCTCGTACTTGAACTGGCTGGTTCGGATGTCTTCTGAGATGGAGACCAACATTGTAGCTGTGGAGAGACTCAAGGAGTATTCAGAAACGGAGAAAGAGGTAAAGCGGGACCCCGACCTGACCCTTTGGCCTTGCTCATCGCTGTGGCTTTACCCCAAAAGTCACAGAAGCCGCCGTGGTTCTTGCTTCTGTTCCTGAGTGGGCGAGTGAGTAAAAGCACATCTGACTTGCATCACCTCTTTCAGTGCCTACTCAGAACCACCTGGGCTTAGAGGAAGAAAATAGTTTTTAATGATCCTGGTTTTCCCCAGGATATCGGATGCCAGTATCCGAGGTTACAGGATGCTTTCAGGGGATTCAGACAGCATTCATCATTTAGTGAGGACATTTTCTTCCTTCTGATTCTCAAGTCTAGCTTTTCTTGGCCTCACAGAGAAGGTCTTAGTTTGCGGCTGGATCTTAGTTTGTAGGGCCCAGTGGATAGCGTGGGGAAGAACACTGTGGGACAAGCAAATAGCGTGCAGGTGCAGAGCATGGGGTGTGTTTGAGGACCAGCCGGGAGGCCAACAGGACGGGGAGGGAGCTGCGGCGGGAAGAGTCATGGAGGTCTGTTCCAGTCGAGCCTGTGGCACAGAGGATGGACTTGGGATTCCTGTTTTCTCTCCCTTCCTGACCCTCTCTGTGATCTAAGGCTCCCTGGCAAATCCAGGAGACAGCTCCACCCAGCAGCTGGCCCCAGGTAGGCCGAGTGGAGTTCCGGGATTATGGCCTGCGGTACCGAGAGGACCTGGACTTGGTTCTCAAGCACATCAACGTCATCATCGAAGGGGGAGAAAAGGTGGGTGTGCGTCATCCCCCCACACCTGCTCACAGTTGGGTGTGGGCTGTGGTCAGGTGGCTAAAACCAGCTGGTTCACCTCCTAGACCACGGTCCGCACTGTGGGTAGGGCCGGGGTCTTTGTCGGGAGGGTAGGGCTGGTGAAAGTGAAGTCTGCTCAGAGCCCAGAAGGTCACATAGCAGGAGCCCAGAGACCAAAGGAGGCCTGCAGATTTGTTGGGGGAGGGGTCCAAGTAAGTTGCATATACTGAAAAACCTGTAACATTTATATAGAAACACAGCTGCTTTTCTTGGAATGTCAGAACATCTAGCAGTGTTGGACAAATGCACCCTCGTGGCACTTTTCTTTTTCTTTTTTGGAATGAATTTATTTTATTTGTATGTGCGCTCAGTGTGTGATGTTTACATTCATCTCAGGGAATAGGTACATGTCCTTAACATACCTTGACTCTTTCTAGGCCCTTCCCCTCCCAATGCCGTCCCTGTCCCTGGCTCTAGATTCCCTATCCCTTTTTCTTTTTTTTTGTTGTGTGTGTGACATAATGATTACATTAATAGTGGATAGTTGGTACCTGTGAACAAGACATCCAGTGCTTTTACATCCCCTTCCCCTCCCATCCCCCTTGGTGTGTGGGTCCCGTTCCCATTTGCAAAAGATCTGCAGCCTCCCTGTTCACCCCAGCTGCTGGCTGCCACATTCATGTGCCTACTTGGCCCTTTTAAGGCCCTCAAGTTTTAATCTCTAGCATAAAATGATGTCATTGTCACTACTAGGGGTAGCTCGAGGCACAGTTGGATAGTTGGGATCTCAGAACCTTCCTTTGGTTAGAAGCTGTTCCTGGAAGACATCCTTGAGATTCTTGGAAATTCTCAGGAAATCATCTTAAGGGTCTTCCTGGCAGTTTGTATTACTCAACATACAGATTTCTTAAACTGTCCTTGCCCCAAGGCTCAGAACATCCCGTTCCCATGAGATGCTGTAATGAGGGGCAAACCAGGGCAGCTGGTGTTCCCATGGAGTCTTTATGACTTATATTACGCCTTAGGGACCTTCCCTGCATCCTGCGCTGTGACATCTGTTAGAAGGTTGAGGGAGCAGTGAGGTTGTGCAGGTGGATGTCAGGAATGCCAGATGGTGCCTGTGAAGTGGGAAGTGTCTCCACGGGACACCAGGCCACATTGAAAAGGTTCTGGTGGCATCTGCTTGCATCTCAGAAATTTCAGCAGCTCAGGTTGGGAAGGTCCTTGTTAGAGGAGTGATACACAGTGTGGAAAAAAAAGGAAATACCCAACCATTGCTTAATCCTCTCTTGAGTTGAAGTTAGTAGGCCTTATTAAACATTCCTTCCGCCTGATACCTGTCTCTTTGGAGGTCTCAACTGACTTAAAGGAGTGGATTCATTCCTTGGGGAGTTTAGCTATAACCTCAATCCTTATTTATTTATTTATTTATTTTTTTTTTGAGGCAGTGTCTTGCTAAGTTGCCTAGGCTGGGCTTGAACTTGCAGTCCTCTTGCTTCAGCCTCCCAGAGTGCTGGGATTACAGGCGTGTGCCACCGTACACTACAAGGGAGTCTTTCTTGATATTTGGCCAAAGCAAGCGCATAAAGGAGTGGCCTTGGGAGCTGGTGCCAGAAAGTGCTGGTGGGAGTTGGCTCAAGCAGGTTTCCGAGCTGCTCTGGACTAGCCACCTGCAGTGAGGACGGTGAGACCAGGACAGCCTCAGAGTCCAGCATTCCCACCTCATGAAGACTCCTCCTGTTCCCCAGGTTGGCATTGTAGGGCGCACAGGAGCCGGCAAGTCCTCCCTCACCCTGGGCTTGTTTCGGGTGAATGAGTCCGCTGAAGGCGAGATCATCATCGATGGTATCAATATCGCCAAGATCGGCCTGCACAACCTGCGCTTCAAAATCACCATCATCCCCCAGGTGGGGTAGGCGGGGCCGGTGGGAAGCTGGGGCCACAGGTCCTGTGGTTCCACTAAAAGCGACAGCAGCCTTCTGTGTGTGTAGACCCAACCAGCCATCAATCGCAGATGTTTTCTCTTTTTGTTTGAAACATTTGTGTGTGTACAAAACATGTACAGATTTTTTTCTTGACATTATTCCCTAGCCGATAGAGTATAACGTCTGCTCACACAGCATTCATACTGTCCTCGGTAGTCTGAGTAACCCAGAGGTGACTGAAAGGCTCGACTCAAGGAGGGTGTGTGTAAATTATATGCACCATTACTGCATTACTGCTGCACCATTACCAAAGGGGCTCGAGCACTGTGGATTTTGACATCTGAGAGGGATCTTAGTGAAACACCATCCGCCCCACCCCTGTTGGGGTCAGGAGGAGGTTCTTTATTCCTTCCTAGAGCTAAACAACAGAGAATTCCCCTCCAGACTGATCCGTGTAGGTGGCTGTTCCCTAATATGTTGCCTGTTAGTATTATTTTTGTAAGAGACAGGAGGAATGCACGGTACTTTAGGATTTGCCAGTGCTGTCTTCCTTCTCTAAGGTTCCCAGCGCGTTTGCATGTTGCACGCTCTGAGAAGCTGTGCAAAAGAGACAGCTGTTTCATGCTGCCTAACCTGAGGTTTCCTGGGGTGTTCTAAAAAATCCTGAACCTCTCTAGAATTAGTGATTCCGAGGCACTCTGACATTTATTGCTCCACAGGTCTGTCGGGAAAGTTTTATGTCTGCCTCTGTGTTCTGCCCCTGCAGAACATGCCATGAGCTTCATGTGCCTTCTGCTCTCTCCTCTGGGCAGGACCCCGTTTTGTTCTCGGGCTCTCTCCGCATGAACCTGGACCCGTTCAGCCAGTACTCAGATGAAGAAGTCTGGACAGCCCTGGAGCTGGCTCACCTCAAGGGCTTCGTGTCCGGCCTCCCCGACAAGCTGAACCATGAGTGTGCGGAAGGCGGGGAGAACCTAAGGTGGGTGGGGCAGGGCCAGTCAGGTGGGAAGCAAGACCCCCGGGCATTGGCTTGGCCAGGGTGTGTGAAAATTCTGCCCTCTTGTGTGGGTTTGAGCCCCAGTTCTGCCACAGACAAGCCACTTACCCCTTTGCCTCTTGGAGCCTCAGTCTCCATGTCTATAAAATGGTTTTCACTCCAGGTTCTGTTTTCCTTGAGGTAAAGGAAAGAAGATGAGGAAGACCAATGCATTTGTCATCATACACTGGCCCCAGTCCACTGAGGGTGGCTGTCATTTGTTAAACTATTAAAGGGTACTTTACCAGTCAGCAGATAGCACTGCTTGAGTCCTCCTGGTCTGTACCCGCTGTCCCTGCTGCCTTAGCTTTCCTTTCTAGATCCCCAGGATCTGTCCAGGATCCAGCAACTAATGCCTGTGACAGCAGGGAACCTCCCCAGTCCTGTCCCAGTGACTTGAGTCGGAGCTTGGTGCAGCTTCCCATTGCCATGACAGCCATCCTCCAGTGTGCTCACACGCTAGGGCGGCCTGCCAGTGGCTCTGCTCATCCTCACCGTGCTCATTCGTGTACCTGGGGTCATCTGGCTGTTGCTGGTCTTTCTGGCCTTCTTGAGGGCAGTAAGGTACACTACATGTGCCTGTCGTCCTCCAGCAGACCAGGTGGGCACGTGGTCATGGTAATGTGAGAAGCCAAGTGTGCATCCCCACATCCAGCCTCCACTGGCCCTGTTTGTCACATCCCTTTGGTCAAGGCAAGGCACATGGCCAAGTCCAGAGTCAGCTGTGAGGACCCTACAGGTGGATAGGGATAAGGGCCATTTTTGCTGTTCACTACACCACTCATGAACTGGACCAATATTTTGAATATCTCCTCTGAACCCTGTGTTGAAATTTATTCTGCTTCTCACACAACAGGAAACATGCAATCGATTGGTAATGTCTGCCGCAGGGTGTGGAAATAGGGAGTGGGCGGGCCCTGCTAGGCCAAGCAGGACAAAGTGTCTCTTCTCCTTCTCCCAGGTCCAGCCTGGGTTCAGGGTCAGGCTTGGGTAACATGGTCTGTGGTCTTTTTCTGCTTTTCAGCATTGGGCAGCGCCAACTAGTGTGCCTGGCCCGAGCTTTGCTGAGGAAGACAAAGATCCTTGTGCTGGATGAGGCCACGGCAGCCGTGGACCTGGAAACAGATGACCTCATCCAGTCCACCATTAGGACACAATTCGAGGACTGTACGGTCCTCACCATTGCCCACCGACTCAACACCATCATGGACTACACAAGGTGAAGCCCTAGCTAAGAGGGCCGGCCCTACTCACTGCCCCATCCATCCATCCATCCATCCACCCAGTCTTTGTGCCAATGAACAGCCCCAGTTGGTGGCACTTCTTTATTTTGGGTAATGCCAGGTACTTATGGCATCGTGCACTCATTTATTCTCAACTTATATATGTATGTGCCTTCCACGTGCCTCAAAGTGGGGCCTAGTTCTGGGCCGTGGGAGCGCTGCAGGCTGCTGTTGCACAGGGGACCTACTCCAGGACTGGGCAGCTTAGTTTGAGGTGACCATGAACAGAGCAACAAATAACCTGATTTCAGAATGTAGCATGTATGGGGAGGGTAATATAATAGGCAGAGGAGGCGGCAGTAGCAGGTAGGCCAGTGCTTTCTTTTAAAAATCGGAAGAAGCTGTAGTTAGTGGTGTAAGACCAGTACTGCGAGAGGCTGAGGCAGAGGATTACGAGTTTGAACCCACTGTGGCAACTTAGTGAGACCTTATCTCAAAATAAAAACTAAGGGCTAGGGATATATAGCCCTTAGTATAAATCCTAGTATAAACCCTAGTACTGCCAAAAAAGGAAAAAGGGAAAAAGAAAATACATCATCCATCCTAGATTATAGTCATCTTTATACCTACACAGTTGTAAAATCAATTTTTAAACATTTATATGGAGCAGGCAGCCACGCAGGCATGATTCCCCATGGAAATCATCATGTGCCCTGGTGCAGGCTGCTAAAGGTTTTGAATTTAGCATAGGCGATCAAGAAAGGCCGCCCTGAGGAGGGGACATTTGAGCTGAGGCCTTAATAATGAGGATGTTGGCCACAGAAAAATCCAGAACCAGGATCAGTAGTCTTTTTCTGTAATATTCCAGAATATTTTTAGCCTTGTAGGCCAGGAGGTCATGGTTACAGCTGTCCATCTCTGATATGGTAGGGTGAAGGCAGGTATCGGCAATACAGAAATGAGCGAGCATGTTTGTGTGCTAATCAAACCGTATTCATAAAAATGGGCAGAGGGCCAGATTTGGCTTCCAGGCCATAGTTTGCCAAACTTTGAGCTAAAGAAAAACTATCCTAGGCAAAAGGTACTGCCTCGTAAAAGGCCCTAAAATGGGAATGTGTTTACTGAATTTGAAGGATAGCCAGAAGCCAGTGTGCCTGGAGTTTAGACTTGAGTGGACGGAGAGGAGGTGGGTCTGGATGGTAGCTGGGGCTAGACCTGGAGCACCAGGTCATCACGTGAGGAGGTTTGAAACTTATTCTGAGAGCACTGTGAAGTCCCTGGAGAGTCACAGGTAGGGGAGTGACACGACATGCTTTTTTTCATCACTACTGAGGGTCTTCACACTGAGCTATATCCCCAGCCCCACCTCCCTTTTTTTTTCTTTTTATTTTGAGAGAGAGCCTTGCTATAAGTCACTAACTAGCCCAGGCTGAGCTTGAATTCGTGATCTTACCTCAGTCTCCCAGAGTACTGGGATTGTAGGTCTGCACTAACACACCCAGCTGATGTGATGTTTTTAAGAGATTGTTGAGCAACTACTATGTAACAGGTGCTGCAGTGACACATTTGAGACCAAGGGGCAATTGGTCTGATATGAGATCAGAAGTGGACATACTTGCATCTTAACAGAACCTCATATACCAAGGGTCAGCATATTATGGCCAACAGGCTGAATTCAGCCTGCTGTCCATTTTTATGAGTAAAGTTTTATTGGTACACAGCCACATTGTCCTGTCATCTCTGGCTGCTTTCCTATTATAAATAGAGCTGAGGTGGATTGTGTAACTGAAACCATGCCAAAAATGTGTACCATCTGGCACATTCCAGAAAAAGACTGCTGACCCCTGTTGTAGACTGTGATAAGATCTTTTTATTTTATTCTGAGTGTAGTGGGCCAATGATTCTGAACAGTTGATAGCATTATCATCATTAACTGCCTACAATGTTATTTGGGATAGAAATTTAGGGAGCAGGATTTGAAATTGACTAGAAATAGGGATTAAAGCTGGGCAACCAGTAGCTGTGGAAGGCTACTGCGTCAGTCCTGGCAGAACATGTTAGGGTTCCAATCCAAAACAATGGCTTGCCCAGATGAGTTCTTTGGGTCACAAGTTTCCTTCCCCTCATGTCTGTCTCTCCTCCCCCTGCAGGGTGATTGTGCTGGACAAAGGGGAGATCCGGGAGTGCGGCACCCCATCCGACCTCCTACAGCAGAGAGGTCTCTTCTATAGCATGGCCAAAGATGCCGGCTTGGTGTGAGCGCAAGAGCTGGGGCACCTGGTCAGAACTGCAGGGCCGACACACCAGTGTCCAGGGATGAGCCGGTGTCCTTGGGAACCCAGACCTCTCAGTCAGAAACCAAAAAAAAAAAAAGGAAAGAAAGAAAACCAAACCCATCAAACCAAAACACACACAAAGTAGCTGCCACCAGCCAGCCCTGGCCAGAACTGACCTTGAAGAAGCCGGAGACAGCTGTGTCCCAGAGAGCCCAGGCGTCCACACCCTGGCCTCGATCCCCGGGAGGTGTGCACACGTCCTCATGCTTCCAGGAGTGCAAGCCGTGTCCCTGGTGCATCCACAGAGGGGCGTTAGCAGCCAGACTTTGGAAAAATTGGTGATGTAGAAGACGCTAGTGACCAAATCCAGCCAACTGCCTCACATCTCTCCAGCCGAAGTCTATGGATTCCAAGTCTCCAAGACACTCCCTGTCACTCCTAGAACCTTATCTGGTTCCAGCTGAATGCTTCGTTCCTTGGGGCTGCTCCCAAGGTTGAGGGGCCTGGTGAAAATCATTCTGACTCTCAGGCCATGTCCCAAGGGCCCCGACAGTCTTCTTGCCAACCATCTGGTCTTCCAGACACTCCGGTGCTGGGAGCCAGCACCCCAGCCCTGCCCACCAGGCCATGCTTCAGTGGCCAGAGGCAGCCTTGCGCACCCCCACTTCCTGTCACTGAAAGGGCATGGCTGGACCTGTGGCTGATCCGGACCTGAAGCCCCAGGGCCGGGCAGTGTCCTCTTACCACCCATTTCCCAGCCTGCTCACCTCAACACCCGTTCCACCTTTCCCTTGCTTTCCTTCTGGCCTCTAACTGCCCATTGCTAGGGTGGGTTTACTCCTCTCGGTACTGGAAAGAGTAGATCTGCTAATGGCTACAAAGCATCCATAGCAAGGAGCCCGAGGGACCTCCTAGGTATTACCAGCTGGTACCAAAGAGTCTCCTGGGAACTGTCTCTTTCGGTTTTAATTTCTCACCCCTTGGCATCTCACGGCAAATGGCAGAAAATTTGACATTTTAGATACTGATTCTCTTCCAGGGTAAGAAAAGACCCTGTTCATGAATATCAGTGATTTTTTTTTTTTTTTTTTAAGTACTATTCCAGAGAAAAAGGCTATCCTAAGGATTTAATTTCTTGGGAGGAAGCCCTGGGCCGAGGAGCAGGGACTTATCATTTGACATTCTGCATTTGACATTCAGTGCATGTGTCCTTGGAAGAAAACTGAGAGGCGGAGTCCTGCGCAGTGGGTCTGATAGATGTCTCGGTGACAGACCAAAGTGAGACCCCGACAGCAGCAAGAGCTCACTGCTGCCCCAGACTCAGACCTGCTATGAATACTGTACATTGCTGACTTCAAACCCAGAGAAGCATCTTTCTTTTAGGTGGAGATATATATTTATTTTTTGTAAGTTATACCATCCTTTCATGTTAGAGAAACCAAGTTTTTCTTGGGGATCTTTTTGTAATGACTTACACTGGAAACATGAACATTTGCAAATAATTTGCAGTAAAATAATATTTTATTTCTTTCTAAACAGTTGTTCCGTCATCTTTCAGGCATCAGCAAAGGTTTCAGCCTTCTCTGGTAGAGTCCGGATGTGACAGATATGGGGTCTATGCTGTGATTTGTCAGAAATGGGGCTAAGATCAAGGGTCAGGTGGGGCTTAGCAAGGAGGCAGCATGATGAGGTGCAGAGATCCGGGATCAGACAGACCTGAGTCCTGCCCTCATTATTTGTTGGTTGTGTGACCCTGTGCAAGTCACCTAGGGTGGATGCCTCAGTTGCTTTACGTTATAAAATGGGGCTGATCAGAATGGCTTTACAAGGAGCCAGGCATATAGCTCAGTGGCACAGCACCTGCCTGGCAAGCGCTTCTTGAGTTTGATTCCTGGTACAAAAAAAAATAATATTTCAGAATGTTTTTACCAGATTGTCACAAAGTTGAGTAGTGATGCTTTGGAACATGTGGTCCAGCTCAGATCCTAAGGCAGAAATCACACACAGCCAGAATCACCCTGGAATGTCCCTTTGTATTAGGATAGTCAGGGCTGTACTGCAATAGTCTATAAAATATTGGGAAAGGAACACAAGGGTTTATTTCATGCTAATACAGAGTCAGGCACCTCTCCAGAGTTGCTGCTTCCCGTGAGGCAGCTCAGAGATCCAGTCTGGACTCATGTCATCACCATTCAAGGACTGGCTTCTGGGTCCACAGAGCAAGGGAATGGAAAATGTAGATGATCCCCAGCTACTCTGCAGTGTCTCAGACCAGAAGTGAAGCTTATGTTAACCCCACTCACACCTCATCAGCCAAAATCATTCACATATGTTTGACCCCAGCCAAAACAATGCTGGGCAATGTAGGTGTACATGTGAAAGGGAAGCATCTCTCCCTCTCCTAACTGATATGGTGTCCAGGTTTTGGAGAGTAAGGTATTGTCTTTTCTCATTGCTGAGACAAAACAGCTGACATCCAAAGTTAAAGGAGGAAAGGTTTATTTAGCTCGTAGTTTTGTCAAGGTTTCAGTTTATAGCTGGCTGGTTCCAAGGCAGGGTGGTATGGCAGAGGGGCATCACAGAGGAAAAACAGTTCATGGCAGGCAAAAAGCAGCAAAGTAGTGAAGCAACAAGCAACCACAGCAGTCCTCTTTCTGTCCCTTATGTTCTGTCCAGAGTAGCACTCACGCCCAGGGAGTAGCATACCCTTAATCCCAGCATCATACTCTAGATCCAGCCACCTGGAAAAAGCCCCAGCTACAACTGCACAAGGCTTTGGGGGCATTGAGACACAAGCCACAACAGGAACTGATACTGGGGTATTGGTGTGTGGGTTTAAATTGGGTGAGTCTGGGCAGTGAGGAACGCCTGTGTTTGGGGACACACCATTTATGCCACATACTAACACCGTGCACCAAGGACATGTGCAGCTGTTCCTGGAGCATTGCTGTCCCCCAGCTGATGGCTTGCTGAAGTTTGTAGACAAAGCCAGCAAGGTTGGGACTGTGGAGCTGAAGTTTGTAGACAAAGCCAGCAAGGTTGTGACTGTTGGGATTGGTAGTAGTTGGGTCTGCCAGGTGGGGAGCATGGCTTTCCGGTATAAGGAATGATCTGCCTCAGGCCCCTGACTCAGTGTTAAAATCCTAGGTCAGAGTCAGGCCTGGTGTGTGCTGCAGTAAGCACAGGGAAAGAGCCAGGGCTTGGGTCCAGTTTAATCTACTTTATGAAGAAGTGGAGTAATGGCATTAGCCCTTCCCAGGTAAGTGCCTCAGTGCCATGAAAGGAGTAAGGGGAGACATCAGCTTTGGTGTGCACCTCCTGTGGCCTGCTCTGGCTTTGCACTGGCAAAGCTCTTTTCCCTGGAAGGGCTCCCTGGCTGAGAGCAGGAAGAGGGGGGGTGGGTGCTCCCAGTGAGCATTGTCCCTATAACTGGTCCTATGACAAATTCTGTTCCTTCTCCAAAACACCCCAGAATCTAACTACTTCTCTTTCCCCTTCACTACCACCCTGGGCCCAGCCACTGTCCTCTTGCCCTTGTGTCCATGTGAGGCTTCCGCAGTGGTCTCCCAGCCTTAAGGCTCTGCATAAGCTGGCTTTCTGTGACCCATCAGCTCTTCCTTCCAGCAGCTCCCGGAGCTGCTGCCCTCCGTCCTGGCACAGCCCTGCCTGGGTCTCCACTCACACACGGGCAGGCTACCTTACTCTGTGCTGTTTGTCCTGGGATGGCTGCGGGGGACTTCCCATATTTACCCCTGGCTGAGTCCTTCTCCAGAGCTCAGAGCTTGCTCTAATGGTGAGATTGTGTGGCAGGAGCCTGGGCCTCTCAACCTGGCCCTTCAGCAGTTGCAGATTCCTCCTCATGCACCTGGTATCATCACAGCTCCTGGCCGGGTTTGGTGAGGGCAAAACATATCTTAGGCACTTAGCACCACAGCTGCCCTGAGGACACCTGTTCAGATGCTGAGTGGCCCACCACGCATCCCTCCCTCCCACCACATAGCATTTATGGAAACTACCACCAGTGCTGGGGAAGTATGGTGGACAAACCTAGCACCCTGCATCAGTCCTTCAGCAAATTCCAGTCCTTCAGCTCAAGGAGGCCAAGAAGCACTTTCCCTCTTGTCCTCTGGGTAGAGCAAAAGTCACTCTTGTCATGTGCTGAGATCCTAGAGCCCAAGAGGAGGCATGCAGCCTCGTGGTTAGGATACACACTTTGCAGCCAGTCTGCTGGGTAGAGCTACCTGCTTGCTTAAGGCTCTTGGGTCTCAGTTTTCTCATCTGTCCAAGGGGTACAGTCACAGTGCCATCCTCCAAGGGTCCTGGTGGAGGCCCATACAATAGTGCCCACCTCCTCCACCAGAATCGACTTAAGTGGCATATGGCACCCAGGCAAAGGTAGGCATTGACAAGGTGGTAAAGCTGTGGGAGCATGCACTCGAAGAATCTGTGCAGGGCCTTGCTGGCACTAACTTGGGTTCCTCTCGCCAGCCAGGCCCTGTTAGTAGAGCCTATAGCAGGGGTTCAATGGCCTGAATAGCCTGCTGGCTGGTTCCAGGGCACCGTGGTGCCAGCCCAACAGCAGCCTTCTTAGCAAGTGACAAGGGTGCTGGCTCCCATGTGCTGGCCACCCAGGCCACGCTCTGCTCGCTGGTCGGTGACAGAGGCTCTGGTGGCTCTGGAGTGAACCAGCTGGGGTGTCAGACCCTGGCAGCCTCTGGGAGTGACTCCTCTGCAGAGGATGCCAGAATCTCTGCTTTGGGCTGAGAAGATGTGCTACATCTGGCACCTTCCCTTTCTCCAAAGCCCAGGTCCACCCCATAGATAGGTCGAGCTTTGCTATATACACTGAGGAGCAAATTCCTGCTCTGCCCCTTACCAGCTGGGACCCTGGCAACCCACATCCACTCTGCACGCCTCATAGTCCTATCTGCAGATGGGAGGAGGGACAGTCTAGTGCTCCGTGGGCAAGATAGGGGAGCTGAGGGGTGCTCACTCCCTGTTCTTACTGGGCAAAGGCAGCAAAAGGAGCTGCTGCCACACCTCTGCAAGGGAGTGTAGAGGCTCCATTGGATTTAGGTCACCCTGGGCTGACAGAGGAACCCTAAACCCTGCGTCAGGATGGGCCACCAGAGAGGCACCATGGCCTGGACAGGGCAGAGCCAACCCTGGGTCCTGGAGGCTTCCTCCAGAAGCCAACACAGCCACTGTCCATGTATTAGCAGGTTACTACAGCAGTGGGGCTGGTTACACTGGTGATGAGACCCCGCAAGGAATATACACCAGCATGTGGAACCATCCTTGTCACAACTACAGAGGGGCACAGCATGCTGCTGTGTCTGCTGGGGAGAGCTCGTGGATACGGCCCATCATGCTGCAATGCACAGAATGCCCTCACCAGAGCTGTCTTGCCCCATGTGTCCGTGGTCACAGGCCTGAGAAAGCCTGCCCGGTCGCTTCCACCTCCCCACTTTCCTGTGTGTTGGCGTGTCTTATCTGCACAACAGGCCGTGTAGTCAGAACTCCCAGGCTGGCATCATGAGCACTGGGGGACCAGTCTGACTGCTCTTGCCACCCTTTACCCGTGTGTGTGACCTGGGGCTTGGCTGTTGTCTCGGTTACTTTTTTCTCGCTGCTGGGACAAAATACCTGACGCCCAAAATTAAGGAAGGAAAGCTTTATTTCGCTTACAGTTCGTGGAGGTTTCAGTTCTTACTTGGCAGATTATAAGGCAGAGTGGCACATGGCAGAGGGCTGCAGCTCATGGCGACAGAACACAGCAAAAGCAGAAAGCACACACCAGGGCGGAATGGGGGAGGAATCGCCTCAAGCAGCCTCTTCCTCTCCCTTACACATGCAAACTATGCACCCCAGGGCAAGTGCAGCTCTCACACCCCTAATCAATCAAACTTTAAAAGCCTGCCCCAAGGCCCCATGAGGCTTTGGGGGGACACCCAGACACAAACCATAACAGCTGTTCTGGACCTTTAGTTCCTCTTTCCTGGTGCCTAAAGCTGATCTTATGAGCCCACTGTCATGGACAGGCATGAGCAATAGTGAGCCATGCACTGGTCACCCTGGGTTACAGCAAGTGCTCGACTCTCAGCAGTCTCCGGGGAAGCAGTGTGGACAGACTCATTCAGGGCATGCTGGTGGCCGCTGGAGCACCCACAGAATAGAGCTGGAATTTAGCAACCACATGCCCGAAATGTGCTGAGTCCTGGGCAGATTTTCCTGGTACCTACCTCTTCTCCTGTGTTGCGCAGAGTCCCTGCACAGTACCTGCTTTGGGGACTGAATCCACACACAATGCCTGCTCTTTCTCTGGGGATGTGGGGCACCTGGATGCATCCAGATTGGACAAGAGGCTCCTTGAAGCTTCTCTACAGGGGCAGAGGGGTAGCAGCGGGCACTGGGCAGCCCTTCTCAGTCCTGGCTGCACCCTGGAGTCGCAGGGGAAGCTTAGAAGTATATACCAAGATGGAGACCAGATCTATAGTTGTGGGGGTCGCACGGGGGAGGGGGCGGTGACTGCACAAACCTGTGATCAAATTGCATAGAACTAAATTCTTGTACATGCAAATAAGCACACAAACAAATCAGAAAAGCTGAACCAGATTGGTAGTTTTATTGATGTCTATATCCTGCTGTGATCTTGCCTGAGAGTTGTACAAGATGTCAACACTGGGAGAAATGGTAAAGGGCCCAGGAGATCCCTGGTTTCATTTTGTGGTACTGGAGATGGAACCCAGGGGCACATGCATGCTAGGCAAGTACTATTCTACTGAGCTACACCCCCAGCCCCTTTTAAATTTGAGATAAAGTCTCACTAAGTTGCCCAAGCTAGTCCTTCTGTCTCAGCCCCCCAGGTAACTAGGATTACATGCACGTACCACCACACCAGTTTCTTAAAATTGCATGTGAATCTATGATTATCTCAAAATAAGATTAATTTGGATTAACTACACACACCATTGCCCCAGCCCCATGAATTCTGATTTAATTCATCTGGGGCATAGAACCGAGGGCAGACATGCTTTTCTGCCCTCCATGTGAGACTTATAAGCAACGAGGACTGAAAGTCACTGCTGACGTTGGCTCCAGGGTAGACAGGGCAGGATGGGCCCTGCCCCGGTCAGCCTGGGTTGGCTGTGTCCTTCGGGGTCTCCTACTGGTGATACTCAGACACTTTCTTTGCCATTTTCCTCTTGGAGACCACAACACTACCTGGGACCACACACAGCCTGGGTCACTGGCTTCTCCGTGGCACAGCAGGTTCTGGGGCTGACCCCGCCAGGGACAGTGGGGAGGCTAGGCTCAGACGAGGCCTGACTCCTGGGCCAGCCTGTAAAACAGTCCCTTCTGGGCCAACAGCTGGGCTGGGCTTCCACTCTCTGCCACCTGCCCATTGTCCATGACCAGTACCCTGTGGGGAAGAGAGGAACAGGACAGCTCTGTGCCCACCAGCTTGGACTCAAGAGCTCTGAGAACTCGCCTCTGCCTTGGGCTTTGCTCCCCACAAGCCCTCCAAGCAGCTCCTGACCGTCAGAGCACACTGGCAGAACATGACGGGGCTCATCCCTTCCCGTGGGGCCTCAGTCTCACCACCTGCACAGTGAGTACTTAGTGGTGCAATTCATAACGTGTTTGAGGGTGTGTGGACTGCACCCTTTCTCGCCCCGCTTGCTGCCCCGGGGGAGGGGCACTCCTCACCTGGCACAGTCCATCACCGAGTGCAGGCGGTGGGCGATGAGCAGCACCGTGCACTGAGCAAACCAGTGCCCGAGGGCCGCCTGCATCTGGAGCTCTGTCCCCAGGTCCACTGAGGCCGTGGCTTCATCTAGGATGAGAATCTGGGTTTTCCGGAGCAGGGCACGTGCCAGACACAGGAGCTGCTTCTGACCCACGCTGTGAAGGAAGGGGAAATCAGGCCAGATATGTGTTTGTGGGCATGTCATGATTTACAGGGCATGCCTATAAGTGGGTCCCTGGGACAGCTGCAGAAGCATGTGCTGCCTTAGTGTCCTCACACACGTGGTCCAAGGTCCACGGAGCTGGGGGGATCCCCATGCCCCATCTTTGAGCAGGCTGACTTTAGGGACGTATTCAAAACTTTGTGCTGCAAGTTCCCCATGTGTAAAAGCTATTTCTCTTCCCTCTATTTTATGCTCATGTGCCAGACACATTCTTTGTGCTTATGTTGACATCATCCACAGAGGTAAATATTGTTGATAGAGGAGGAAATGCAAAGGGAAAAGTTAAGTGGCTTGCCAGAGCTCACAGCGAGGGAGCCAGAACGTGAACACAGGACCTCTGACTCCAGGGTCTGTGCTTCTAACGGGTCCTTCTGCACTGAGGTGCGAAGGTGAGCTAAGTCAGGACAAAGAGAAAGCCCTCAGCGTGGAATAGCTTCTTATAGATGGGGAAGTTGAAACCCCAGGTCCTGTGGCCATTTAGACCCCTGCCTCTGGTGGGCACTGGCCTCTGGGCACCCAGGGTGGCTGGGAGTGTCCCCTGTCATGCCTGACTTCCTCTCACAGAAAATACTTCTTCCATAGAGCAACCAGAACCTGTTCTGGCCAAGCAGGGTCAGGGAGCTGGGCCCTTGCTCCCACCTCCGTGCTCACAAGCTGGGTGACCCTGCATAAGCCCCAGGCCTCGACTTCCAACTTAGTGATATAGGAAAAGTGAGAATGTGGCTTAGAGGAATCAAAGGAACACTTATCACTCCTGTATTCCAGGCACTGTTTTGACAACTTACGGATATCAATCCACTTCCTCCCCACTTGGGTAGGCACTGTTGACAGATGAGAAAACCGAGGCCCAGGAGATTAGGTAACTTGCCCACGGATCTGCAACACTGCAGGGTGGGCTGCGTTTGAGCCAGTCTGACCCCCACCCTGAAGCCACGTGGCCTCTCTGATGCTGAAACTATTACAACCATGGTTCCTTCCCTGACATCCTAGTCTCACGTGGGTTTATGAATTCAGAACATTTAGGTTTTTAAAAGCCACACACCTGTCCACCTATGTTCATAGCAGCCTTATTCATGGCGGCTGAAGGGAGAAGCAGCCCACAGGTCTATCGACAGATGGCTAAGCAAATTATGGCCTCTCCCTATGATGCAGTAGTATTCAGTAGTGTTCAGTTTTCAAAAGGAAGGAAATCCTGATATGTGCTACCACATGGATAAACCTCACAGACATTATCCTAAGTAAAATAAGCCAGGCACAAGACGATACAGCCCCTGTTTCAAGAAAAAGATGATCCACCCTCTTATTTCACTCATATAAAGTACTTAGAATCCTGAGACAGGAAGTAGAATGGAGTGGGCTGAGAGAGGGGGCACGGGCAGGTGGTGTTCAGTGGGCAGCAGTAGAGTACTTGCCTAGCATGTGCTCAGTGCGTACAAAGTTTCAGTTTTGCAAGACAAAGAGTCCTGGAGATCTGTCCCACTCAGTGTAAACATACGGTCATGCATCTCTTAATAACAGATGTGTTGTAACAAATGCATTGGTGGGCCAGGTCATCACCTTGGGAACATCATGCAGCGTACTTATGCAAACTAAGATGGCTAGGATGGCGCTGGGCGGAACGCTCTTGTGGATCCATTGCCAGATATGTGAACTGCTGGGGATGAAATGTCACTTCACGGTGCTTGGCTAAACAGAACACTACTATATATTTAAGGATCAAAATGACGAATGTGATGCTATGTGTATTTTACCATACCTACAATTTGTTTTACAAAGGGTATACAGTGAGTGTAAGGTCAGCGAGTGCTCCACATCAAGCACCATATTTGTGTAGCAAAATGAAACGCTGAACAAGATAAATAAAAACGGTGAGTAGACTTACATCGGTGAAGGCTGAGTTCTGCCATCAAATTGTGGAAGCTAACTCAGAAAAAAGAAACTAGGTATTCAGGGATGGTGCTGGAGCTGGGAACTGCAGACAGGGTGGGAGCGTGGGGTGGCTACTAACAGGAGGGACCTGCCAACCCTCCGGGGGGTGGACGCAGTCCCAAGGTCCCCGGGTGCCCCGGGGAGCAGCGGCCGTCGTCACCTCTGCCCACCTCCCCAGGATGGGCGGGTCGTTACCTCAGATTGTCACCGTGCTCTGCACACTCGTACTGCAGCTGGCCGGGCAGGCTGGCCACAAAGTCTTTGAGCTGCACAGTCTCCAAGGCCGCCCAGAGAGCGTCATCGCTGTGCTCTTGCCGCAGGTCCAGGTTCATCCGCAGAGAGCCAGGGACCAGGATGGGGTCCTGGATGGGAGGGGCAGTGGCCCAGAGCAGTGCTCCCCGCCTGCCCACCTCAGCCCACCCCACACTCCAGACCTCACCTGCGGGATGATGGTGATCCTGGACCGCAGTGTGTGCAGCCCCACTTGGTCGATGGGGACCCCGTCGATCCAGATGCCACCCTCTGCTGCCTCCTGCAGCCGCAGCAGGCCCCCTGCCAGGGAGGACTTCCCAGCCCCTGTCCTGCCCACGATGCCGACCTGCCAGGGATGGGAGGGTGTGACCGTGCTGGCCCAAGGAGGGCAAGCGCAGCCCAGGGCACTCGTGGGCATCTGTCTGGAAGCTACGTCCATCCACTCAGCATCTCTGAGCACCTTTCTGTCCACCTGTCCTTCCAAATGTCCGCCTTCCCAGGTGCCCACTCACCCTTTCCTCTGTGCACCCTGTCGCCTCCCCTCACCCGGACACTCCGCCTCATCCTGCCAGCCCCTCTTCCTCCTGCAGCCCAGGCCTGCCTTTCTCCGTCCTTCCACCGCAGTCCTGTCACCCATGCTGTCACCTTCCCTTTCCCCCTCTCTCTCATCTTCTCCCAGCATTCTTCATCTTTCCTTCTAGCCTTCCCCTCCTATGCGTCCATCTCCCATCCCTTTTTCACCCCATCCCTCCCTCCCTCACTCATCCTTCCACGTGTGCCGACCTTGAGCCCTCACCTATCCCCCAGCCTGCTCTCTATTGCTACTCTTGGGTCCTCAGAATCAGACACACGATGGGATTCAACACTATTTGTCCAGCACGTGGATGGAATATGCGAGTCACCCACTGCATGGCAGGCATGCTTTCAGGGACAAGGAATACAGAGATGAAGAGTGCTTGCTCCAAATCGCTCACTCTCTGGTCTTGGTAGCACAACAAAATAAACAGGGCACTGAACAAGCTCAGGACCTGCAGTGAGAGGGTGCTATTCATGCCACCTGGGGTGTGGAGAAGGCTTCACAGAGGAGGGGTATACTTGAGTGGGCTCTTGAAGGATGAGTGGGAGTTCAGCAAGGAGGAAGGTTCCAGGTAAAGCGCATCAAACCTTTTTTTATCAGACTGCCGCTCACTGAGCTTACAGCACATTGTGCTCCCTTGGCCCAGAGGCAGCAGCTCCCCCAAAGTTGGCTGAGCCTTGGCAGAGCAATGAAGAAGGAAAGCAGGAGGGCAAGGCCCTGAATGCCAAGTTCAGGAATTCAGACTTCACCCCAAGGGCAGCTAGGAGCTGGTAAAAATTCTGAGCAAGGGGAAAGATGCGATTAAATACAGATCCCGCGAGACCAGGCAAGACTGGCAGCTGGGGGCTCAGTGGGGAGCACAGTGTGGGAACAGGAAGGGCGCGAGGAGGAGGTGTCTGCAGGTGGGAGGGAGGGAGGGAGTCACGGAGGGCCCCCAGGGGGTGTCTGCAATGCGCTAACACCAGTGCGCCCTCCTGCAAGGGCTGCTTTGGGATAAACAGCAATGATGAGCGAGCACCACATTAGCCACAGTTCTGCAGCCCTCACCCTGTCCAGGTCCTTCAAATGTTAACTCAAATGTCGCCACAACTAGGAGGGGAGCATTATCATTTCCACTTTACAGATGGGCGCAGCCGCCCATGGCAAAGGCAAGAACCCATGCTATGTAACCTGGATGGTGTGGACAGAGTGTTTAGCACTGCCCAGCACATACAGGTGTTCAATTGAGCTTAGAGGAAGGAAGGCATCAGACAGATGTCTCCCTATGTGGGGTCACCAAGGTGGGCGGGGAAGGTCAGCAGGGGAGGAGGACTTAGGACTCCAGTGCAGAAGGTAGTGGGTCTGAAAGCTGAGGAGCTTGGGTCTGCACAGAGGAAGCTGCTGGTGCTCAGACCTGGCTGCCCCCTGTTGCCGTTGGGAGAACTGCTCACCTTCTCTCCTGCGTGGATCTGGAAGGACACGCCCCGCACAGCAAATGGGAGCTCCGGCCGGTGTCTCAGCCCAAAGTTCTGGAACTCTATCTGTCCCCCGTGAGGCCAGGGGGGCCGGGCTGCACAGGTAGGCAGCGTCCAGGGAGCCTGGAGCAGGAGGGCACACAGGTCAGACGAGCCTGCCCCTGGGGCTTCTCAGGAGGTGGCTGGCCTCTCTGAGCCTTCATTTCCTCTTCTGCCAGTGAGTGTACTTTCTGATATTTTAGAGAGTTGCTGTAGAAATTATACTACAAAAGCGTGGAGCACAGTAGTGTTAAAAGCAATCCCTGGCCTCATGATGATGATGTAGCCACCTTCTCTCTTACTATCATTAGCCACAGTTGGTTGTCAAAAACTATTCTCTCTTCCTTTGTCTACATGCGGTGTGGACACCAGCGCTGTCCTGTCTACTCCTGTGACCCAGAACAGGTCATTCCACCCCCTTGAGCCTTGGCTTCATCTGTGAATGGGAACAGTGAAAACAGTGGACATGTACTGAGGGTCCACAGTGGGCCGAACGAAGTCCATGGTGGGATCCCGATCCTTCCAGTAAACCCAGTATCCAGCAACACACAGGAGGATAAAGAAAATATGCTATGTGTACACAGCTGAGTACCACTCTGCTACAAAGGACTACGAGTCATCTGTAGGAAAATGAGTGCACCCTGAGACCATAACATTGCCTTAGTTAGGTGAAATAAATTGGACACACAAACTTAAACATCACATAGTTTCAAAGTATAAATAAAAACCAAAATAAAAGATAACCGGAAATAGGGAGGTAGCTGTTTTGCAAAAGGGAAGGGGACTAAGTGATGAGGGAGGGGATGACAAGGGAATTAGGATGTGTTACGTCCACGTACTAAGTTCCCAGGAGGAATGAGATTATTACATACTGCAAACATGTACTGATGAAGAGTAAAAATTAAAAACAACAGTACTATTGCTATGCTCCTTTCTGCAACTGCACAGCTGCCTCTCAAGAGCTGTAAGGCTGTCCACTGCGGTTGTGTTGCTGGTTGTTGCGATGTTGCTCGTCTATTCCTGCAATATATCTGTTCCCACAGTGTTGTAATTATGTTGCAGGGATGGTGCTATCGTGTTACTATAACGTTGCTGCTGCATGGCCCTCACGTCCTGTTTCTCTCATCCACTGTCACTCAGACGTGTAATGACTTGCTTTGCTCAAGCTAGGAAGCAGGATTTGATGCTGTTAGCCATCGCTGCCACCTTGGCTAGCAGGCAGCTGACAGTAGTGGGCTTAGTGGGACAGGAAAGAGTGCTGACTCCAAAGCCCACCACAGACACGGACCCGAGCTCACTGTTCTCCCCTGTGGGTCCCACTGAGGCTGCGCCCCCGTGGCCCACTCATCACCTCCTTGGGCGTGCGGGCGTAGTCCTGCACCCGCTCCACTGACACCATGCTGTTTTCCAGGTCTGTCCAGCTGCGAACAACCCACTGCAGGGTCTGGGTCACCTGTGCAACAAGACATCACGGGCTCGACTCACCTTGGCTCTGCCAGTCCCATCCCCAGGCAGGGGCTGGGAGACTGGACCCATGGAATCAGGATGGGACACAGAACAGGGTGCTTGGAGGACCTGGGCCCAAAGGGATGGGATGTGGCCTCAGCCAACAGGACCCCTCCCTTCCTTCAGTGGAGTGCAGAGCAGGAACGAGTTCTCAGACAACAGCTGGGGTGCCTCGCCTGCCCTGCCCTCTCAAGGACACTGGCCCATGAGGCTGAGCCTGCACTCACTTCCTGTCACATGGGGAGCCACCCCAAATTCCTCACTAGGGCTCTGAGCAGTCACATGCTCCAACCCTGCCCTCCTCTGCCCAACCTGCCCCCCAACTCCTGCAGGCTCCCTTTCTGCAGCCCCACCTTCCTTATGAGGTCCCCCTACTGCCTCAGAGGTGACCCCACCCACACTCCCCAGCGCCTCTCCCTGTGTGCCATCTGCCTGAGAGGACACACACACTCCAGGGTCCCTCCTGCCCTCCCTCACGCACAGCCCCGCCTCGCTGCCTGCAACAGGAAATCCTCTGCACCCGGCTGGCTGCACGCTCCCTTGCTAAGCTGCCTTCGCTGTGTGAGGGGGCGGCTAACACCACCTTGCTCCTGGGGTCTGGGCAGATGAAAGGAGCTGATGTTCATGCAGCTCTTGGAACAACTCCTCATTCATAACAAATGTCACCTAGACATCAGGACCTGGCCTCCCATGTCGTGATTAACAGTTAACGGAAGTTAATCACCGAAAACATTCTCTCTGCTTGGTCTCAACCAAAAGTGAATGTCAGTAGTGACAAGAGTGGCCCAGCTGTTCAGACCAGCACATCGAGCTCAAGCGAAGGGGGGGGGGGCTCCCATCCAAGGTCACCGAAGCCCAGTCCCGCTCCCGCAGAGTGGGGTTTCCCTGGCTGCTTGGTCACGTGGACTTCGGGGTCTTTGAAGGTCCTGGGGTGGGGATCTGGCTGGCTGATTGGCTCTACCAGTGGCTCGGAGCCCAAGTCTGGGATGCTGGGTACCTGGAGGGCGGCTGAGACAGAAAACCCCACGAGGCCAGCACTGAGGTGGGCCTTGCTCAGCACAGCGCACATGGCAGCCACGAACACCAGGCTGTTCCCCAGGAGCTCCAGGTTGGTAGCGAGCCATCTGCAAAGGGAAGCCGGTACCAGGTCTGCAGCTCGCTCACCTGCGAGACCCACTGCTCTGAGCACGAGGACTGGCCCTCACGGTGGCTCTGCACCCATGGGCATCCCAGCAGAGGTGTCCTCCTACCCTAGCTCGGTGTGTCCCTGGAATATGCCAGAGTAGTTCTCCCTGCTGTCTGCTGACCTGAACATGCCCACTTCCTTCATGAGGCCAACATCACCTTCATGTCAGGTCACCTCCAATGTCACTTCTATGCTTAACACATCGCTGATGACAACAGCTGGTCCAAAGCACCATCTGGCCAGAGCGGGTGCCTCACCTGCCCTACCCACTCAAGAATCCTGGCCCATGAGGCTGAGCCTGCGCTGACTTCCTGTCACATGGGGAGCCTCTGTGGCAGCCAGCTCTCCATGCCTAAACTGTCTAATCAGTCATCGACTGGCAGAGCTCCATCAGCATATCAGGGCTCTGCAGATCTTGTCTGTCTCATTCCTGGCTCTGTCTCTAGTGCGTATACAGGTGCCAGCACATAGCAGGTGCTCAACAAATATACTATGAATGGATGAATGACTATGTACCGTTCACTCATTCTTCCATTCATTTAGTAGATACATGCTGTATTGAGTGCATATTATGTGCCAGGCATGGTGGAGGTGCTGGGGATGAGACTGTGAACAAAATAGTTAAAATCCCTGTAAGCTGGGCATGGTGGTACACACTATAATCTCAGCTATTCAGGAGGCTGAGGCAAGAGGATTACCAAGCTGGAGGTCAGCCTGGGCAACTTAAGAAGATCCTGTTTTAAAACAAAAATTTAAAAGGTCTCAGGGATGCAGTTCAGTGCTCCTTGGGTTCAATCCCCCATCCAAAATCACTGTCCTTAGGGAACCTTGAGCTTTACTACATATAATATCAAGTCCTCCTGACACAGGAGGCAGTATTGTTCCCATTTGACAGATGAGAAAACTGAGGTCCAGACAGGATTAGATATTTACTTAACTCCATACACATCACAAACACTAGGATTTGTGGCCATGGCTACCTCACCAACATCAGAGAACACACACCCTGTCTGAAAGATCATGCTTCTCACTGAAGCAACTTCCAAAAGAATAAATGAACTAAGCCCCACCTGGGGTCTGTCACGTCCCAGCTTCAGCTCTGAACCAGTTTCCCCATCTGCACAAGGTCACTTCTATCTATTTAACGAAGTCCTATCTGTATACTGACGGGACATCTGGCCAAGTACAGTTGGGAGGGTTAAATGAGATCCACCATGAAGTGTCACACATAGTAGGTGCTTTCTAATTGTCTTAAGGTCTCTTCTCCCTAGCCAGGACCCCAGGAAGGAGCAGGGCAGATCTCCCAGAAGTCACGAGGAATTGAGACACTGCCTGCAGGTATAGGCCTTTGGGGACCTGGGCAGAAAGGAGAAAGGAATTCACACTTACTGAGTACCAACTGTGTGCTTAACTCTCTCCATACCCCAGTGCCAGGCTGCCTGGACTCAAATCCAGGCTCTGCCATGTACTAACTGTATGACCTTGGTTAAGTTTCCTGTCTCTCTGTGCCTCAGATTCATCATCTATAAAGTCGTCTCTGCCCCATCAGCTAATAGGCTTAAATATAGATTGCCTAGAGCCAGTTTGTGATGGTGCACACCCGTAATTCCAGTATTCTATGAGGCTGAAGCAGGAGGATTACAAGCTCAAGCCCAGCCTGGGCAATTTAGTGAGACCCTGCCTCAAAAAGAGCTATGAATGTAGCTCAGAGCAAAGGCCCTGGCTTCAATCCCCAGGACTGTAAAAAACAAACACAAAAAAACAGAAAAATTTTACAGACATATATGCCAGAACAATGCCATGAATGCAGTAGCCATGATACAAATATCATCCTTGAGTATGTTTAATCCTCACAGCCATTCTGAGTACGAGCCCATTTGACAGATGAGACACAGGCTTGAAAAGGTTGTGTAACTTGCCAGGATTAGCCAGTGACTAAGTAGCAGAGTTGGGATTGGAACCTGCATTTGTCTGCACTCAGAGCTTAAAGGAGACTCAGGATGCTTATGCAGCTACTCTGTCACCAAGGCATGGTCCAGTTGCCTGGCAACAGTCTCCTTCCTGTGTCTCCGGTCATGGCTGTTGGAGACCTCTCTGGCTGGGGTCCATGTGCTCACAGTGTGATTCCAGAGACCGCCTGTGGGACTCAGCCTCCCTTTTGTTCCCCAACTTGCTTTTGACCTTGAGCATGCCACCTGACCTCACTGGCTACAGAGTAAGACCTCGGGTATCACTCTGAGGATACAGACATTACAAGGGCTTCTCTGCCTACCTGTCAGCCACCAGTCGTGGGAAACTGACCCTCTGGTTCACATCCATGAGGGAATCGCTCCGAGCCACAAAGTGGTGCTGGGCTTGGAACGCCCTGACCACTGCGCTGCCCTGGAATGTCTCGGCCACGTGGGAGCACACAGATGAGTAGCTGGCTGACTCCATGCGTCTCAGCTGGCATGAGATGGCCACGTACAGGCTCTGAGGCAGGGTGGGTGGGAGAGGGAAGGGGAGAAGCCAGAGACACAGACAGGTGACTTCCAGAAGACTCAGTTACCAGCTTGCTGTGTGACCTGGGGCCAATTGCTTGCCTTCTCTGGGCTCCAGTTTCCTTGCAGAATCAGAGTTCCATGATTCTTTTGAAAACTCACCCAGAAAGCTCTGCAAACCTCCAATGCCCCACACTCGAGAAGCACCGACTCAGGATCTCTGGAGAAATCATCTTGGCTTGGCATTTATTTAAAAGCCAGAGTCAAAAACTACCCACCAAGTTGAAATATGTCACTAGCAAGCTGAGGCCGGTGACCTCACCTTGATAGGACCTTGTGGGGTCAAACCCATAATAAGCAGCAGAGACAGTTGGCCATGTCAGATCGACTCACTTCACTTAAAGGTTAGGTGCTCTGCAGATGCACAGTGCGTGTTAACTGGTTGAGGACACAGCTGTTTGCAGCTGGCAGATGGGCAGGAGGCTGCAGTGCCGGGATCTTTACATACAGTAGCTTGTTCACCATCGAGCAGGCAGTAGGGTCATTCACAGCCCACACGTGAGAGCACCCAAGGCCTGAGGCATGAAGCAGCTGCTCCGAGGTCCACAGTAAATGGCAGAGAAAGAGCCCTACCCCAGGCCAAGAGGGCTTAGAGAAGACCTGGGGTCACTGTGGAGGACAGTGGCAGCCAGGGCTTTTGTTTTATGTTTTCTTTTGCTCTATGTCTGATCTCCTATAGATGAGACAGGGTCTCACTAAGTCATGAAGTTGCTCAGGCTGGGCTCACACTTGAGATCATCCTGCTTCAGCCTTCAGGCAGGCTGGGCTTATAGGCACCCACTGCACACTTGGCTTGGAGAAGAGTGCTGTTTTTCTTGGATTTCTAATTGAGGATGATGTGAGCATTGGGCTGATGAGGGTCATCAGACCCATCCCTGGAAAGACGGTGTGCAAAATCAAGAAGTGCTAAGCTAGTGACTGTCGAACAGCACACAGCAGAATTTCTGAGAGCAGCTGTTGGCAGCTAGGCGGTTGGGCCCACTCTGCTGGCATCTGAGTCAGTAGGTCTGGGAGGGACCTACAAACCCACATCTCGCCCTATGCCCAGGTGAGCCTGATGCTGCTGGAGCTGGAGCCACACTCAGAACCACTGAGTGTAATATGGAGACAGTACGTGTCCTGGTGACAGCTGGGCCTGCTGCACCCTGGGATGCAAACATTAAATTCTGTTCTTTTGAAGTTGGTCTCTGGCCCTGGCAATGGAAAGGATCTGAGCTTAACGGAATAGTCTCTGAGACCCTGCAGTGCCTTCCTAGTGTCCAGAGAAGTGGAGAAAAGGAAGCTGCAGCAGCAGAAACAAGCTCTGGACATTAAAAAGAATTCTTTTTTGGGAGATAGAGACTGCTGCGGATGCTGCCTCTAGGTGCCGCCCCTAATGCGCTGCTGGACAGCCCCTCTTACACTGAGTCCTGACCCCAGAGACAGGACTGGCGGAGGTGGCCACAGCTGGCCCAGGAGCCCGACATCTCCGTACCTGAAACCCAGCATAAAGGAGCATCAGCGGCAGGATGGCCACGACGGCCAGGGGCGTGACCATCGTCACTGCCAGGCAGACCTCTAGCAGTCCGAATGTGTAAGTCAGCAAGGCCTGGAGCTTGTCTGGGATTTCCACATCCACCGTGTCCATTTCCTTGGAGAAGTAGTTCAGCAGCTTCCCAACAGGTGTTCGCTCAAAGAAGCCAATGGGAGACCGAGCCACATCCCACAGGAGCCTCTGGAAGAGCAGGCTGGATGCCTGGATCCCACCCACGAACACTGCGGCCATGGAGGCAAACAGCCCAATGGCTGAGGTGGAGGAAGGAGACAGTCAGAGTATGGACCCAGAGGCCCCCTGGACTCTCCTTCCAGGACTTGGGCAGGTTTCCCCTCAGCCCTAGGGTGGTCATCTTATGATCTGGCCACCCTGATTATCTGTCCCCTGATGAATCCACCCTCTAGGGGATTAAATAATATCCCCCAAATTCATGTTCATCCAGAACCTCACAATATGAACTTATTTGGAAATGGTTTTTGCAGATGTGATTAAAGATCTTAATCTTTGAGCAGATTTGAAATCCAATTCTTGGTATTCTTATAAGAACAAGTGAGACACACAGAGGCTTAGATGACATGATGACAGAGGCAGAAATGAGGGGGATACACATATCAGTCAGGAGTGCTGGTGGCCTCCAGAAGCTGGGAGAAAACAATGAGGGTTTTCTCCCACAGCCTCCCCAAAGAACCAGCCCTGCTCACACCTTGCGCTAGATTTACAGCCTCAGGAGTGTGAGTGCATGTGTTTCTGACGTTCTAAGCTACCACTCTAGTGGCAGTTTGTTTTACAGCAGCCCTGTGGAACTGATACACTGTCATGTGCCATGCAGTGAGAGGGGACTGTCCCATGCAAATGAGAACCTGAGCTATCCCAGGGCCATGCTGATGTGGACAACTTTCTGGTCTAATCTCTCTGGCCTATGTAAGCACTAGTCCAAGGGTGCCACCATGCAACCATCCCTGTGGAGCAGGTTTCTCTGTTATTATGACCAGAAGGGTCCTCATGTTCAGGCCTCATGTACCCATTTTTCAGGGTGGAGGACATGGGCTCACAGCAGTTTGATGATGAGGTCAAGGTCACCCAGTGGATCAGGCTAAAACCACCCTTTAAAGATGAGGCCAAAGCCAGCAGGCCACACCACCCTGTGAGCAATGCAACCATCCACCAACTCCAAGCAGGGGAGTGGACTAACCAACCGACTTGATCCTGGGTGAGGTCAATGCCTGGGGAGAGAAGGTAAACCTGGAGGGCCAGAGACCCGGGAAGAAAGTATGAACCTGGCCAGCAGCTTCAGGACTCCAGTGTTACCCTCCCAAAGTGACTGTGTGAGAGACAACCACAGGAGGACCATGAAAGGCAGCGGGCCAGACATAGATCTCCTTGAGAAGTGTAAGGCCCGGCTGAGGAGGACATGGGACCTGCCCTCTGTAGGGAGCAACCAGACACCGCGAGTGTTGACTTAAAGTCCAACAGTCTCCCTGAGCCCCATTCCTGCAGCCAACCTCTAGCAGAGACCAGAGGACTGATCACTTCCCCATCTGCCAGTGTGAGCAAGGACACGCCTTGGCCTTTCAAGAGAAGGTAGGTAAAAATCTTGATGGACACTGGGGTAGGCAGAGAGTTCATGAACAAAAACCAAACTGCATGGGAAATACTTCAAAGAATCAACAACTCCTTGGTGTAGGAAACTGAAAGAGTAGGTAAAACTCAAAACATACAATAGATGATAGGAAAGGGAAAGAAATTGCTCAAAGGAAGGAATGACTGGGATGAGGGAAAAGAAGAAAAAAGAAAGAAGGAAGGCAAAACATAAATATATATATGAATAGCTGCGATGACTGTATTGCTATTGTCTGATGGTGTATTGAAATGAACAGTTAATGCTCACAATTTTTTATATTCTGATCAACTTTGCATGCTTGTGTCTGGTGGTCTGAGCAACTGATTTGAAGGTAACAATATGCAATGGAATTATGATGGTGAACTACCATCTTGTCTAGTGAAACTGTATTATCTCTAATGCTTTCTTGAAGAACTATTTTCTTATTCTCTTTAATGGTTTGAGCAAACTTTCATTCTTACATCTGATAATCTGAGCAATGTAGTTGAGGATAGTGATATGCAATGTAACAACCACTGTTGATTTGCATTAATTTGTCTTGAGACCCTGTATCACTTTGAATGTCCTTGCTTTGATTTGTTTATGTTTGTGATACTGGTGGGCTGCTACTGTTCTATCTTTTTGTTTGTTTTTTTCTCAGGTACTACTCTCTTTAAAATTAAAAAAATAAAAATCAAAAAATGTTCCAAGCATCAGGAATGTGAAGAAAAGCAGAAGTAGCTATTCTACATTCAAACAAATTGGATTCCAAGTCAAAACTAATCAAAACAGATAAAGAAAGTCACAAAGTATTGGTTAAGGGAATAATACAACAGGAAGAGGTAACAATTATCAACATATATGAGCTGAACAACAGTGCACCTAACTTAATAAAATAAGTACTACCAGGTATAAAAGATCAAATAAACAAACCCAATTATGCTGGGGGGACACAACATTCCACTGTCACAAATAGATCAACTAGACAAAAAAGTCAACAAAGAAATATATCAGAATTGAAAAAACCTTCAAACAAATGGACTTAATAGATATCTATGGAGTGTTCCACCCAACAACAACATAATACACATTCTATACAGCAGCACACTTAACTTTTTCCAAAATAGACCATATACTAGCCAATAATACAATCTTAAGTAAATGAAAAGGAACTGAAATTATAATATGTGTAGGAAGTAAAAATCAATGGCAAAAGAAAATACGAAATTATGCAAGCTCATGGAAACTAAGCAAGACACTCTTAAATAATCAATGGGTTACAGAAGAAATCAAGGAATAAATAATACTGTATCTAGAACTAAACAATATTCCAGTATAACATACCAGAACTTACGGGACACAATGAAAGCAAACCCAAGAGGGAAGTTTATAGCTGTGAATGCCCATACCACAAAAGCAGAGGAAACCCAAATAAATAACCTAATGATGTACCTTACGGCCCCAGGAAAGTAAGAATAACTACAAGGAAAGAAATTATAGGGGCTGGGGATATAGCTCAGCAGCACAAGCTCCAGCCTAGCAAGTACGAGGTCCTGAGTTCAATTCCCAGTACAAAAAAAAAAAAAAAAGAAAGAAAGAAAGAAAGAAATTATAAAGATCAGAGCAGAATCAATAAAATTGAGAAAATCCCCCACAGAATCAATGAATCAAAAAGTTGGTTCTTTGTTAAAACAAAATAAATCCCTAGCCAATCTAACCAAAGCAAAGAGAGAAATGACTCAAATCAATACAATTAGAAATGAAAAAAGTGATATCATAATGGACATCAGTGAAATCAAGATTATTAACAACTACTTTGCAAACCTGTACACCAATAAAATAAAGAATTCAGAAGAAATGGGTAGCTTCTTAGATATATATGAACTACCAAAATTGAACCAAGAAGACTTAAAAGTCTGAAATAATGCAAAAACTAACAGACAATGAAGTTGAAGCATTAATAATAATAAAAAAATCTACCAACTAAGAAAATCCCAGATCCAGAGAGATTCACTACTGAATACTACAAGAATTTCAGGGGAAATATAACACCAATACTTCCCAAACGTTTCAGTGAAATTTAAAGGAAAGGGGTATTCACAAAGTCATTCCTGAGAGGCATCATTACTTTGATTCTAAAACAAGAAAAGAATCCAACCAAAAAAGAGAACTGTAGACCAATCTCTTTCATGAATATAGGTGCAAATATCCTCAACAAAATACTGTCAAAAAGAATGCAGCAAATCATCAAAAAGATGATACATCATGGCCAAGGAGGCTTTATCCCAGGGATGCAAGGATGGTTTAACATATGCAAATCAATAAATGTAATACATTAACAGAAGGATATAAGTTGCATGATCATCTCAATAGATGCAGAGAAAGCCTTTATCAAAATCCAACATTGTTCCATGATAAAAACACTGAAGAAAATAGGCATAAAAAGATCTTATCTCAATCTGATAAAAGCCATTTATGATAAACCTACTGCCAACATTATATTAAATGGGGAAAAATAGAAAGCTTCCCCTCTAAAATCAGGAACATGACAAGGATGTCCACTATCACCATGCTTGATTAACATAGTACTCAAAACATTAGTAAAAGCAATTAGACAAGAAAAAGAAATATAAAAGAAACATAGAAGAAAGGAAGAAGTCAAGTAATTATTTGCAGATATGATCATTGACATAGAAGACTCAGAAAACCCTACCAAAAGACTCCTAGAATTAATAATTCAGCAAACTATTAGGAAACAAAGTTAACACACAAACAAATAGGAAAGAAATTATGAAGATCAGAGCAGAATCAATAAAACTGAGAAAATCCCCCAAAGAATCAATGAATCAAAAAGTTAGTTCTTTGTTAAAACAAAATAAATCCCTAGCCAATCTAACCAAAGCAAGGAGGGAAATGACTCAGATCAATACAATTAGAAATGAAAAAAGTGATATCATAATGGACAGTAGTAGCACTTCTGAACACTGATAATGAAATCACTGAGAAAGAAATTAGGAAAAAATACCATTCACAATACCATTAAGAAAAATTAAATACTCAGGAATTAACCTAAGAAAATGAAAGACTTTTACAATGAAAACTGCAACACTCTGAAAAAGAAAGTGAAGAGGACATCAGAAAATGGAAAGATATCTTCTGTTCCTGAGTAGGCAGAACCAAATCAGTCAAAATGGCCATATTTCCAAAATTAATACACAGATTCTATGCATCCCAATCAAAATAAAAACAACACTTTCACAGAAATGGAGAAAGTAATCCTATAACTTATATGGCACCAGAAGAAACTCAGAATACCAAAAGCAATCCTGGATAACAAAAGTAAAGCAGGAAGAATCACAATCTCAGACTTGAAGTCATATTATGAAGTTACATTATGAAGTTACAGTGATAAAAACAGTAAAGTACTGGCAAAAAACAGACGTGAAGATCAGCGGAACAGAACACAAGGTGCAGAAACAACTTCACACACATTCAACCATTTGATCTTTTGACAAAGGGGCCAAGAATATCCTGGAGGAAAGACAGTTTCTTTAATAAGTATGGTTGGGAAAACTTGCTATCCACATGCAAACAATTAAATCTAGACCCACATCTCTTACCATGCACTAAACTAAAACCAAAATGGATCAAAGAATTAAATGTTAAAACAGAAACACTTAGTCTGCTGGAAGAAAAAATATAGGTAGAACTCTTGAAGTCATAGGTGTAAGCAAGGACTTTCCAAACAGAACCCTGGTCACATGGGAAACAGTACCAACAATCAACACATGAGATCATACCAAACTAAAAAGCTGCCGCATAGCAAAGGAAACAACCAACAGTGAAGAGATAACTTACAGAATGAGAAAATTTTTTACCAGTTATTCCTCAGATTATATGCTTATATAAAAGGTAGATAGATAGAGCTCAAACATACTAGACCCCCCAAATAAAAGACCCAATAAAAAATGGGCAAGTGAAAGGAATAGACACTTCACAGAAGAAGAAACACAAATGGCCAGTAAGTACATGAAGAAATGTTCAGCATCACTGGTCATCAGGGAAATGCATATTAAAACAACACTAAGATTCTACCTTACCCCAATAAGAATGCCCATCATCAAAAAATCAAACAATAAATGTTTATGAGGCTGGAAGAAGGAACCCTTCTACACTTTTGGTGGGAATATAAACTAGTATAACCACAATGAAAATCATTACAAAAATTACTCAAAAAACTAAAACTAGATGTTCCATTTGATCCAGCTATTCTCCTCTTTGGTGCCTTTTCCAAAGAGTTAAAAAAAAAATCACAGTATAGTGATAAGTGCATACCCATGTTGATAGCAGCACAATTCATAATAGTAAAATCTTAAAAGCAGCCTCTATATCCATCAACAGATGAATGGATAAAGAAAATGCGGTATTTACATACAATAGACTATTCCTGTGCTATAAAGAAGGATAAATTTGAGTTATTTGTAGGAAAATTGATGCACCTGAGGCTATAAAGTTAAATGAAATAAATGAGACATACAAGCTTAAATATCGCATAGGCTATAAAGTTAAATGAAATAAATCAGACATACAAGCTTAAATATCGCATAGTTTCTCTTATTTGAGGAACCCTAAAATATAAATAAAGAACAAAATAAGAGATAGATAATATTAAGTAGAGAGGTAGCTTTTTCTCAAATGGGAAAGGGGCCAAGAGATGCAGGGGAGGGAGGGGCGGAAAGGGGATACCAAAAGGAATTAGGATGTGTTTTGTACATGGACCACCTCCCCACAAGGAAAGTGAACATGTGCTGCCAGCATGTACTAATGAGAAAAGTACAGATGAGGCACACTCATGCATTCATTCCTGCAATTCCCTTCAGCGAGGCCATGTTTGCAAAGGGAAGCAGCACCAGGAGGCAGGGACAGGGCACTGGAGGCAGAGGTAGGTGGAGACATCATGAAAGGGTGGCACTGGATGTCCTTGGGATGCCGGGACTCTGTAACTGGAGCATGGTGGTAGTCGATGGACCCACCAGGGTTGAATGTGCACAGTAGCAAACATGCACGTGAGTAAAACTGGGCAAATATAAAGATGACCAATTCCCTGGCCACTGTCAATTCCTTTGTGCATGGTCCTATCACTTTGCAAAGTGTCCCCACAGGGAGGAACTGGCAGCATGCAGGAGCGCGCTCTGCATTATGTTTTATACCCTAATGTGAATCTACTGTTACTTCAGTAAGTAGTTCACTTTTTAAAAAGAAGATAGGCAGGTAGGCGGTAACAGTGACAGCGATATGGCTTTTAGGGAGGATCCTGTTTCTGTCAGGAAGCCAGAAGCGGGACAGTGGGGTCATCATCAGGTAGCCTGGAGCTGCCCCTGCATGTGGCAGGGACTGGGAGAGATGTGGAGGATTCCAGGAAGGGTAGTGTGCCCTGTCTCCCAGGCCCCAGCTCCCTCCAGCCTCACCTGAAGGACACGGGTCTATGCTTGGGCCTGGGACATTTTCCATGGATGCTCAGGGAGGAGAAGTGGAGCCAGGGGTGGGAGAGCAAGCGAGCCCAAAGCACCTCTCAGTGGACCCAGGAGGATGGGATGAGGACATGGGCACTAGGTACCTTGGAGACAGCCGAGGAGCCCAAAGACCCAGCCGCGTAAGGCTGTCTGCATCTGCTGCCCATCCACAACTGGGTCATCCGCCCACAGACTCAGCCAGTATCCCCGGCAGAAGGAGGCCACTTGCTGGCAGAGGAAGAGGAAGAGCGTGTAGGCGCAGAGGGGGATGCCTGTGGCTCGCAGGTAGCTCAGGTACATGGCAGCCTTCACCTGTAGGATGTGTGGAGGTCAGGGTCAAGGGGAGGGATGAGTCAGGGCAAGGCCAGCCAAGGCTCCCCCAAAACAGGCCATGAAAATCTCCTGCATCCTCTCTCAGGAGCACCATCTCCCCTCCAGGCACTGCCCAGCTTTCCCACTCCCATCTGCCAGAGATTCCCCAGCGGGCCATCAGAAGTCTTAAAGTTACAGACTGGGTAACTTCTGGATTTGCAGCATTTTCTTGAGCACCTACTATGAGACAGGCACATATCTTTACGCTCACACTCACTTCCATTCTACAGATCAGGACACTGAGGCACAGAGAGATGAAGTAACTTGTGTAAGGTACTGGTCCTACCACTCTAGAGTCTCTGCCCAGCTGTGGCCAGAGCAGATTTCTGAAAACATCAACTGATCTTGTTTTGCAGCTGCTACCTGCTGGTGGCTCTCTTACTGTCAAAGCACCCGCACTTACCATGTACCAGCATCCAAGCCTTTCCCTTCTCTGGTGCCCTGAGCTCTTCCCACCTCCAGTCTCTGTACCTGACATTCCTTCTGCCTGGGGCATGCCTCTCCCACTCTGCATGGTATGCTCCCTTGCATCCTTCAGGACAGCATAAACGTTGCTCCTCCGAGCATCCCATCCAGGCAGCCCTGACCCCCGGCTGGGCTGCCGTTCCTCACCCTTGTTTGTTTCCTCTCTTTAGCAACTGATCAGCCCTTTACCATTACCTAGGTCACAAGGGCACCCTGGGGTCTTACTGTGGGCTGCGACGTGGAGGTGGCGGCGTGAGCACACAGGTAAAGCAGCGCTCCCGCGGCGCTCCCACCTTCCCGCCTGTTTCCTCTCTTGATGACTGAAGCTGCCTTGCTCATTAGTCTAAGTCAGTGGTGGCAAACCCATGGCATGTGTGCTGCGGCAGGCTCTTTGTATCATTGCAGGCTCTAAAAGATTCACCATCACTGTCCAAGTGTTGCTGTCTGCCTCGCTCACTAGCACGAAACCTCCAACAGGGCAGACCTTGCCTGGAAGAGCATGCTGGATGGATGAATGAATGGTTCAATAGGCAGGTGGATGATTGTGTGAGTGGGTGGGTGGATGGATAGATGGATAAATGAGTCGGTACATAGGTGAGGGTAGGTAGTTGGATGAGTGGATGAATACCGGGGAGGACAGACATACATGCATTAGTGAGGGGGTAGGTGGATGGATGAGTGTATAGGTAGACAGGGGAACAGACAGGCATACAGATGACAGGATGATTGAGTAAATGGTTAGGTAGGTGGGTGGGCGGGTGGGATGGGTGGTGGATGGGATGGAAGGGATGAATGCACATATGGATGGATGGTAGGATGGGTGGGAGGATCGGTGGGTGGGTGGATGGATCAACAAAGCCATATAGAAGAGGAGAAATAGTAGAAATTCAGATCTGGACTGACCTAGACATGGGTCCCAAGTTTGTCACACACAGGTCTCTTAACTCTTAACTCTCTCAACTGAGTTAACTCTTAACTCAGTTTCTTCATCTCCAAACTAGAGCCAGGATTTTGCAAGGATTGAAAAACACGAGGGTCTAGGATCTTACATGGCACATAGTAGGTGCTCGATAAAGTTGCCTCCCTCCCCCCAGTGCTATATCTGGAGGGAGGACTTGGGCCTGGGGGCAACAGCAGGAGGGGAAAGAGCGGCTGCTGGTTACCCGGCCATACCGCACACTGCCCTCTCGTATTGGCCGTCCTGCCCTCTCAGGATCATCTAGAGGAGCTTCTGTCTGGGCTTCTGAGATGACATTGTCCATCATAGGGGCTGACTTTACGGACCTGTAATTCAGAAGTGAGAACAAGTCAGCATTTCTTTTGTAGAGGGTTACCCAATCCTCAGGCCCCTTGGTAAGCACTGAGCTCTGCGGTCTCCTCTCCTCCCCGACCCTCAGCTACCATCCTGAGCACCCAGTAGAGGCCATGCTCCCTTCTTTTCATGCCCAGCACCCCAGAGCCACGCCAACACCTTCCTCCAATACCCTTCACAGAACGGATATATTTGCTGCAACTGTTTTGTTGCTACTGTTTGCCCTTGTATTTATTGGTCCAACCTAGCAGAAAGTCAATTTGGCACGGATTAGGTATTCTTAAATCTTTCCTTCATCTGTGGATGAGTTGGCTGACTTAACTACCCCATGGCTCCACTGCCCCACTTGTAAAATTGTGATATCAATCTACCATTATCATGCATCATCTATCAATTTATTATCTATCAACTTATCAATCTATGTACTATATATCATAAATCATCTATCAATAATCCACCCTTCATCTGTCCATCATTGATCCATCCACCCATCCTTCCTTCTCCCCATATACATGCATCTACCCATCTATCGATCTGATCTCATTCAGGACCCTTGTGCAAGAGAGCTGTGCTACACTCAGGAGAGCTCTCAGGGTGGCTAGCTGGGATGGGAAAGGAAAAGTTGTACCCAGCCTCAATATCCCCTAGGATTGAAGCCCCTCAGGGTCCCCCTGCATGTCATGTCCCCTGACACCTGGCACTTAAGCTCTAAGTGTCTGGCCCTCTGTCCACAAGGAGGGACAACTGTAGGCTCTGCTGTGGCAGATGGCCCCGTGGTGAGTTCAGCTGCACCCTGGGGGCTGAGAGAAGAGGAGACAGTGGACCTCCTGGTGGCCTCCTGCCTGTGCTTCTGGCCAGCACCCAGCGATGCCTTGGGTGTAGACACCCACCAATCCTCCCAGCCGTCCTGCCACCCATCCATATGTGCATTCATCCCTTCCATCCCATCCACCAACCATCCCACCCGCCCACCCACCTACTGAACCATTTACTCAATCATCCTGTCATCTGTATGCCTGTCTGTTCCCCTGTCTACCTATACACTCATCCGTCCACCTACCCCCTCACTAATGCATATATGTCTGTCCTCCCAGGTATTCATCCACTTGTCCAACTACCCACCCCCACCTATGCCTGGTCTGGTGGTCAAAGCATGAAGGACCAGGCTGGTCACAGTGTGGTCATGGTGAGGATCTCTCCCAGAGACCAGCCTGCCCTATGCAGCAGTGAGACAACTTGACAAGATGTTCTCAGTCCACATTAGGGCATCTTCTGTGTTGAAGGGCCAGTTGTTCATGTTGTGAACTGATCATTAGGGACTTAATCATTTTGACCAAAAAACAGGCAAATAGTTTTTGGTGAACTGTGCCACACTGAACATGTGGGATAACAGCAGTGACAGTTTGCACCCTGTGACAATTTTCACCCCACCCTACCACCTGGGATGTGGTGGTTACAAATAGGACCCATATAAACCTCAGCCTGTCCCCTCAGGTGCCCAGCAGCACAGTGAACTTACCTCTCTGGTCTGTGTTCAGGCCTTCCACCTCCAGGGCCACTGGTGTTGGCTGCAGTTTCTGTTTCTGCAAGGCCAAGGGGGTCCTGTCACGTGGTGGGGCTACACCATAGGACCCAGATGCTGGTTTCAGCCATCACTTTCTGAGGGCATCTGTCCCCATGATCTGGCTCCTGCTGCCTTTCCACTAACCTCTCAACCCTTCCCCTGGGTTCACTCAGAAACCTTATTTGTTCATTCCCCATTGACTGACTCAGCCATTTAGCAAATGTAATTCAGCACCTGCTACACACTTGGGGTTTAGAAAGCAGCAGTAAACATACAAAGTTAATTTTTTCTGACTCCATGGGCATTCTGCTCAAGCAGCTCCTAGTGCCTGGAATGTTCCTTCCTGGCCAACTTCTGCCCAAATGCAGGTGCCATGTCTTCCAGGAGGCCTCTCCCTCCCTCATCTGGGCCAGCAGAGTTGTTCCCACTGGCTTGAAACACTGTTGGTCCATGCATGACTGTTCCTTTGGGCAGCTTGTATACTGGTGGAAGAAGTGGTGTAGTCATGCATGTACCACCTGTGGTTCAAGCTGCCCAGCAGCAAGACATAGGAATTGTGGCCCCGTCATGAATATGTTAACCACAAAACCATGAACAAAAAGCAACTGCTGTCTTAAGGCACTGATTTGGGGGTTGTATGTTATGCAGCATCGTCCCAGCAAAAACTGACCAACACAAACAGGTGTGTTCTGTTTTCCAGCTCCAGGACTGTAATCCTGTTATATCCCTAATCTTAGCACTTTGACAAGGGTAAGCCAGTGCTGAGCAGATGATTCCAGAAGGGGCAGAACTGAGACTTGGGAGACTTAGTGTGAGTGACTGGGGGCAGTGTAGCATATGGTCTAGCACATGGTCTTGCTTAGGCTCATATCCCAGAACTGCCACTTATCAGTCATGTGGATCTCAGTGTGCTCATCTGTGAAATGGAGACAACAAGAGCACCAGCCTCACAGAGGCACTGCGTTGGTTAAGCAAGCTGCCATCAGTGGGCATTTGTTGCTCACTATAGGTACACTTGCACTGCTCACCCAGCAGCTTTGGTGTCCAACAAACATGCTGTGGCCTTCTAGGCATCAAGCATCTTCTTTCTTGGGCTGTGCAACACCTTTGAGCACAGATTCTGGAGCTGAAACCACCTAAGTACCCCCTGGGGACGTTGGGCAAAGGATTGACCTTGGGCAGCGATCCCTTTCTCTCTGCTCTGCCTGCTCATCTGCAGGGTGGCAGCGTTAGCTGCATGTACTTTACGGGACTGCGGCAGGGATCGAGTGATGGATTTTACAGAATAGCTCTGCACAGCCTCTGGCTTGCAGTGGTGTCTTGGCCCCTCTTGGGAGCCATCTGCTTCCAGTCTGGCCCATAGGAGGGATATGAAGGTGCTCAGGTCACAGCAGGAGGACCTTGTGGCCTTCTCCCAGGGCAGTAGGACCATGTGCAGAGAATCAGCAAAGCCCAGCCAGTACCTCCATCTTCTCCACCTCCTGGCTGTCCGGCCCCCTCCAGAAGTGCCACCAGGGCCCCCTTCCTGTGCAGCAGCTCCTGGTAGGAGCCCATCTCTGCAATGGCACCGTCTGCCAGCACCACAATCTGATCGGCCTGGGGTAGGACGTGGAGCGTGTGGGTCACAAGGATCCGGGTCTGCATAGAAATGGGCAGAAGTTATGTACATGTGCTTGGCCAGTCTTCTGAAGCCAAAGGCAGAGAAGAGTTGCATCCCTGGGCTCAGGGTGGGCAGAAATGCCCTTTTTGTGCTCCTGCCCCCTCTGGAAAATAGCAGAGAGAAACCAAGGAGTCTTTTTCAAGCCATGTCTCCAAACAGGAGGACGCAGAGTTCATCTGAGCCTTGTCTATAACTTGAGGCAGAGCTGGACAGGTGCTCTTGACTGACTTTGAGGTCACCATGTGGGGATTAACCAGTTTAAAAACATCATAGGTCAAGAAGGCACTTACTATCCTGAACCAACTGAACTTCCCAGCTCAGCCACACAGCACACTGCAGAGCACTGGGTTTCCCCTTTGCAACTGTGAGGCTCACTGTGCCACTGTTCGGCACCATGAGAGAGTATTAGTAGCCCAAGAAAAGGTGAAAATTCAAAATGCGTGATTTCTACTAAATGTTTGTTACTTTTACACTCTCATAAAATTGAAAAATCCTAAGTAGTTTAACCATAGGCACTTAAACAACAAATAAGTGCTACTGTAAGACACTGAGATTTGGGGACTGTTTGTTATATAGTATTATCACAGTAACAGCTGACAAATATAGAAAGGAAAGCTAGACTCAAGGGGAAGATACTGAGATAGACTTGAGTAAGGACTAGATTCTAGGGGCTTACTTTTCCCTTGTCCTTGACCTCTGACAACATTTCCAGACTCACCGTTCCTTGGAGCAGCCCACTGGGCCCAATGACCTGGTTGAAGACATGCTGGCCAACATGGGCATCCAGGGCGGCCAGGGGATCGTCCAGCAGGTACACAGTAGCCTTTCTGTACACAGCCCGGGCAAGGCTCAGCCGCTGCTTCTGGCCCCCAGAGAGGTTCATGCCCTGCGGCCACAGAGAAGGACAAGGACCCAGGTCTACATCACATCTGTTGGGCGACCCCAGAATGACTGGGCCGTGTAGGTCAGGGCACACCTGATCTCACTGGGCCTGTCCTCTGGGTCACAGCCAGCTGTAGATACCTGCCCCACCCAGCATCTCTTAAGCCTCGCCACTCTGAGCTTCCGGGAGGATGGTCTACATCCACAGTGTCCACTTTCTTTCCTTCCACTCACTTCCCCATCCCTGTCAGTCTGGTTTCTCCCCAGACACTGTCTTCACAGAGGACTCCACATATTTCCCTGTTGCCTCATCTGTGGTAGCTCTGCAGTCCTTGTTATCATTCATTCATTCATTCATTCACTCTGCATGGCTACTCTGTACCCAGCAGGGTCCTAAGCTCTCGGGATACAGCAATAACCAGAGCCAAGTCCTTGCCCTTCTGTCTCTCATTCTAATGAGGGTAGGGATGGGGACAGACGATCTGTGACCCGGACAAGTAGACTGAACAGTACACAGGATGGTGTCAAGTGCCAAGAGGACTAGAAAGCAGATGGGTATGGGGGAAGTGGCCTGAGCAGGGCCACTGTGGTGGGTGAGGCAGCCAGGGCAATCTGGAGTAACAGAGCGAGGGCACAGCTTCCCAGCAGAGGCACAACAGGAACAAAGGGCGTGGGGTGGGAATGTGCTTTGGTTATCAGGGAACATCGCGGGGATCCCTGTGGCTGGACAGAAGCAGGAAACGGGAGAGTGATGGGAGATGAGGCAGAGAGAGAAGTAGGTCCAGGTGGCAGGAGATCCGGCCAGGAATGGTCAGGAGTTTGGCTTTGGCAAATGTCAGTCTGTTTGAACAGAATCCCTCTGGTGGAGCAGCAGGATCGGGTGAAGAGGGTTAGGGACAGAAAGAAGCAGCCAGTGATGCAGCAGGAAGGGGGAACATCCCAGGTTGTGAAAAAGATGCAACAGGCTTTGCAGATGGATTAGCTGTGAATGTTGGAGAAAGAGAATCAAAGACACACCAGGATGGGGGTCAGAGCCTTGAGGAGCAGGAGGTTCTGGGATACCAGGCGTTTGGCCCAGGGTGTGACACAACTGGACAGATTTGGAGGCAGCTGGCACCCCTCCTTTTTCGAACACTCTATGGGCCTCCATGACCCCCCCAACCCATCCTTGGTCGCTCTTTCAGCTTGTCCTCCACCCTTAGAGGTCCCCAAGACCCTCCCTGGGCTCTCTCCTCTTCTCCTAGGAAACCGCATCCACTCCCTTAACTTGAACTCCCATTTTCCCACTGACAATTCCCTAATCCAGAGATCAGCAAGCTTTTTTTCTGGGAGGCCAGAGAAACAATTACAAGCTTTGGGGACACACAGTCTCTGTCACAACTGCTCAGCTCTAACCTTTGAGTGATCAACCAGCCAGGGACCATATGTAAATGAATACAATTATGTCTCAATAAAACTTTATTTACAAAACTGGGCAGTGAGCCACATATGAGACATGGAACACCGTTTGCCAATACTTGGCCAGTCTACAGCTCTGGATGCCTATATCTTTTTTATTGTGCACCCCTGCCCAGACCCTCTGCTGAGGCCCAGAGAGGAGAAGAAAACTCACCAATATCACATAGCAGGACAGAACAGAGCAGGAATCTAGGTCTTTGTCTTAGTTACTTTTCTTGTTGCTAAGACAAAATACCTAACACCCAAAGTTAAAGGAGGAAATGTTTATTTTGGCTCACAGTTTGTAGAGGTTTCAGTCCATAGTCAGCTGGCTCCAAGGCAGGGTGGCCCAGCAGAGGGACATCAGGGAGGAAAAACAGTCCATGGCAAAGCAGGGCAGGCAGAAGACAGCAAAAGCAGTGACAGCAACAGCAATAGTAGCACATGCCTCTCCCTTTTCTAACTTCCAGCCTACAGGCTACGTACTTTTTGGTGCCACCCAGACCCAGGGAGGGCCATCTTAATCCCAGTGTCATACCCTTAATCCCACTGTCACATACCCTAGCTCGAAGCACCTCTGAAAAGACTAACCTATGACCACATGCAGTTTTGTGGGGGACACCCAGATACAAGCCGTAACAGTCTTATTACCAGTAGCAGTCAGAAAATACTTCCTTGCTAATCCTAGTCACAACTCTCTGCTTTTCTCTTTGGCTCTATTTTCAATCATTATTAATTAACAATTATTGAGCATCGCTATGTTGGACCGTGAGCCAGGACCTTCTCTCCTACTTCCCTGTCCCACTCTGTACTGGCCACACTGTCGACAGGTCAGGCAAGCAAACAGTCCCCAGCTGCAATGCCTGGGGCACTCACCTGCTCTCCAATTGGGGTGTGCATGCCGGCAGGAAAGCTATCCACATCTGGCCCCAGGGCACAGCCCTCCAACACTCTCTCCAGCCAGGGCATGTCCAGCTCCTGCCGGAAGCACACGTTCTCCACCACTGAGGTGTTCTGTACCCAGGCCTCTTGGGGCACGTAAGCCACTGTTCCCTGCAACACAACACGTTTGGAGACAGAGGTGGGAGTGATTCTGGAGAGTAGCGGGGCAGGGCTGGGAGAAAGGAGGTGGAAGTAGTCTTAGCTGTGGAGGGAGGTGTGGGAGGGACGGGGAAGTGAGCTTTCAGAATGGGACATCCTGCCAGTGGGAGGGCGGCCTCACCTGGACGCTCACAGACCCTTCGAGCTTTGACAGCTCTCCGAGGAGGGCGGAGAGCAGGGAGGATTTCCCTGCCCCCACTGGACCCACAACAGCCAGCAGACAGCCCTGGGGCACAGTGAGGTTGATCCTAGCAACCCAGGAGAGAGAGGCAGCCCCGTCAGGCCCAGCCTGAGTATGTGCAGGACAGGTAAGCCCCAGACACAGCCAGTCTGCCCTGCTGGCCACCCCACCCTCCATCCTTCCCTGACCTTGTCCTTATCCATGCACACACACACACCTAACACAAGTGTACACACACACAAACATGCACGCTCACACACTCACACAAGCACACATATACACACACATGCACATGTGTGTACACTCATACCAGCATGCATGTATTCACAGACCATACATGCATACACGTTTACAAAGCATGCATATGCAGCTACCACACTCACTAGTGCACACATTCACATACACACACACAATCCACACCACTGCTGTATGGACACACATGTATACAGGCTTGTATACACACACATGTCCATTCAGACACATGCATGTACATGCACCTGCTGTGCACAAATGCATACACATGTGCACACACACACAACTGTGAAGACACAACTGTGAGTCCATGTCCTGTAGTCCACCCTCCACCTAGCAGCTGCAGGGACCTGTTAAGCCCCAAGTCAGATCACAACCCTTCCCAGCTGAAGCCTTTCAGCCTTTTACCTCACTCAAGGTCAAGGCTAAAGTCTTAAAGACTGTGAACCACGTCCAGCCTCCTACTGCTCTGTCATCTCAGCGGGGGTGCAGGGAGGCATCTCCCCCTCACAGGGGAGGCTCAAATACCTTGCTGCCCTATCTGTGAAAATGCTTGCTTTCCTGATTCTGCTGACGGCAATGCTGGGAAGCCCCAAACACCTGCGCTGGAGACCTGCACTGCATCCCAGGCAGGAAGTAGTAGGAGCCCTGCACACTTTCTCTCGGAGCGGGAGGTAGCTCCTAGGGGAGTCATTCCTACCTGTGCAGGCAGGGAGGGCTCTCCCGGGACCATGCGAAGGTGCCATCCTGTATGGTGATGCAGTCCTTCCCAGGGGCTGCAGGGCATGGAAGGCCAGTCACAGGGCTGCTGCTGCTTGCCTGGCCTCTATCCAAAGTGGCCTCTATCCTGTACCCAGAAGCAGTAGACTGTAGCTGAACCCTCCCAGGGTTCACCTGCCCACTGTCCACAAGCTTGTGGGTGACCTTGCAGTGTTCCTGTTGTGTCCCATGGCCGTGTGATTCAGAGGGAGGCAAACCACGGCCCAGGGAACAAATCCCACCTGCTGCCTACTTTTATAAATTAAGTTTTACTGAAACACAGTCATGCTTATTCATTTATACAAGAGGGTGACTGAAAAATACAGTGAATGTTTAAATTAAAAAACTTATTATAGTAAAAGATACATTGCCAGGAACAATGGGATACGAGTATTCAAAAGAGAGTATTTTGAGTATTTTGAGGGTGAGTGATGGCAATGTGCCTTTTACTTGTAATAAGTATTTTCATTTAAACACTCATATTTGGATCACCCGTTGATCAAACATTGACAGCAATTTCTATCAAACAAAACACTACGGTGGGTTCTCATCCACTGGAGCAGGTACCATGGGACTTCCAGCTCTTCTGCAAAGTCAAAACGACCATGAAAGGGAAACATTCTGAAATACTTCGAGACACTCAGGCAGCCCCTCAGCACAGTCCTCAGCACAGAGGACTTTAGAACTGCTTCAGAAAGTGGCAAGAACAATGAGATAAGTATGTCTGAAGTCAAAGGGAATTAACGGCAATGTGTCTTTTACTGTAATAAATTTTAAAAATTTAAACATTTACCATATTGTTTTCAGTTTTTTAGCGGCTGCTTTCATGCTAAAATGGCAGAGGTGAGTGGTCATGCCAGAGACAATAGGCCTCTGACCCTAAAATATGTACGATCTGGTCCTTTACAGAAAAGTTGGTGGACTTGTGATATAATTTACATACAATCCAAGGCTTTGGCCAGTGAAGGAGGCATTGTTTATTTCACTGGGATAGCCAGTGTGAGGAGCAACGGATGGCGGATGGCTACTCTGTCTCTGGATCTCGGATTTTATTTTAGAATAGGGAAGACAGAAATTAGTGGCTCTCCACTAATTGGAATTGTTCAGAATTGCCTGAAAAGATGTCCTCAAATAACAAAGGTCTCTATAGCTCAGCCCAAATCAACTAATTTGAAATCTGAGGGGTGGAGCCTAAGCACCCATGTTTTTTAGTTCTTCTGGTCAACTAAGGACCTACTGAACCAAATAGTCTCTAGGAAAGGTGCCCAATAAAATGCAGGTTGCCCAGCTAAGTTTGAAATTCAGATAAAAAGTGTTAAATTTTAGATAAATTTCTTTTGGTGTAAACATGCCCCAAATATTTAATGGTACATACTTATACTAAAAAAAAATTCTGTTCATCTAAAATTCAAATGTAATTAGGCATTCTATATCTGTATGAATCTATATCTTTTATATGAATTCTATATCTTCTATATGAATCTAGCTACTGTATTCTAGGGGCTTTGTCTTTTGTCTACCACCTGAAGTGTAGGAATCCCTCTCCCCCCTGCCCTCTACTTACCCATCTGTAAAAATGGGCAGGTCTTAGAAGCACCTCACCCACAGTGCTGCCAAGAGGGTGTGGGGGCTTTCCTCCTTGCTTCTCTCCTTCCCTTTTTTCCCTTCTTTCCTCCCTCTTTGCCTCTATTAGGGATTGAACCCATGGTACTGTGCATGCTATTTTTATAAATAAAGTTTTATTGAAACACAGTTTTATTGAAACCACTAAGCAACACCCCCAGCCATTTTTATTTTGGGACAAGGTCTTGCTAAGTTGCCCAGGCTGGCCTTGAAATTGTGAGCCTTCTGCCTCAGCCTCCTGAGTAGCTGGGATCACAGGTGTGCACCACCATGCCTGGCTGAGCTTGTTTCTACACAGAGCACTTTGAACTTCACTGACCCATGGTAAGCACCCACTCAACGCTAGCAGTGGGTGTCAGCATTCACCTCAGTCTCTAAGTACGCCTTTGGGAGAGTGAGGCTCTAGCCCCAAACAAATACCCATGCTATTTCAGGGGTTTCTCTTGAATAATTATACAATAATCAAAACAATAATTAAATACATTAACAATAATTAAATACAATAATTAAAAACATTAATGGCTGACTTTGTGCTGGGTCCTATGCCAAGTGTACTATTTAATTAAACACACTCTGTTGACCCTCACGGCAAGTCCAAGCAGCAGGTGTTACGATTCCTGCAGACGGAGGCCCCAGCAGGTTAATAACTTGCCAAGGTCAGTGCTGAGCCCAGAATGTGGAGCTGGATCACCCTTCCCCATGGGCTGGGATTTTCACCACTATACAGGTGTTTTCTAGATAAGCAGGTTGACCAGATGTCCTAGTGACAGGTTTTGTTTTGTTTTGTTTTGTTTTGTTTGGTTTTTGTTTGGTTTTGTTTGGTTTTTGTTTTTGTTTCTGTTTTTTTCCCTCACCGCCCCCCCCCCCAGTCCACTAAAGCAGTGTCGCTGACATACAGGTGGAGAGGGGAGGTGCAGCAGAGTGGGGCGGCCCTGCTAACAAGCATGCAGCAGCAAGTCACCTCACGGCGGACCCATAATTCTCTGACCCTACCTTCACCTCAACAAAACGCCACCAGGTCTCTTCCTTGGACTTTCTGGGTGAGGGCACGGACTGATTAGACAGCCCACAGCTGGGCACCCAGAATGCCACCCCGCAGGAGACCCATGGGCAGTCTCTGAGCGGCTGCAGAAAAGCATCCCATGGTGCCCAGTCCCAGTGACACTGCCATCCCGTAGCCAGCAGCCCTCTGTCTCCCCAGTGGGGAGTTCCGTACCCCCACCCCCGCCCTGCTGAACTCAGCACTCACAGCATCTGGAGGGACTCGAGGCCACAGCGCCAGGGTCAACTTCTTCCAGGTACAGGAAGGCGGCCAAGCGGTCAAAGGACACCCGGGCCTGGGGAGGCCAGAGCCCCAGGTCACCGCGCCGAAGAGCCCAAAGCCCAGCCTTCGATACATGTGGCCAAGCTTCCTGCCTACCCAGCCCTGTGTGTTTGCAAAGCATGGAGACAAAGCTCTCCAGCTCGCGGCCAACAGTGCTCCCTAAGCTATGACCATGATGGCGGTGGGGGCCTCTCCCACCTCCTCACTCCCAGTGAGAGAAACCAGAACCACCAAGCCGGCACTGTGGACAAACTGGGGAAGGAGATGCTGGCTTTTCCAAGGATCCTCAAGCCACCATGTGAAATAATTTCAAATTTTGTCCACCTGGGGAGCGATGTCAGCTCCCTGCCACAAACCCATTTTTGAGAACTCAAGAGAGAACCACTAAAATATAGGGGCCTCGGTTGTGCCCTGGTCATTGTCATCATCCCCAAGCATGTGCAAAGGGAGAGGCACAGAAATAAAGTGGCTCTGTAAAACAAAGGGGACTGAGCGGGGTCTGGTGGCACATGTCTGTAGTCCCAGCCACTTGGAAGGCCGAGGCAGGAGGACCACAAGTTTGAGGCCAGCCTGAGCTACTTAGCAAGATCCTATCTTAAAAAAAAGTGAAAAGGGTTGGGAATATAGGTCACTGGTACAGCACCCTTGGATCCGAGCCCCAGGACCACAAAAGATTAAAATTAAAAAAAAAAAAAATAAAGGGAATCACTGCCAGTCAGGAGGAAGTGTGTGGCCCCAGGCCGCTGCGCCTCACCTGGATGACACAGTGGATGCAGAAGGGCAGGAAGGCCTGGGCCTTGTTGAGGATGCCGAGCACCGTGAGGGTCACGAAGGCCTTCTCTGCATCCATCGTGTTCTCTTCAGCCACCAGAGTGTGGACAGCAAACACGACCAGTGCAACCTGGAGAGAGCACGTGTGACGAGGGCGCACTGGGCAGCCTGGCACGCTGAGGACCCCTCTAGGACTCCGCGTCTCCAAGCCACGATGCTGGCCCTGGGTCCCCACCACTGCTCCCCTCCTTCAGCCCATCCTCTGCAGGGGGACCCCAGGGACATCACCAGAAACGTGGACACTTGGAAGGACACCAGAGACACGGAGAACAGGAGGGTGGAGGTCTTCAGGGCACCCAGCTCCCGGCCCCGGATGCGCAGGACCCTCTCCAGGAAGGCTACCTCCCAGCCGTGCGACTTGATGGTCCTCATGGTCCTGAGGACGAAGCTGGTGAGCCGCGCCCGAGAGTCCTTCTGCCTCATCTGCTCTTCCTGGGGCCAGACGGAAGTTGCAAGAGAGGGAAAGTGGAGAATTCCTGGTCCCTGGCACGCCGAACCCTTTGCAAAGCCCACTGGTTCCACCTTCCCACCGTGTCCCTGACCCAGCTGCTGCTTGGCGGGTCCTCCCCAGGCCTGGCCCCAGCTCTGCTCCTCCTGCAGCTGGCCCCCACACTTGTGCCCCACCTCAGGAAGCCTTGAGGCCCAGGAACAGAGGCAGGGCCCCAGGGCCAACCTAGGAAGGCCTCCTGGGGGCGCGGGTGATGCCTGAGGCCAGCATTGAGCATGGGGAATGGGTGGTTGGAGGAGTGGGCAAGAGGGGGAGGCATCCGAGACCAAGGCAATGGTGTGAGTCAGTGTGACAAGGGAGTGCTGGGGTTCAGTGGTGGGGGTGCTGCATCAGCGGGGGCCTGAGGGTCAGGCAGGCAGTCTTGGGTCTCAGGTTCCACCACAGAGAGGCTGTGTGCAAGGTGCCTTGGAGGAGGCAGTCCAGGTGTTGCAGAGCCCAGGTGACTGGGGAGGGAGGGCTGGGGAGTGGGCAGGAGGGACCTCCCTCCTCCCGCCCTCACCCCTCCCCATCCCACAGTGGCAGATGCTCACCCAGCACCTTCTCTGTGCCACACACCAGTCCAGGTGCTGACTTAGCCTTGGAGATCCCGGGGTGGAAATACCCACTCTAATAAAGTGGGACCACGACGTCTGCCCGTTAACCAGAGACAGGGTTACAGGAGAAGAGAAAACAGTGCGGGCAAAGGAGATACACGCCTGGGGGCAGGGTAGGAGCTGAGGGCATGGGTGGCTGCAGGGAGGGTGGCCCAGGAGAACAGCCGGGAGGTGGGGCGTCTGGCAGGTGTGAAGTCTGGGGACAGAAGGATGGGAAGAGGGAGGAGGGAGGTCGGGAGGTCGCAGGGCCAGGTAACTGCGGCCCTCGGGTGCTCTGAGGGATAAGAGGGCATGATATGTTTGGTTGTCACATGTCCCCTCTAACTGGCGAGTGGAGATGAGCCCATTCCTGGGGGGTGGAACAGAAGTGGGGAGTCAGCCGGGCAGGGAGGGGTGGTTGCAGGGATCCAGGTTACAGCCCCTGGGCTTGGACGGCCACCGTGGAGCAAAGGAGTGGCATTCTGGGCAGGACGGAGCCCCTGCCCAGCAGCGGGAGCCCAGGCCCGAGCAACGAGCTCACCCACGCTGTGGTGACGTGGAGGAGGCCACGCCTGGCCTCTGCCCTCCCCATGTCTGGCAGCAACATAGGCCCAGGGCCCACAGGCTCCTTCCTTCCTGCCTGCCCTGTCCCTGTCCCCCAGTGCCAAACCTGATGGTGGTTCTTCTTCTTGGAGATAAAGAAATTCAGGGGAAGGAGGCCCAGGAAAACAGCGATGGCAGTGAGGGCAGATGGCCCTAGGAGCTGAGGACAAAGGAACAGGGATGACGCAGGACCCCCAGGGCAGACGGGGGTCCTAAGACAGGGGGACATCAGGGGCCTGATGAGGGCAGTCCAGGGCACCAGGATGGGGCCTCACAGGACCCAGAGAGGAGACAGCTGCTGAAGGTGCGGGTGCGCCCACAGCAGGAGTCCCAGGGGCTCAGACTCAAGGTCATGTGCGCAGATGGTGGAGTGAGGGCACTCCTGGCCTCATTGGTGACACTAAGACCCTTGAAACTGGGACCTGGGCTTGGTTCCGGCTCTGACACCTGCCAGTGTGGCCCTGTGTAATTTGCCCATGCTTTGTAAGGGGCAGTTCCTGTGTATAGAAGGGGAATAGTCGTCCCTGTCACCCAGCGCAGTTATTATTCTAGTCTTCATGGCACCCCTCAGGAGACTTGGCACATTTAGCAAATAACCATACAAACGTCAATTTCAGGTAAGCCTTTTGTCTGCATGTTCTATGCACTGTGGTATTTGAGGTACATACTTATACCAAGACACTGTTCAGTTTGTCTGAAACTCATGTTTAACTGGATATTCTGTGTCTTGTTAGCAACTGCCCAAGAATGGCCGTTCCCAGTCCGGGCCTCAGTTTTCCTTCTCAGCTCTTAAACACATTATCTTCTCATCTTGGGAAGCGACCCAGTTTGTTTCATTTGTGTGGCAATGGCGCCACCCAATGGCTTCATGAAGAAATATTCAAAAGACAAACTCCCTTGACTGGGATTGGAAACAACATGGGAGAAGACAAAACTTTCTCTGACAAAAATGGTGTCCTCCATCTGTAGCAACACTCACGGCTGTCCCTCCTTAACTAGGACTGCATGGTGACACTCAGATGTAAGACCTTCCTGCTGGGGGCCGCCGTGTGTGTGTGTGTGTGTGTGTGTGTGTGTGTGTGTACAGGCTACAGGCTATCTGATAGGCAGGAATCTTGGATCTGATTCTCTCCCTCTCTCGCTCTCTCTTCAGTACTCGGGATTGAACTCCCCAGCCCTTTCTGAAATTTGAGCACAGTGTCTCACTAAATTGCCTAGATGAGGCCCAAACTTGCAATCCTCCTGCCTCGGCCTCCAGAGTGCTGGTCTGGCTTGAAATGTTTTAAGCACCAATATGACACAGGGGGAAAATTCTACACCTGGCCTCATGTGATGGGTCACAACCAAAACATAGCTGCACTAAAAATATCGTATAAAATTACCTTCAGACCGTCTATAGGAAGCATACATAAACAGAAATGTCACATTCAGATTGGGTCTTATCTCCAAGAGATAGCATTATGTATGAGCAAATATTTTTTTTTTCTTGAAACAAGTTCTCACTATGTAGCTCAGGCTAGCCTTGACCTTATGCAAATATTCTAACACCAGAAAAAAACCCAAAGTCTGAAACCCTTCTGGCCCCAAGCGCTTTGGATTAAAGATGTGGAGCTTGTGTCAGCCCATCTACACCCGGGCAACCCCAGGGCAGGGCAGAATTCCTACTTGTGCTCTCTTTCGAGAGATAAGGAAACGCCGCACAAAACAGGTTGCACAGCTGGTAGCAGTAAAAGCAGGATTCCAACCCGGGGAAGTACTGGTACAGAGTCTGTGATTTCAATTTTTAGAAATACTAATATGGAAAAAAAAATACTAGTATGACAGAGCAAAAGGAAAGAGTTTGGAAAAACTTCTGATTGTTTTTGGCCCCATGGTCACTTCATGCTTTTCAAACACTAGGTAACAATCTGTTCCCTGTTAAAATGGTCTTTGATGTCTTTTTTGTTAATGACACTCACACCCCACATTACTGATAACTTCAAATGTGTTTAGTCTGCCTACTGGGTGCCTTGGGAGCCTCCCCGAGAGGTGCCAATGTCTTGATCCACGGCACTATTTCACAGGAGAGGAAATGAGTCCCAGAGAAGGTCGGTATCCTGCCCAAGGTCAGCGAAGACCATCCTTGCCCAAGACTTTCCGGCCACACCTGCCCACCTTGCGGGAGGAGGGGAAACAGGAGCCTCAGCCCCGAGCCCCCGCCCCTGCGCACACCTGCCACAGGTAGGCGAAGCAGACGCTGATCCAGAGCAGCGGCAGCCAGAGCCCGTTGAGGTAGAGGACGCTCTCGCTGAGCCGCTGCACGTCCACAGAGAGCAGGTTGACCACGTCCCCCACGGCGCTGGACTCCCTGGCTCCGTGGGACAGAAGCAGGACCTGCGGGGAGGAGGAGGGAAGGACGGCGGCTTCCTTCCGCGGAGCCTCGGTTCTGCACGGGAGCAGCCAGCTGGCAGGAAGTAAGCCGAGCTCCAGGCCCTGGCCAGTGGGCCCTGACAGGAGGACGAGCTCTGGGCCTGGCATGTCGCAGGGAGAGAAAGGCGGCCTGACGGGAGACCCGCACGGTCGGAGGGGCGCGCCCGGGCGGGCAAGGGAGGAAGAGGTGGGCGAGGTGGTGAGGGTGCGAGCCCCCAGATCACGCTACCCAGGGCCTCAGGGGGCCACAGAGGAGCTGAGCGCGCAGGGGTACAGCCCCTCGGCCTCAGCCGGTGTCATCACAGCTCAGGGACATCGTCACCCTCCCGCGCGGGGCGCCCACGCGCGCCCGGGCTCACCTTTCTGTACACCAGGCCGGTGAGCGCCGCGCGCAGCCGCATCTGCAGCACCTTGAGCCGGAACATGTGCTGCTGCTCGAGCAGCGTCTGCAGGCCGGCCGAGAGCAGCAGCAGCACCGCGAGCAGCGGGCCCTGCCAGGCGGGGCGCTGGGCGCTGCCCATGAACTCCAGGAACAGGCTGGGGGGACGGGGCAGCAGGTGAGAGAGGGGCAGGCGCCGCCGCCCCGCCGGGCCCGCTGTGGGACACCTGCACGGGCGCCAGTCGGCCCCGCCCGGCCCACGCTGCTTCTCAGCGCGACGCTGCGGCTCCCGGTCGCAGGTGGGTGCTGTCCCGCTGTGGGGCTGCATGCTGTCCCCTGCCGCCCCCAGATGGCCGTAGCCGACAGAGCCCTTAACGAAGCAGTGATCTCAAAGTGAGGCCCGCAGCTGGGGCCTAACCCCACCCGACTGGGCTCCTCACAAAAGGTCACTGGACGGGACGCCAGGGCCTCACACGCAAAGGAAGGGCCACAGGAGGACACAGCAGGAAGCGGCCTCTGTAGGCCAAGGGCGAGGCCTCGGGACACCTCCCTGCTGACAACCCTGAGGCGACTCCAGCCTCAGAACTGGGGCAACGTGGCCTCTGCTGTTCTCACCCCTCTTCCTCTGTGGCTCCTTGCTATGGCAGCCTGAGCAGACTAGTGCTCCAGCCTTTTTCTTTTTTTTCCCTGTGCTAAGGATTGAACCCAGGGCCTCCGCCCTGAGCTATATTCCCCAGCCCTTTTTTATTTTTTATTTTGAGACAGGATCTCACTAAGTCACTAAATTCCCAAGGCTGGGCTCAAACTTGGGATCCTCCTGCCTCAGCCTCCCAGAGTGCTGGGAATACAGGTGTGTGCCACCATGCCTGGCCACTCCAGCCCTGGAATCTGGGCCAGCTATGGGACCAGCTGTGACCCACCACCATGGAGGCAGTGAGACTGTGCCAGTTCTAGCCTGGGCCCCTAGAGAAAACATGGCTTTTGTTCTGTCTTCTGGAACCTTCAATAGGCCTGTGGAGGATGGGAATTGTGTAGAGCAGGAACGCGCCATCCCACTGCAACCACCTTGGCCAAGCTAGTCTCCTGCCAGCCTGGCAGCTGTCACACACTGGTGAACCTGTCCAGGGAAAGAGCCGCCCTGTGCTCCCTCTGGCCTCTGCGGCCTTTTGTGTGCAGCAGTGGCACACAGGCGGGTGACAGTTGCTGTTTGCCCCTGAGCTCCGTAACTTTCCCTGTCTTTCCTCCCTAACCCTCCAGGCCCGGGAGCGATGCCCAGGCAGAGGCACAGAGGCCGCCACCCCTGGCCTGGGAACAGTGCCAGGGCCGCCAGCTCAGCCAGGGCCCAGGCAGACCTACCTGAGGAGCTTGGGGACTGCGAATCTGAAGGCGTCAGCGATGAGGAGGCTGAGGGTGCCCAGGAGGAAGGAGCAGCGGAACACTCTCCAGATGGCCCTGAGCAGCGGGCCCCTTGGGCGCCCTCCTTGCGGCAGGAGGGCCTCCAGCTCCCGGGCTGCCTGGCCTCCCTGCTCCCGGCCTTTCAACACCGTGGTGCACCTGGGGAGAGGAAGGCTGGGCTCTGGGTTCTGCTTTAGCCCTCAGCAGGGGCAGGTGGGAAAGGTCAAGGGTTCCCTCTGCATCAGGAGCACAGCGCTGGGCCTCACCTGCTCTTCTTCACCACCCAGGGGACTCACTGAGGAGCCAGCAAGTGCCCACTGCGAGCCAGGTACTGCAGAGTCCTCCTAGGAGCCCTGCAAGCCATTTCACAGCAGGGGAAACTGAGGCAGAGCGGGGCGAATGTACCTGAGGTAGACAGCTGAGGTGGAAAAGAACTGGGACACGGGCCAGGTGTCAAGGGGCACACCTGTAATCCCAGCGGTCTGGGAGGCTCGGGCCAGACTAGCACAAGTTGGAGCCCAACCAGGGCCACTTAGCAAAAATAGGGCTGGGATGCAGCTTAGTATGAAGTCCCCAGGTTTGATCCCCTGTACTGAGAAAATAAAAATCAAAAGCACGGTGCTTGGTCTCACGTCTTTGCCTCCAGGGCCTGCTGTGCGGGTAGGAGGCTCAGGGCTGCCAGACCCCCTTTCAGAGGGACCAGGATTCCAGCTCTGTCATGGATATTGCTAAGGGGTCAAGAGCTGGGGGAGGGGTGAGAAGAGGAACAAAGTTGTGATACATCCCTGGACCAACTCTTCACTGAATGCCAGTAATGGAAACATGGTGTACTGCACACCTGTACTAACTGAGGAATAAAAACAGGCAACTCATTACCCCACAGGCCATACAACAACCGCAAAATACCGTGCAGACCAAGCAGACCTTGGGAACTGGACTGGGCCAGCAGGTGGCTGGCTTCTGTCCTGAAGGATGTGATCCTCTCCTTTCCCCCCATGTTGCCAAATGTTTCAGAAATAAAACTTCTCTCAGGTGCAGTTAGTTGGCTCAGAAAATAGCTTGTATGATCTTGCCTCTCCCCTTCCTGCTTGAGGTTGCATCTTCATCACAAGAGCCTACTGCCTGCCTGCCCACCTGTCATTTGTAGGATTCAGCCACCCGCAGAAAACCCCAGAACTTGCAAGAGAACCTTGTAAGTCTTCCTACAGAGCCAGTTTTGTTCCCTGAGAACCTGAGGTCCAGTGATGTCCAGTGCCTTGTGGAAAGTGCCCAGGCTCGCGCTGGCAGGGCACCATTTAGTGCAGGGCCACTGTTCTGGTTTGTGTGTGGATGTCTCCCCAGAGCCTCATGCAGTCATGGGGCGGCTTCTAGAGTTTATCATTGATCCATTGTCCAACACTGGGATTATGGCTGTGAGAGCTACACCCACTCTGGGGCAGGTAGTCTGCATACAATGTAAGGGAGGGAAGGAGGCTGCTTGCTGCTGCTCCTCCCTTTTTGCTCTTGTTGCTTTTGCTGTCTTCTGCTGCCATGAACTGTTGCCCTCTGCCATGTGCCACTCTGCCTTGGAGCCAGCCGAATATTTAGCTCCACAAACTGTAAGCTAAATAAACCTTTTCTTCCTTAATTCTGGGTGTCAGGTATTTTGTCTCAGCAAGGAGAGAAAAGTAACCAAGATGACCACCTTGCTCTGCGCTGAAGGCTCTTTTCCCTCTGGCTTCTCCAAGGTGCTCCCACAGCGCAGGGGCTCACAGAACTTTCTAGAGAGGCCACCGAGGGCAGGGCTGGGTGGAGTGGACTACTCCAAAAGCCTTGAAATCCTCTGGCTAACTAGTCTTGCTTGAGTTTCTCCCATTTTTGAGGATTTACTGTTTCTGACCAATCATCTTTAAAAAATACCTCAATGAGCTATGAGTTAGGGCCTAATGACTCCCTCTCTTTTCTTTTGCAGTTTTGGGGATGGAACCCATGGCTTTGCACAAGCTGGGCAACCACCACTGAAGAGATGAGAAAACTGACCCTAGGAAACAAATTACATGATAAGTGAGCAGTTGTCTGAACGCTATGAGCCACAGCTCAGCTCTCTGAGCTCATACTTGGCATATCCTCCGCTTCCTGCCTGCTGCTCTCCTATGACAGCTTCCTTCTGGGGCCTTCCAAGAGCCCCCCATCATGAGTCTTCACTGGGACGTCTGCTCTGGGAAGAGCTGTATACCAAGCCCAACAGAACCATGACTGTACTAAGAACCACGTGATGAATGAGCTTTGCCAACTGTACCAGCTTGGGGCGTGGTCTGCAACCCACTCACCCCTGGGCCACACTGTGATTCCTTATCCACTCCCTCTCCAGCTGGGAAACAAGTTCTTCTGAGGAGTTTTCTGGCTCAAGGGACCAAAGGTCTTCTGGTCTCAGTGACTTCCTGTAGCCCTTCCAGAGAAGCCTGTAAAAGAGGATACCAGGGTAAGCTCCTCCTGTCATCCATTCCTGCAGGGGCCCAATAGTAGCTGTGAGCCTGGGGAAGTCACTTTACTTCTCTCTGCACCTCTGCTGACTCCTGGGTGAATGAAGGGATTGAACCTAAGCCCACCTAAGACCTGTAGGGCCCTACTCAGTTCACAGAGATGGTTTCATCTGGTAGCTTGTTATTGGCCCATTTTACAGATGAGGAAGAAAACAGGTGGGAGAGAGTGAGCAATTTAACCAATGGACAACTGACACAGTGAGGGAAATGGCCAGAAATTTGGGGTCCAAAACTCATTGTGGAGGAAACCCGAACTCCTTCCTTTTAATATCTGCCACCTCCTTGGTCACTGTTACAGCCAGCTGGCCTCAGGACCTGTGCATGTGCACCCCACTCTGCTCCAAGTTCTTTCCTTGCCACCTCTCACCTGGCCATTTCTTACTCTTCCTTCACACCTGCACTTGGACAGAACTTCTCAGGCGGGCCGGACTTGACCTCCCCAGCCAGGGTGCCATCACGCCTGCCCATGGTCCCTTGGCATGTATGTAAGAAGTTAAACACAGCAGACTTCCAAGCAGGAGCACTGTTTTCCTTTTGGGTCTCTTTCATCTTGCCAACAACATGGAGAGGAAGGGTCATCAGACGCTGGCCTTGGCCTCTCTAGACCTTGCCAGGTGCCCTTCTGTAGCACAGAGCAAACTTGGGAGAAGCAACAGGTCTGGTCTGGAAATGATTAACACTGATTCTTCTCTGAAATCACTTTTGGAGTTCTCTCCTAGGGCAAGTGATTTGGCAGCTTTTTAAAGTTTGGGCAGTAATAGGAAGTTCCTTTTTTAAAAAGTTTATTAAAGTAAAAAAAAAATGGGCTGACTTAAAAGAAAATATTACAGGAGTAGGGGTGATGGGCCGATATGGTTAAAAAAAAAAAAGTTTGGGAAGCGGAGGGGAAGACCCCAAGTAGAACTGTTTAGAAAACTTCTATTCTGTTTTTGCCAATTCCACAAGTCCAGAAGCTCATGTCCTTCATTTATCTAGCAACTCTTGTATATAACACTCTGTACCAGGCCCTTTTCTACGTCTCACAAACCTCCTCACAGCCCATACATGGATGCTATCCTTATGTCCATTTTACAAGTACGATGACTGAGGCACAGAAAGGCTTAGTAGCTTCCCCAAGGTCAAATGGCCAGAAAATGGTTGGGCCCCAAGCTAAGTACATATGGTCCCACAATACTGAGGTCTGCCTGCTGTGACAGAGGGGGACTGGGAGTGGCCAGCACGTGGACACCTCCTCAGTGCCTAGTGTGGGCTGGTACCAGAGAAGCTAGTGTTTTCTCCATCAGCCTGGGACTCTCCAGGCGGGAAAGACTGGTCTTTTTAACCTGCACCTCATGTTTTAGCACATAGTAGGTACTTACTGAATGTTGGTGAAATGGCTGAAGGTGAATAATAAATATTACAATGTAACAATGTAATTCAGTACCTGCTACATGCAAGCACTAGCCACTTTTGTCTAATGCCTGCATTCTCAGCACTGGGGAGGCTGAGGCAGGATTGTTACAAGTTCAAGAACTGCCTGGGCTATGAAATGAGTTCAAGGCCAGCCTGAAATGCATAGCAAGACCCTGTCTCAGAAAGACAAAAAAAATTGAGGATTCTGCGCTCCACCTCCTGCCACCATCACAGGGCAAGTCTGACCCCCAGGAAATCCAGGGACATTTGGTGAATGGCCTGGGAGAGGCTGGACACTGCACTCCACCTTGCACTGCCATCTCAGGGCAAGTCCGACCCCTGAGAAACCCAGGGACTTCCAGTGAGCTACCTAGGAGAGGCTAGGTTCAGCACTCTACCTCCTGCCATTATTGTGAGGCAAGTCTGAGCCCTGGGGAACCCAGGGACCTTTGGTGAGCTGCCAGGGAGAGGTGAGGCTCACTGTTCTGCATCCTGCATCAAAAAATAAGACAAAGGAGCAAAATGCAATCTCAGAACTCCACCCCACCCAAGACAAGTCCAGGAGACATCGACATAGGAGAATTTGGAAGTCATGCACCTGAAATTTCTGAAATGATAACAACTGAAGTAAAAAAGCAACTATATCAGGCTATAGAAGAAATTAGATCAGAAATAATCTCACAGGTTAGAAAAATGACAACCATAATGAAAGAATTATTCAGTATATCAAAGGAAGACATAGAAAAAAAATATGGGAACACAGAAAAATGATGGAAGCCTTGAATGAACAATGCAAGAACTAGAATGCATGAAACAGATTCAAAGAGATATCCAGGAAATTAAAAATTCCATTGAAAGCTGGCAAAACCACTTGAATGAAACCGAAGATAGACTTTCAGACCTTGAAAACAGCATTGCAGCTAGTGACCATGAAAGGAAAGATCTCTTAAAAATAACAAGGAACCAGGAAATAACAATTCAACAGCTGCAAGAGGAGGCTGTATAAGACTGATAGGTATAAATGAAAGAGCAGGAGGCAACATGAATGACATAAAAAGACTATTTGCAGAAGTAATAGCAGAAAGTTTACAAAGCATGGGAAAAGAATCTGACATACACTTGGTGATGCATACAGGACTCTAATTAGCTATAACCAAAATAAATCTACACTCAGATACATAATAATCAAGATGCGAGAAATTCAGCAAAAGAACAGAATATCAAAAGCTGTTAGGGAAAAGAAACAGAGCACCTATGAAGGAAAACCCATTAGAATCCCAACAGATTTATCAATACAAACCATCAAGTCAAGAAGAGCTTGAAGTGAAGCATTTCGGGTCCTGAAAGAAAAGGACTTCCAACCCAGACTGATGTACCCTACAGAACCATCTTTCAAAATTAATGGAGAAATAAGACACTTCCATGACAAAGAACAACTGAAGAAATTCATGGCCACCAAACCAACCCTACAGAGAGTACTGAAAGATATTCTAGAAAGAGATAAAAATGACCACAATTCCAAAAACAAGAGTAGAAAGGAACCACCAAGTAGGGTGAACAATTAAACAGAGGGGGAAACTAGGGAACCAACAGAGGGAGAATAACATGAAAAAGATAAACCAATACAATCAGTAATAACCATTAATATAAATGGCCTCAATTCACCAGTCAAACAAAACAGACTGGCAGAGTGGATCGAGAAATAAAATGCAACAATATGCTACATTCAAGAAACACATTTAGGGCTGGGGATTTAGCTCAGCGGCAAAGCGCCTGCCTGGCAAGCGCAAGGTCGTGAGTTCGGTTCCCGGAACCAGAGAAAAACCAAAAAA
>NW_004955442.1:910273-1098412 GCF_000276665.1 Chinchilla lanigera
AAAAAAAAAAAAAAAGAAACACATTTAACTCAAAAGGAAATTATAGACTGAAAGTCAAAGGATGGAAAACAATATTCCATGTGACAGAAACCCAGAAAAAAGCAGGAGTAGCTATTCTGGTTGCAGACAATGTGAACTTCACATCAAGAATGATGAAAAGAGGTAAATAAGGTCATTACATACTTGTAAGGGGAAAACTGCAAGAGGAAGAGATAACAATCATAAATATCTATGTACCAAATGTTGGAGCACCCAACTATATAAGACAAATTTTAACAGACATGCAAAAAATCAAATAAGCAATAACATTATTGTAATGGGGGACTTTAACATCCCATTGTCACAAAAAGATAGATCAATTAGACAAAAAAAAAAATCAGCAAAGAAATAACAGAACTAAACCACACTTGTGAACAAACGGACTTAGTAGACCATTACACAGTGTTCCACCCCAAAACATCAGAATACACATTCTTCTGAGCTGCACATGGGGTGTTCTCTAAAACAGACCATATACTAGCACATAGAACATGCTTAAGTAAGTGCAAAGGAACTGAAATTATCCCATTCATATTGTCAAACCATAGTGCAATGAAACTGGAAATAATTAACAAAAGAAATCGCAAAAACTCCATAAACACATGGAAACTAAATAACACCCTCCTGAATAAACAATGGGTCACAGATGAAATTAAAGAAGAAATTAAACAATACTTACAATCACATGAAAATGCAGATAAAACTCACCTGAGCCTGTGGGATGCAATAAAGCAATCCCTGGAGGCAAATTTATAGTGGTGAATTCCCACATCAGGAAAGCAACAAGCACAAATAAACAATATTATCCTGCACCTCAAGCTTTTAGAAAAACAAGAGCAAGTCAAGCCCAAAGCCAAAAGAAAGGAGGAAATTATAAAGATCAGAGCAGCAATTAATGCAACTAAGACTAAGAAAACAATACAAAGAATTAATAAAGAGTTGGTTCTTGAAAGAAGAAATAAAACTGATAAACCCCTAGCCCACCTTATCAAAAAAAGGAAAGAAAAAACTCAAATTCATGCAATATGCAATGAAAAGGATGAAATCACTACAGATCCTGTAAAAATTTAAAGTATCATCAGCACCTACTTCAAAAATCTTTACTCTCATAGGATGGGAAACACAGAGGAAATGGACAGATTCCTAGATACATATGAATTACCAAAGCTGAATGAAGAAGGTATAACATTCCTCAATAACTCAGTATTACCCAATGAAATTGAAAATGTAATAAAAAATTTACCAACAAACAAAAGCCCAGGTCCTGATGGATTCACAGCTAAATTCTACAAGAAATTTAGAGAAGATCTAATGCCAATTCTTCTCAAACTCTTTAATGAATTAGAAAGGGAAGCGATCCTCACTAACTCATTCTGTGAGGCAAGTATTATCCTGATACTAAAACCAGAGAAAGACCCAATCAAAAAAGAGAACTACAGGCCAATCTCCCTAATGAATATAGATGCAAAAATTCTCAATAAAATACTAGCTAATAAAATGCAGCAAATCATGAAGAAGATTATACACCATGACCAAGTTGGATTCACTCCAGGAATGCAGGGATGGTTTAATATTCACAAATCAATAAATGTAACCCACCATAGCAATAAAGGCAAAGACAAAAATCACATGATCATCTTAATAGATGCAGAAAAAGCTTTTGACAAAGTCCAACACTCATTCATGATAAAAACCCTACAAAAAATAGGAATAGAAGGTAAATAAGAAGGGATGTTAAAGTCCTCCATTACAATAAGGTTATTGCTTATTTGATTTTTTGCATGTTTGCTAAAATTTGTCTTATATAGTTGGGTGCTCCAACATTTGGTACATAGATATTTATGACTGTTATCTCTTCCTCTTGCAGTTTTTCCCTAACAAGTATGTAATGACCTTATTTACCTCTTTTCACCTTCTATTATTTACCTTCTATTCCTATTTTTTTACCTCAACCTATTTCTTTACTTCAACCTGATAAAAACCATCTATGACAAACCAACAGCCAACATCATCCTAAATGGGTAAGAACTGAAAGCTTTTACTTTAAAATCAGGAAAAAGACAAGGATATCAACTAATGCCACTCTTATTCAATTATTCTGGAAGCATTAGCCAGAGCAATTAGACAAGAGAGAGAAACAAAATGAATAATGATAGGAAAGGAAGAAGTGAAATTATCATTATTCACAGATGACATGATACCCTACATGGAAGACCCCAAAAGACTCCACCAAAAGACTCCTAGAATTAATTAACAAATTCAGTAGCATAGCTGGACACAAAGTCAACACTGAAAAATCAATAGCATTCCTATATACAAGCAACAAACACACTGAGAGAGAAATTAGGGAAACCATACCTTTCACAATAGCATCTAAAAACATGAAATACTTAGGAATCAATCTAACAAAGGAAGTAAAAGATCTATACAGTGAAAAAAGAGATCAAAGATGATTTCAGAAAATGGGAAGATATCCCTTGCTAATGGATAGGAAGAACCAACATTGTGAAAATTGCCATACTCCCAAAACTGTCATGCAGATTCAATGCAATCACAATCAAATTACCATTAGTACACCTCACACATCTACAGAAACATTCCTATAATTCATCTGGAACCAAAAGAGACCCAGAATAGTCAAAGCAATCCTGGTCAACAAAGGCGAAGCGGGAGACATCACAATCCCTGACTTGAAATTATACTACAAAGCAACTATGATAAAATCAGCATGGTATTGGCAAAACAACAGACCTGAGGATTAATGGAACAGACTAGAAGATGCAGCCACAACCACAAAGACACTCAGCCACCTTATCTTTGACAAAGGGGCCAAACATCTTCCCTGGAGGAAAGACAGCCTCTTTAATAAATGGTGCTGGAAGAACTCTCCACATGTCAAAGACTAAAACTAGACCCATGTCTACCACCATGCACTAAACTAAAGTAAAAATGGATCAAAGATCTAATTATTAAAACAGAAACACTAGATCTACTGGAAGAGAAAGTAGGTAGAAATCTTGAAGACATAGGCATAGGCAGAAAGTTCATGAACAAAAACCAAACTACACAGGAAATACTTCAAACAATCAACAACTGAGATCTCATCTTTTGGAAGATTTTACACATCAAAAGAAATCACTAACAGAATAAAAAGAAAGTCCACAAACTGGGAAAAATTTTTAGCGAATTGTCCTCTGACAAAGGATTTCTATCTAGAACATATAAAATTGAAGAAAGGCCCCCAAATTTCAAAGTCCCAATCCAAAAATGGGCACCTGTGATGAATACATACTTCTCAGATAAATAAATACAAATGACAAATAAATATATGAAAAAACGTTCAACATTATTGGTCATTTGAGAGATGCAAATTAAAACAACACTGAGATTCCACCTCACACCAGAAAGAATTGTTGTCATCACGAAATCAACCAATAACAAATTCTGGAGGGGCTGTGGGGAGAAAGGAAGCCTTCTCCACTGTTGGTGGGAGTGTAGACTGGTACAAACACTATGGAAGTCAGTGTGGAGAATCCTCAAAATTCTAGGATCAGAGGCCCCATTCAACACAGCTATTCCCCTTCTGGGTATTTTCCCAGAAGAATTAAAAACATCATATCACCGGGATATATGTGTACCCATATTTATAGTAGCGCAGTTTGTAATGACTAAATCATGGAAGCAACCCAACTGCCCATCAACTGAGGGATGGATTAAAAAAAAGATGTGGTATTTTTATACAGTGGAGTATTACTCAGCTGTAAAGAAAGATAAATTTGAGTCTTTTATAGGTAGATGGATGCAATTAGAGCCCACATTCACAAGTGAAGTAAATCAGACCTGCATGTATAAACATCATATTTTCTCTCTAGTGTAAGAACCTGAAAGAATTAACAAAATCTGAAAGGTACAATAGATATTGTGAAAAGGAAAGAAACTGTTCAAAAGTAAAGAACAACTGAGATGAGGGAAAGGAGAAAAGAAAGAAGTGAAAAAAATAAATATGTATATATATATATATATACATACACACAAGATAGTTAAGGAAACTGTACTACTAATTTCTAGTGGTTTTTTGAAAGGAACAGTTAATGTTTAATTGTTTGATCAATCTTGCATGTCTATATCTGGTAATCTGAGCAATGACTTTGAAGATAACAATATGTAATACAACAACCATTGTTAATTTCCTATTATCTTTTTTTGAAATTCTGTATCATTTTTATTGTTTTTGTGTTGTTTTTTGTTATTTTGTTTTTGTTTTTTTCTCTTTAAAATAAAACAAAAATAGAGTTTCAAAAAAATTGAGTCGTTCCCATCTTACAGAGTGGAAAGCAGAGGTCCTGGGTGTTTGGGACACAGCCCACCCAGGGCAGGGTCAGAACCCAAGTCTGGCTGTCACTGCAGTGAGTGATGGGGACCCTGGGTGCCCAGCCAGAAGGTCCGGGGCTGGGGCAGGGCAGCCTGGCCTGTGTCAGCCCTGGGGTGGGGTGGGATGCGTGTAGGAAAAGCCAGCCTTGGAGAGACAGCAGCCTGGGGTGGGGGTGGGGGTCCACGCAGCCCATCTCTGGCATCTGCTTACCTAGAAGCCCACCAGAATGTGGCCTTGGAGGGGAAGGAGGCCCCAGCTTCCGGGCATGGATTCTGCAAAAGACAAAGGACGGAGCCGGGAAGACGCTGGTGTCGCATCCTTGGCAAGTAGCTGACTAACGTCAGGAACGCAGGGGGAACTGACCGAGAGGGGACCTCAGTGAGCTTGGTGCTTCCTGGTAGCCAGGGCAAGAAGGGCCTGGTCCACCAGGACTAACCACATTCACAAGGTAGGAATAAGGGCTTCTCCCAAAAGCAGCTATGGTCTCATACTAAGACCAAGACGTCCTCAAAGCAAGGATCACACAGGAGGGAGGGCGAGCAGGTGCTGTGCAGAGGCATCTGCCCTGTAGTTTTTGTCAGCTGCTCTGGAAAGACCACACGATCTAATCTCTTCATTGAAGGTGCCCATTTTACTACACCTTTGCCATCACTGCTTGTTGTCAAGTGTTAAAGTTTTTTGCCATTCTGATGGGAAGAAAAAGTTCAGTTATGGTTTTAAATAGATTACTCAAACATTTGAGTTGTTATTGTTGTTTTCAGTACTGGCAATTGAACCCAGGACCTTTGTACTGAGCTACATTTCCATCCTTTTATAAAATTTTTGTATTGTGACACAGGGTCTTACTGAGTTGCCCAAGTTGGGTTCAAACTTGCAATCCTCCTGCCTCAGCCTCCCACAGTGCTGGGATTACAGGTGTGTATCACTTGGTTCATTTGAGTATTTTTAAAGACAGTGTAGATCAGTATCTTCCCCAGATAATTTTCTCCTGATTTCACAGACTACCTCAGAGTTACCTGTAGAAAATTTTCATGAAGCCTATATTTCTGCAGAGCACAAACCCAGGCATTGTTTTCTACACATTTGTATAATATATGCCTCCTTAATTGCAGCTTCCCTATGTGACTGGCAACTGATAAGCACAGGGACCATATGTGCATTTCACCACAGATCCTCAGCATCCAGCTGAAGCACAGGCAGGGGCAGCAAACTATGGCCCCCAGGCCAAACCTGGCCCACTGCTTGTTTCTATGAATAAAGTTTTATCAAAACACAGCCCTGCTCATTTGTGTACACACTGCCTTTTGCAGCTTTTGCACCACAATGGCAGAGTTGAGGTAGAATGGTTCTATGGCTCACAAAGCCTAAAAGATTCTCTATCTTGCCCTAAACAGAAACCTAAACACTGGCAATGAAACAATGTGTGCAAATTCACGTTTTGCTGAATGGCTGGGTGAATAAAAAGTGAAAGGCCTGTGGCCTAGTTCAGCTTGTTTGGTCACAGGCAGAAATGGATGTGGGGACAAAGGGGGCACTGGTTTGGGGCCCGGTGACTTACAGCCTGCTGGGGGTCTTTCTGGAAGAAGGGGGGCTGATCCACCATGCAGGACAGCACAAACTCAGCCACGACCAGAGACAAACACAGGTAAGTGGACAGGTGGCTCAGGGGATCGCGCTGGAAGTCCTGCAGGAGAGAAAGCAGAAGCTACACTGAGTCTGAAGCTTGGGAGGAGGGGAGGCAGCAGAAGGCACCCACAGTGGGGGAAGGTCGAGGCTGGACAGGGTTCCTGTACCAGGAGCAGTGATCAGACAGGGGACCAGGGCCACAGAGCTGGAAATCTAGAGCCGCCGGCAGCCGTGGTTGTCCCAATGTGCAAACACCTGACTCACACATAGTCCTTGTGAACAGGTGGGAGTCAAGGCTGTGCCAGTGTAGAGCAGCCACAGTGCTTGGGTGATGAAATGCAGGACACTGGGACTTTCTCCCTGCGCCCAAAGGAAATGATCTTTCCATCTCTGTCCCCCATCCTGATCTGCTGTCCCGTTCCCTCATGGCCAGGCTCCTCTGGTTGAAAGAGAATGGCACAGGTTTTACTGTGCATCTCTTCTACCCCGGGCACAGTGTTCTCCCCAGGCCCTTTCCCACTCTGGCTGAAGGGGATTACCTTGCTTCATTTCACTCCTGGGGAAATCAAGGCTCAGAGAAGCCATACACTGGCTCCGGGGCACACAGCCTGTCTGATTCCAGCGGGAGCTTTTATTGCCACGTGCCGCAGTTGCTTTCATGTTCCTGTCCCCTCTTCTGGTCACAGCACCCCAATATTCTTTCCCTTATGCTTAGGCACACAGTTTGTACGGAACTGACTCCAGCCCAGGTGAGCAGGAGACTGAAGCCTGGTGATGAGTACTGTCCAGCTGCTTAGAACCGTTGGAACGGACACAGGATTTGTGCTGGGCCAAGGGGAGCCGGAGAGTTAGTACACTGACGGACTGTAAGCCTAGAGCTACTGGGGGTCCTTCTTGTGGCCTCAAAGAGAGTGCAGCCAAGGGACACAGAGAGGACATCTGGTGGTGTATGCACAAGTGCTTGCTGTAGAGTGTGCCATGGCTAGACTCCCAGTGTTTCTCACTGTGCTCCAAGCAGCCCATCGCAAGTCAACCATGGGACCCACCCTTTATAATTCACTGGATGGCTGATGGGGTTTCTGGTTTCCCCATTAATTAAAACAGGTTACTCTTTTAAAAAATCTGTCCTTGTGCTAGTGCGTGGCTCAGTGATAAAGCACTGGTGCAGAATGTTCGAGGCCCTGAGTTCCAATCCCAGAAAACCACAGAAAAAAATACAAAACAACAATCCTTAAGGACAGGATGCTATTTTCTACATTTTCCTCTAGGAGCAGGACAGAGTAACCACTGGGTGTAAGAAACGATGGTCTGCAGCCTGCTGTAGTCCGATCACTGGTTTCCAGGTTGTTCCTCTTACCCAAGGCAAGTGATTCTCAGCAGAAGGCTGATGGCGCCCCTGGAGGATGCTTGCAACATCTAGAGACACTCTGGGTTCTACTACACGAGTGGGGGCTGCGAGCTCTGTACCCAGTGGGTAGAAGCCAGGAGCGCCGTTCTGCACACTGTTCTGAGTGCTGTTCTGCACACTGAATGGGACAGCCTCTCCCCCACTGGGGTGTTTTCCAGCCACGATGTCAACAATGCTGAGCTTACTAAAACCTAGTCTAGGAGGGCTGGGAGGTAGCTCTGTGGTCAAGTGCTTGCCTACATCCTCCCAACCCTGCATTTAATCCCCAACACTGCTAAAAGAAAAACAGCCATAAAGAAAACCTGTTTCAGACAATGTTTTTTTTCTCTCTGCAAATAAAATGATCCAGTGGTAAAGTACTTGTCTAGCATGTGTGAGAGCCTGGGTTCATTCCCCATCCTGTGAAAGAAAGGAAAAGCACAAAACAATCACACAGTGCCCCATAAATATCTACAATTATTATGAGTCATTTTAAAACAAAATAAAAACTGGATGAGCTCCTGGGCACTGCGAGGAGAGGATGTGTTTGTGTGTCTTCACGTGACTGGGGTGCATGTCTCCATGTAGAGTAGAACTCCCGTGTGGAAAGGGGAGGAGGAAGAAAGGCACTGCGGTTTCCTGGTTTCCCCAGGTAGCCCAGGCCTCCACTTACCCCACTCGAGGCCTGCTGGACAGCGCTGGTAGCTGGCAGGAGACAGCAGAGCAGCCAATACCCAAATAGCACCCCGGATGCCTGGACGCCTTTCTTCCTCTCCATGTGGACCAGGAACATGGCAAAGCTCTGGGCAAGAAAGTCCAGATGGGCCTGAGAGGGTTGGGAGGGGTACAGAGGGGAGGCTCCACTTTTCCCATGCTCCCCACCCGCACTGGAAAAGCAGCAGCCAGGTCCAACTGAAGAGGTCATTACCATGGTGGTGAGCCACACTGTAGGATGAATAAGAGCTTCTGGGGCCTGGGGCTTCCCCTGCTGGATTCTCCACAGAGGGACGGCCACATTGAAGGTACACAGGAGGATGAGAGCAAACCCAAGCACCTGGGGAAACAGCTCAGATAAGGCTGTGGGTAAAATAGAAGGTGGCAGCAAATTGGAGGGGACCTGAGGTCCAGTTGAGTGGTGGTTATGCAGAGGCCCCAGTGGGGCCCAGTAACAAATCCAAGCCAGAAGTTGTGTCAGCAGGAAGATGCAGGAGGGGGCTGCAGACCAACCCTGACTGTAACTGCCACAGAAAGAGCACACATGGGGCTGGGGATTCCGCTCAGCGGCACAGCGCCTGCCTGGCAAGTGCAAGGTTGTGAGTTCGATTCTCGGTACCGGAAAAAAAAAACAAAAAAAAAGAAAGAGTACACAGCAGGACGGGACAAGGCAGCACGGGAAGAATGATGCTGAGGAACATTCCTGTACCAGTTTGGAGGACAAGAGGAATGAGCAGAAAGGCTCGCAGAAGATAGCCCTGTGCTTATCTAACACTAAAATAAGCACATAACAATTTTAAAAATTGTTCAGTAGATTTGCCAATGGAAGAAACACAAAATTACATGCATAACTGGGCCGGGACTATAGCTCAGTGGTAACAGGGTGTGCTTCACATTCACAAGCTCCCGGGTTCTAACCCAGGCCTTAAAAATAAAATAACATAAAATAAAAGTGTAACTTTTTAAATTTAAAAAGGCCATCCTAAAGTGGCCCTAAAAGCGCCTTGTGTACCCCCAAAGTACTGTGGCATGGGGGAAAATGGCAGGTTGTGGCAGCTACTGCCGTCCGAGAACACGTGTGTATCTGTTTGTATGTGTGTGGATTTTCAGTTATGAAATACATCCAAGGGAACTTTGTTCCACTTAGTTCACCTCTGTCTCCTCTTCAGCATTGATCTGTTTGATTAGCGGTTCCCCTCTTGTCACCACCCTGTGTGCTCCCCGACGGGAGGAGCGTTTGCTTTGGGATCTGTGCCAGGCTCCAGCCTACCCTGTCCCCGTTGTCTGGCTCCAGCCTCCCAGGGGTAACAGTTACCATTTTGGCTTTGAAGAGGGGGGACATCCGGAGGTAGCCTCGGCCATGGCGGTAGATGTAGAGGAGGTAGAGGGGGCCAAGGACCCAGAGGTACAGGGGAGGCACCCAAACCCCTACTGCTCTCAGGAAGCACAGGTTCAGCAGGTGAGAGGCAGCAAGTTCTGGCTCAGTCTGGTTCCACACCTGAAAAGACACCGGATGGGGAGGGGCTTAGCATGGTGCAACACCGGGGTCCCAATCTCACCTGCTCTCTCACCAGGGTCAGGCAGCATATTGGACCCCTAACATTTACATATACATGCTCCAAGCCCTTTCTATAATATCTTTTAATTCTCAACTCTTTTCACACTAACTTCGTCAGCTCTACAAACTAGACGCAATCATCCTACTGATTTAGCAGATGACGAAGCCGAGACCTGCAGAGGTTGAGTAACTTGGCTGGTGCTTCCAGGTGGGAAGTGGTGGGACTGGGATTTGAACCCAGGGAGTTGGGTCCTGGAGTGGAGGAAACCTGGGCTCCATGATGAGTGTGAGGCACAGACTGTCACTCCTGGTAATAATTCTAGGAATCAGATGTTACTATTTCCTATCACAGACCAGTAGACAAGAATCACCAAGAGGTAAACTGCTTCCTTCCAGCCCACACGAACAGGAACTCCCCACTCTGACAAGAGCACAACCACCCTAAAGTTTGTCCTACTGGGTCTTTTGATCTGTGACTTTTTAAAACCCCATACTGGGGACTGAACGCTGGACCTTCACAGTGAAACAATGAGGTACACTTCCAACCCTTTTAAACTTTTTAAAATTCTGAGATAGGACCTCATTAAGTTGCTCAAGGTGGACTTGAGCTTGCCATCTTCCTGCCTCAGCCTCCCAGAGTGCTGAGATCACAGGCATGCACCACAGCACCTAGCTTGACCTGCGCTGTTTACCTGTATCCTTCCTAGGCCCTCTCTTAGGGACAAGAAATTTGTGAAGTTTAGAAGGCATGGCTGCACCAGTCCTCTGCCCACCTTTGCTCCCACCTCGGTGTTTATCTCTAGTTCTAGCTTCTCCACTCACCAGCTAGGTGCAGATGAACCATTCTGGGCCTCAGTTTCCTTCCCTGTAAAAGGGGATAGGGCTTTTCCTCTAAAGATGTTATTCCTGGGTTACAGGCAGTAAAGCGCACAGCACAGCGCCGGCGCAGGGCCAGCCTCTGTGCCCTGACTCCCCTGCCTGCCCGGCCGGGGGCGCTAGAGTTTACACCCAGCGCCCCCCGCCCCCCGCCCCCGGGCCGGCACCCAACTCCACTCTCCAACGCGCTTTGCCTGGACTGGACTCTGGAGGAACCCCAGGAGGGAGCGGGTCCAGGAGACCGGAAGGGGCTGTCTGGGGCTGGGACGAGTTTGGGGAGGTCCTCCAGCTTTATGCGGAGAAAGGTCAGTCTCTAGCAGCTGGAAGGTCTGGGGACCCCTGAAAAGTCCTGGGCTCTGCCGGTCACATGCGCGGATGCTCGGACTTTACCTGCACAGCAGGGCACCAGAGCCTGGGGAGCTCTCCACTCCCCAGGTTTGCAGCCCGAGCTGTCTACGACCACCCGAGCCGGGGAGCACAGGCGCGGGACAGAACTCACCCCGGGCCCGGCGCAGGGCTCGCTCGGCGCGGCCATTGGCGCCTCGCGGCCGGTCCCAGCGGCGTCCAGCGTCCGTCTGTCCCTGCAGCCTTGCCGCCGAGCACTTCTGGACAGGGGGCGGGCCCAGGAGGGGCTGGAGCTCCGACCGCCAGGCGCGGGGCAAAGGTCTGGCTGCGCGGCTGGGTAGGGATGACCCGGGCGGAACGAGGGAAGTGGACGGAAGGCCCAGGCCCGCACCTGGCCAGGCGATCCCCAACCCCCGAAGGTGCAGCGACAATCCACACTCTCCCCAGCTCCCAGCAACAAGTCCCTTCCCAAACGCCCCAAGGCCTTTGGACCCAGCAATGCCTGGAGTTTATCCTGGTGGAAGAGCAGACAGGCGTGCACGCGGTTGTCACCGGAGATGTGGCCGCAGCCGAAGTGTTCAACCACGGGGTGAGCATTGTGTGCAGAAAAAATTTAAGAAGATGCTTAATAAAGAGTTTCATAAAGTGCCGGTCACATAGTAAATGCTAAATAAGTTAGGTGTTATTTTTATTTTTCATACAGGGGTCTTGCTATGTTGCTTAGACTAGTCTTAAACGCCAAGGCTCACAGCATCCTCCCACCTCAGCCTTGGAAGTAGGAGGGACTTACACGTTAGGTATTATTAGTATTGGTGTCATGTTTTAGTCTGCCCCTTACTGATCAGTGGCTCAAAATGCCATTGCAGAAATATATTAATATGAAAGGTTGCTGCTAAATGATGATAGTACAAAATAAGATATGACGATTTGGAAAAAAAAGAAGAGAGAAGGATATGCCTAAATTGAGGAAAGTGGAAAACAAAGTAATTTTCTTTCCCGAGGGTTTTTTTTTTTTTTTTTTTGGTTCTTTTGCTGGGGATTGAAGCCAGGGTTTTCACACTGAGCTACATCGGAACCATTTTTAAATTTTGAGACTGGATCTGGCTGAGTTGCTCAGGTTGGGCTCAAACCTGCTATCCTCCTGCCTCAGCCTTCCAGAGTGCTGGTGTAGGGAAAGCTGGGGGACAGGCAGGGAAAGGTAAGGGCCTTAGCGAGGTTTCTGGCAAACCCTGACTGGAAAGAGTTAAAGTCCTGCTAGAAAGCAATTAAGAGAATCAGGGAGAACTGATAAGCAGCTGGCTTTGGTTGCCAGGGACCCAATACTGTTGCTATGGCTCTAGTTCACTCATCCCCACCTCCAGTTAAGTACAGAGGAGATAAAATGGGAAAGGGGCTGTATTATAGAAAACTCACTATAGTAACACTATAGTAAAATATATACTCACACCTGATGCTCACGCACCCACATAGAAATGCATATTTATAAATGTATACTTTTCTCTCATCATGTTAATGCACTCAAATGTACCTATATCCCTTTACTAATTGCTAACTCAACCTTGAATGGAAGGCTCTGCTATAAATCTCAAAGATTTCACCTGACAACAAAGAAGACCAAAGAGAGCTTCTTACGGAAACGTTTGCAGGTAGGCAGTGGAAAGGGACAGTGGCCGGCTCAGGGGTCTCAGAGCCTAAAACAGACAAGCAAGTTGTAACAACTCTTGAAGGGGAGAGCCCTGTTCTTGCCGTATAATAGGCTAAAAACAAAACCCCTGGAGCACTGGCTCCCGGCTCCCTACCTTATTCTGACAAGGTAGCTATCTATCTCCTTATTTCTCTCCTTTTTCTAATAAAGTGATTTTGTTTTTCCTTCTAAACGTACGTCTCTAAACTTACGTGATCTTTTATAGATGTAAAGTTTACAAACCCTAGATAAAATCTACCCACACCAGATGTGACCCTGGAGGTAGGCATGCAACACCATGCCTGAATTCTAAAGCAAGATGTGTGGCTTGTGGCAGAGTTCGAAGCTCCTGATTCTTTTCAGAAAAGACTCCGTGTATCATTATGATAGATACATAAGCAAAAGATGGGAATGCGCTAATGTGGGAATCATGGGGATACCAGGGATACTACTTTTCTTTTTCTTTTTCTTCTTTTTTTAGGGGTGGGCAACAAACTTGTATTTAAGATAGGATTGAAAAGCTTAACTCTTTCTGCAGACAAGCCTTGGAATTCTGTAGGGATGAAGAATAAAAACCTGCTCTGTCTGCCCTGCTGCTTCTGTAGGGGAGGAGGTCATAGGCAGAAACAAAGAATAAAATAGGAGGATCTCATTAAGCTTTATTAAAGAAGTTAATAGGAAATCTTACTAAAGGCAGCTTTTTGCCTCTGCTGTTAGACTCCAGCAATAAGAAAGACAAACACAGAGAGAAACCAGACCTGGGAAGGCACCTTGTAACAAAATTAACATAAGAATTTAGTGAGAGGGTGGGGGAGATAGCTCAGTGACACAGCACTTGCAGGGCAAGTACAAGGTCCTGAGTTCAATTCCCAGTACCAAACTAACTAACTAACTAATTAATTAATTAATTTAGTGAGAAGAGTCCACAGGCAAAACAGGGATGCAGCCAGGAACCTGAAAGCTAATCAGTACCTGCCCTGCCCCTTGTTCAAATGAAAAGGAGATAGGGAACAGCCACATAAGGATTCTTATTTAATATATGAAACACATATGTCCCCTTTACTGAATTATTAACATGTCCCATTTATCTGATCATCAATCCTTACTTTTCTATAAGCGCCCCCACCCATCACAAAGGGATGGGAAGAAATCAAAGGGCCAGAGAAAATGTAGATGGAGGTGCTCAGTGTAGGATCAAAGACAGCTAGGGAGCCAATCTGAAGGTGGCACCTTCCAGGTGCCCACATGGGGGTTGGAGAAATCACTAGTCCTAAATGAAAAGGCGCTGAGGACAAATATCCACAGGTGTTCACTTCTGATGCTCCCCACTCTTGCAGAGTAGCTGTCTTACTTCCCCCCATCTCTTCCCAAATAAATTGTCTTCTTGTATTTTAAACTGTGCCCCTTTAATTCATTACTGAACTTGAGGTTATGGTCCCAGCAGGATCCCAGAAGCTGCATGTTCCAGCAGAGCAGTGGTGTGACATGACAGGGTGAATACCCCTCCTCAGACGTGACATTTCTCCACATCTTGTACTCTTTTCCTCCAACCTCACCTCTCACAGGGCCCCCAAAATGTGGGTTCCCCGAGATCTGTCCCCCACCCATTTTTGGTACTGGGGATTCAACTTGGTGCCTTAGCACTAGGTTACTGACACATCCTAAGCTTCTGCCCCCACCCCCTAATCTGAGACAGGGTCTTGCTAAGTTGCCCAGGTAGATCTTGAGCTTGTGATCCTTCTGCATCACCATTCCGGGATTGCTCATCTTTTTTTTTTTTTTTTCTTGTTTTTTTTCTAGTACCAGGAGTTGAACTCATGACCTTGCTCTTGCCAGGCAGGTGCTGTGCCGCTGAGCTAAATCCCCAGCCACTGCACATCTTTTTGAGTCTCCCCAGCCTAATGTGGATTCCTGGTCTCCTTCAGCTGTCCTCCTGCCCATGTCTTTTGGAAGAGGAGACTCACAAAGAACCAGGGTTTGTCTACTTTCTAGGTCATAGAACAGCCTATGGCTATGTATAAAGAGTTCTAGATGAGTTCTTTTCCCCTCTCTGGTCTCTGCTTCCCATTCCATAAAATGAGAAGTTATTACAGAGGATCAAACCAAGCAGACTTGATCCTCCCAGCCCCCAGCCAGTTTGCCAGCAGAAGTACTACCCTTTGCAGGGAACTCAACTCAGCACCTGAGGCTGTCCTCAGCAAGCACAGGATGTTTTGGAGGAGATAAGATAGGACAAGGAATTTTGCAAGTACTGAGGACATCTGGCGATACCCAAAAATTTACACTGGACACTTCAAGGACTTTGCCCACTGAGGTGAAAGACTACCAGAGAACTTCAGTGACAGATGTTTATTGGGATCTTCCTGCCTAATGTCCCCTGCCTTCTTCTCTCCATCCCTATAAAAGGTACATACTTTTCTTTGCTCAGGGTAGACGGTCTCATTGCGCTTTCTGCCTGCCTGCACCCAGACACAAGCCTGGTGGTCTCTGCTGATTCTCTCCCTCCCCCTGTAATTTACATACATTATATAGACCGCCATGGATTATCACGTTTTTCACCCCCTGATGAAGTTCTAAGACAAACCAAAGGCTTGTCTTAAGAAGGGCAAAAGTCGTGTTTCGATTATGGTCATAAATAACCAGCTCCAGTGAGTACATGTGGTGGATTGAGAACTGGTGGTCTACTTGTAACACCCAGCTGAATTGAACCATCATGGTGCTGGGTGTTGGAGGCCCCCCTGAGGGCTGCTGCGGGCAACATAAGAGTTAGAACTGGAGAGGAAGAAGTAAGGCTGTTGGGAGCTGGTAGAAGCTGTTGGGTGCTGTTTGAAGCTGTAAGGAGCTGTTGGTTCTCTTAGAAAGGCTTGTCATGCTGGCTTTCCTGATGAACTCAGCTGTTCTCATCATCCAAGGAGCCTGGGACTTGTCGCTGAGAATGGCTTTGGTTCACTTTGGGGGAGCTCTGGTCTTCACTTTGAGCATTGCTTACTGGCTCCAGTGCACATCCCTCAGCCTGCTAGCACAGATCCTTCATCCTGCTGGCACAGACTTTCTAGCTTCCATCACTGACCTTCGGCTCTTTCCAGTGCAGATCTGCAAAACAGGCCTGCATGAGATATTGTCATGGGCTCTAGACCTCCAGCTGGACTCATGCAGGATGTTGTTGTGGCATCCAGGCCCTCAGCTGGAGTCTTTAATCTTTAGTGTGTGGACAGATTTCCTGCACTCTCTTGAATATGATTCTTTGGGTGACTATTATAAATAATCTTATAAAATGTGTCGTGTCTTATATTGTTCTCCTTGTAAAACCCCAAACTACCCCCAAGCTACGATAGTACACTATATAAGCATTTCTCTGTATGACACGAGTTGAGAGTCTCGTGGTATTTTGAGCTGGGATGCATAGCGGGCAAAATCTTCACAGGGTCTTCAAGAGAATGACACATTGATCACGGGGCCACAATCATGAACGTGGCGGACTTCTGTTTCTTCCCATTTTACAATATGAACACTTTGATTAACAAAATCTATCGTTCTTTTTAGTTGTGATTTTTAGTCTAAAGCAGCATTTAGCTTTTGAGTTTGTGTGGGTACATGCGCACCTTGCCCTACAGCTGCCGGGGGCGGGGAGTGGTGGGGGGTGGTGGTGTGGGGGGGTGGTGTGGGAGGGTGGGGTGGGGTTGGTGCGTAGAGTCCTCCAGGCCTCCAGGGGGCACAAGTGGTCTTGTATCCTCATTGAGCATGCGCCGTATCTCTTCCTGGGGGAACTGGACTTCGGGACGTAGCACGCCTGCGCGCGGCGGGGTTGGAGTAGGCGGGGCCTGGGCTGTCACCCGGCAAAGAGAGGGAAGGAGTCGGCAGCGTGTGGTGTGAGGGGTGGGATCGGGCGGCCTGCGGAGGGTCGGGCCAGGAAGGCCGGGTCATGCGGGCAGGCCGGAGTGCGGGGCCACTGGGCCCCGTGGGGGTCTTCGCTGCTGCGGTGCTGCTGCTGAGCGGCGCGGGGCCAGCGCGCGGCTCCGAGGATATCGTGGTGGGGTGCGGAGGCTTCGTGAAGTCGGACGTGGAGATCAACTACTCGCTCATCGAGGTGAGCGTCCACCCCCGGCCCGGCCCGCCTCGCGATGTGACTCCGCGCCAGTCGCACGGCCTCTCTGGGCCGCGGTGGCCTCGCTTCAGACACCGCGCGGCTGTCCGCCAGCCCCACGCTGTCGGAGACCTTCTCTCTGCTCACGCTGTGCCCCGCGCGGGCTCTGCCGCCCTCCTGCGACGCGCTCGAGGGGGCTCGTGCCGTGGGGCCAGCCACGACAGGGGACGTGGACCCCCAACTCTCAAAACCCAAGCTGCGGCTGTCCAGATACAGACCCAAACACCGTAGAACCCAGACCCCCTTTCGTGGAAATCTAGACCCCAGATCCCGCAGAACTAGGCCCCCTGAAACTTACATCGCGCAAATTATATCCCAGAACCTGGAGATAGCAGATGTTATTTGCGAAGCTCTACAGCCCAGGACCCCCTGCCTCTGTCCCAATGTGCTAATCCATTACTCCTTCAACCCCCCTTGGGTGCTTTTAAAGAGCATAGATTCCCGTTCCATAGATCTTGACTCAGTGGATTAGTATTGGAATCTCTGGGGCTGGAATCTGCACCCTGCTGTCCCTGACACACACTCCTTTTCCTCTGCAAATGGAGAGTTGCCAGCTGCCCTGATTGCCTTAATAGGTAGTTTTTGGAATTACACTAGAGATTTGTATAGACTTTTAAGAAAATTAACTTGTACAGCTTTGTTAAATGATTATTAGTTCATGAGATTATGACCCAGAAAACTTTTGAGAAGAGGAAAGGGGAGGGTTGGAAGTAGGGGTGAAGGACACTTGCCAAAGTAGGTGGGAGGGGAGTGGAGGGAGGGCTGGGCCTGGTTTTGCCAAGGGGACTGATGGGGCAGTGGAAGGGATGGGAAATGGAAAAGGTAGACAGTGTGTGCCTGGGAGATGATTTGAGAGAAAAGAAAAGGCAAGGGAAATGCCGAAGAGAAAAGACCGGGAAGGACAACCTCAAAAGCTGCCTGAATGGTAATGAAGGATTGAACCTTAGTGTTCTGCAGAGCAAGTTGCCTATGATTGAGGAAGGATAGGGAGTTGATTCAACACCCCAGGATAGTTTTAACTTGGCCTTGCTCCAACTCCCAGGTTTTGTACTTAAAGGATGGGGGAGAAGCAGCAGAACCCACATTTTTGGTTTTCTAAAAAGGATTTACCGTCTTCAGGGCACCCGTGTCTGCTACCCTTCTCTCCTTTTTACCCTTAAAGGCTCCCTGGAGCTGCTGGGGCATTGCTGGGTGCCCAAGCCACCTCCTGGACTTCCAAGCATGGGACATTTCAGAGTCTGCGGTGAAAAGCTTTTTGCAGTGTATAGTTTCCTGGGGCCCTGAGAGAAAGGGAAAGGCAGATAGAGGCATCTGCAAGCACAGAACTAATAGTAACTTGGAGAGGAGACAGCAGGTTTTGTGGCCCATTATGAAATGTGCTTCTTGAACACCAGGTTGCTTTCCCACATGGTTGGAGATGCTCATTCTTTTGTAATTTTTGATTATGAAATCATACGTTTCAGAAATGTAACCTTGACATATGTTGCTATCCTGTGTCCGATCTGTACTTTGTAAAAGAAATATGTAAACAGGATATTTCAGTCGTTTGTTGATGGTGTTTTCTATGTTCCAGTACAACTACCTTCAAGTCTCTCCAGCCTTCTTCTGTTTGGGGTGTTTTTGCATCGTTTTCATTCAGTCAGCAACTATTTATTGAATTCTTGCATGTACTGAGGCCTTGTTGCAGGTGGGGATATAGCATTGTATTGAACAGATTGGACAAAAATCCCTTAGGGAATTGGCATTATTTTATTTATTTTATTTTATTTTGGGGTACTGGGAATTGACCCCAGGGCCTTCGCACTGAGGTACATCCCCAGTGCTTTTTTATTTTTTACTTTAAGACAGGTCCTCATTAAGTTGGTAAGTTACCCAGGCTAGGCTCAAACTTGTGATCCTCCTGACTCAGCTTTCCAGAGTCTTGGGATTACGTACATGTGTCACTACACCCAGAGATGTTCTGTTCTTTGATAATAGATTGTATTGTTAAAAGGAAAAATCACATTGGTTACTGATAGTTTAACAATTGGACCTCACATTAAAAACTAGATTCTGAATCTCTCTGGAAAATGAGTTGATCTTGGGCCTGCAGCACTAGGCGTGAGATGCGTAGTGCTGTGAAACCCTGGAGAAGAATGTCTGTTGACAGTGCGTCTCAAGCACTTGAGGCTTGTGAATTGCAACCCCTGCATATTTACATGTACTCATCTGAAGAAGTACTGCCAAAAGAGGACTGTCCCAGGCCCTGTGTAAGTGTAAGCTGTGGTGGTTGCTACCCATAGAGAGCTTTCAGCCTATCTGTTTCTTCACACTATTCCTTTCTCATGTGTGCAACTCATGAGTTGTTGCTTAGTGCATTGTCTTAGCTGGTAAAAGTGGACTTTGTCATTTCACATCTTGGTTACAGCATTCGTTCACATTTTAGAGGTCAGATTCTTAGAAGTCATCAGACCCAATTGTGTTCCTTTACAGATGTAGAAACTGAGGCTTACTGACTGGTTGAGCCATACAGCAAGGTCAGAGAATTTTTCTAGAGCTTGATCTGTGCCTTGCTGATTACATCGTGTTGCCTTTTTCTTCAGAGAGATATTAAATAGTAATAAGAACTGCTTTTTTTGAGTATGTACCTTGTGCAAGGTGCTTAATATACATTGATGTGAATCTTCAACCATCATGAGAGTGGTTACCTTTTTACCCATGAAGAAAATGAACCTCTGATGGTGAAATGATTTGTTCAGTGTCACTTGAGGTGTGGGATCCCCGATACAGGTCATGTTTCTTGTTGGGTGAACAGTTTCTTCTGCTGATGTTCAGGACTCAAAGAGTTTTAGAGCATCCTTGGGGAGAGAATGTATATTAATATATTAGTGTATATTGCATGTCTTTTACAATTTGTTTTTGTTCTGAGAAGGACAGTAAAGAGAAAATTGAATTTCTAGGTCTGAGACTAAAAATGCAGATCCCCGACCCTTATCCCAGACTTTGTAGTTGAGAAACTGAGGTGACCCCTAGGAATACTTCATGCTTTTTATTATATGTGCTGCCGAAGTGAGTATACTCTGCTTTTTATTGAGCACCTTGCTAACATAAAAATTTGTAAATTTGTTTTAGGCTCAGAAACTTTTATGAACAACATAGAGATAGTCACTAAAATAAGCAGATAAGTATTGAAAACAAGACTTGGGGTAGGCTTTAGATCATTTCTTTTTCTTTCATTTCCATGATATGGCTCCAGCCCAGGCATGCTGGGCAACACTGTCCCACAGAGTTGTACCCCAGCCCTTTAAAACATTGAATCACGTTTTTTTGGTGGTGACTTTGTCTTGTTTGTCTTTGTCCCTGATGCCCAGTGTTAATAACTTGTCTGTAGTAGGTCCTCAGCAAATGTGTATAGACTGAATGTATTCAGGCATAATGTATGTAGTTAATTATCAAAGGCGATACTATGACCTCTGTTTTTTTCCTTTTTAGATAAAGTTGTATACTAAGCACGGGACTTTGAAATACCAGACAGACTGTGCCCCTAACAATGGGTACTTTATGATCCCTTTGTATGATAAGGTAAGAGGAAGGGAAGGTAAGTCTTTACCACTAGTCTTTTATGATGAGAAATAATTAGTTTGCCCCTTCCCCAGCCAGGAAAGAGGCCTTTTCCACATGAGCAAATAAATACTCATTTGTCTTGTAAATGATTTGTGGATTATTGCAGTGTTAGCCAGATTCCAAGGGAGACAACTTATAAATTGATTTGATTAAATACCCTCGCTCTCCATGTCTCCAAGGACATTTGGCAGTGTCTGGAGACATTGTGATTATCACAGCTGTGGAGAAGTGCTACTCAGTAGAGGCCAGGAATGTGCTAAACATCCTGTAGTGTTACTTTGGACAGCTCAAATGCCAGTAGTGCCAGGATTGAGAAACTCTGCTTTAATAGAACTCTGCCAAAAGCCTAAAATACTGTTAAAAAAATTATACAAGCAATATGTGAATTTATGAGCTTTGTGGGAAAAAAACCTCAAGGTCTTTAGAGTTACATGAAACAAATTTGTACGCTTTGCCCCTACCTCCTCCCTCTACAGTGACAATCTGATAAAAGCTGTGATTTGCATCCTAATAGGTTGGTTTCTGTCCACTTAGAGTGAGGCAGATATCTGCAAGTACATGTGCATGTATGTGTGTGTAAACACACAATGCGTGTGCACAGAGATGTGGATCCTTGCACACTTCTACTTACGCGATTTCATCCTTAAAGTTCAACTTTTTATGTGGAAATACAGATTCGCATGAAATAGCAAAAATAACATAGAGTTTTGACTTTGATTTTTTAAAATATAAATGGAATCTAACAATAGGAATTATTCTGCAGTTTGATTTTTCTCCCATGGTAATGATAATATTGCTCTAGGGAAATTTGTTTTTTTTCCCTTGCTTTTAACATCAGTATGTATAGATCTGTGTTGCTGCTTTTTTAGGGCTACACTGAATGTCAGAATCAAACCCAGTCTGTAATTTATTTAGCCACTTTTCAACTGATGGACATACAGACTTTTCCCAATTTTTAAATTATTATTATTAACAGTACAGCAGTAAATATTCTTGAGCTTATGTCTTTATGCACAATGTATTTAAAGGTGGACTACTTAGGTCTTGAAATCTATCATTGCTCTTTTTTAAAAAATTATTAATATCAATCTCAGGAAACTAGGGTTGACCTTGTTGACCTTGTTGGTTAAACCCACTTTAAGGAATGATTTTAGTTCTTGAGGATGCGTGTTGACCCTTACAACCTTAGGCATGTAAGAAGTTAATAGAGGACTTGGTTAATAGTGTGCATTTGGTGTCAAAAGATGAGTGGCTGAATGTAGTGTTTTAGAACTCAAAAATGGGCTTCAGCATGGCATCTGATTGCTGGAGGGAATCTTTGGGTGTTAGCTCCGGTTCATAGACTCTGAAGGGAATCTAGAACTGTCACCATTTATACTGCTGATGCTTAGAATTTCATTTTAGGCAGAATGATTTTAATTTAAATGATAGCACTAACGAATATTAAACTAGTCATCAGTTCTCATACCTTTAATTTCTTCTCTTTTTCTTTTAGGGAGATTTTATTCTAAAGATCGAGCCTCCCCTGGGGTGGAGTTTTGGTAAGTGAGCTGAATAAGCAGACATACCCTGTCAGGATCACATTATGTGCTGGATATTAGTTTAGTTTGCCAGAGTACAGAGACTCTTAAAATATTAAAATCCATTGCTGGTGTGCTAGAGAGCTATTTTGTTATTTTTTTCCCCTTTGTCAGTTCAGCTTGAATTTACTATAGATCAACCTTAAAGCTGCCTTTCATCTTTCTTAAAATAGACCTCTCTGCCTGTACTGTATCCCTTTTAGAAAGCTCTGCCTTCAGTGTCATTCATTGCATGACAGTCGGACAGTACAGACACTGAATGGGGACTTTGTTTCTGTCTGAGACTGGCTCTTTTTTAGCACCCTCAGTTTTATTTTTATTTTTAAGTTAACTGAATGTTTAAACATTTTGAGGTTTGATTTTAAAATCCAAATTTTGACTCTTAAGGGACCAGAGTATCCTTGGGCCTCCCTAGCTCTGTGTTGACTGTGGGCAAGTTACTTTCTGTGCCACCTGTGACTGCTCATTATGGCGTCACAGTCATTATAGTCTCTGCTTCTCAGGTTCTTGGAGGAACAGTGGGCCAACGTTAGTTGTTTCAAGTGGCTGGTGTGCAATTTGCAAGTGCTGAGCTCAAAAACAGCTAGGAACACATACAAAGAGAAGCTTCCAGCTCTCTGCTACAGTTGCCTTCAGCAGTATTGGAGAGTTGGGAGTGGACCTGAGATCAGAGGAGAGGGTTCCATTTGGATATGGCTGGCTTGTTGTTTAGAAGAAGAGAGACTTGTTGTTTGGGTGCAGTGTCCCCCCTGTCTACAGCCTGGGGAAGGACTGAGGCTTGCTTGTGTTAGATTCTCACTGTCTTGAAGGTGAAGCAAACCTCCCTCACTGCCAGCTCATTTGGCCAGGAGAGCAGCTCTTTCTTAGCTTATAGGCAGAGGTACCCAAAAGGTATGAGAAAGGTGAAGGGGAATCCACCCCAAGTAATGGTAGAAGCAGGGGTCACACATTGGTGACCTGTATGTGTTTTGTTGGCAGCCTCTTTCCTCTTGCTGGTGCTTTTTCTTTTGATTAAAATTTTTATTGAGTTATAACATACTTTTGGAAAAGTGTACTGAACAGAAAAGTATAATGAATTTAATGATTTTCTCCTCCCTTCCTCCCTCGCTCCCTCTCTCCCTTCCCTGGTGAATTTTTAAAAAGTGGGCACACTCAAGTAGCTGCCACCTAGATAATGGGATAGAACTTTTCCAGCACCTCAGCAGCACCCCATCCCACTACTCATGACTGGCCCTGCCCCACCTACAGGTGACCACTGCCCTGGCCTTCTAAAGTTGTCCATGTGTTTGTTTTGAACTTTATATAAATGAAATCATGTAGGGTACATTTTGTATCTGGTTTCTTTCTCTTAATGTTGTTCAAAGGATTTATCTATATTAAATGTATTCTGTGTGGTTCTAGTTCATTCTCTTTGCTGTCAGAATTCTGATGGGTGAATATAACAGTGTATCTGTTCTATTGCCGATGGACATTTGGCTTGCTTCCCAATTTTAGCTACTAAAGATCCTGCTTTGCTGAATGTTTTTGTACATACCTTTTGGTTTGTGGGTGTTCGTGTTTTTGTTGATTATATGCCAAGAGTGAAATTGTTAAGTGATAAATTTTTTTTTTTGGAGGCAAGGTCTCACTGTGTAGTCCAGGCTGGCCTTGAACTCATGGCAGTCATCCTGCCTCAGCCTCCCAAGTGCTGAGGTTACAGGCATGTACCACCATGCCCAGCCCTGGGTGATAGAATTTACACATGCTCAGTTGTATGTGTGTGTGTGTGTGTGTGTGTGTGTGTGTGTATTTTTTTTTTTTTTTTTTTTTTTTTTTTTTTTTTTTTTTTTTTGGTCTTTTTGAGACAGAGTTTCACTTTGCACTTCAGGTTGGCCTTGGACTCACTTTGAGCCGAGGCTGGCCTCGAACTCACAGTGATCCTCCTGCCTCAGTCTCCTTTGTGCTGGGATTACAGGTGTGAACCACCATGCCCGACTTTAGTAAATACATTGAAAGAGAATAATTTATGTTTTGCCATCAGTGTATAAGAATTCTAGTTGTTCCACATCCTGGCCAGCACTTAGTGTGGTCAGTCTTTTTTGTTTGAGTGGCCTTTTCATTTATTCGATGTGATGATATTGTATCGTGGTCTTGATTGCCCTTGTCTGCTGACCAGTGAGATTGGGCACCTTTTTCAGGTGTTTTTGTTTGCCATCCTCCTTTGCAGGATGCTTGTTCAAGTCATTTGCCCTCCCTTTCTGAATCTTGCCCTTTGTGTGGGTTCTTATGCATGGATGTGTAATTCTTCCCTTTACCTGAAATTCTCAAGGCTTTTTCAGTTTTTTCCTCTACTTATTATTTGATATTCTTCTTTTTTTTATTTGGTACTGGGACTTGAACTCAGGACCTTGCGCTTGCCAGACAAGCACTTGTGCTGCTGAGCTATATCTCCGGCCCTTGATGTTCTTCTTAACCTTTAAAAACTTGACCTTAACCAACCCCTGTTATGAAGAACTCTTCAGAACAATTGAACTAATTGCTATTATTGAGAAATCATCCATATTTCCAGTGTTCCTGAGAAGCTGGAAGCTGGGCAGCACAGAGCCACGCGGCAGCAGGTGACAGTAGTTGAGAAGCTCCCCCATCCCCCTTAGTTTGCTGCTGTTCCTCCCTGGCCTTGCTCACTTCTTTCTACCTGGTTCTTGTGGCATTGGAGGCTGTGGGGCTGCTTAGTTCTGAGCCAAGTCTGGGGGTCTTTCTGTGCCTCAGGTTACCTCTCAATAAATTGTCTCTAAGATAGTGGTGAGGATTAAGGCTTTGCACCTGGCCTATGTGAACATTCAGCAAATAAGACTATTCGGTGCTCACTCAGTTTTCTGTGGGACTCCCAAGATTTAAGTTAGCTGAAAAACTGCTTTTAAACTCTTATTTTGTATATATTTGTTCCACTGGGACAAGGAACCAGGCGACTGGGGAAAGGGTGGGAGGGAGACTTCCCCGTGTGTGGGTTTTGAATTACGTGAATGTACAAAGTGTTCAAAAATTGACAAACAGAAGAGCCTAGCTATGAAATGTGTTTTATGTAGCTTCTCTGTGTCCCAGAACTAAAGTTGCTCTCTGTCTTGTTCCCTGCTCTCTCTGCCCTTTGCTGCCTTATTCCTCAGAGCCAACAAGCGTGGAGCTGTATGTGGATGGTGTCAGTGACATCTGCACGAAAGGCGGGGACATCAACTTTGTGTTCACGGGGTTCTCCGTGAATGGAAAGGTTTGGCTTTGCAACTTGCTGTTTTTCACTTTGCTTTGTAATGTGTACTGTCTTCTCTGCACCTTTGGAAAAACAGGGCGTTTGAGCTGGGCCCCAGCAGGGCCCCACAGATGGGCTTCAACGGGGACTCTCTGACCTCTTCCTTCTGCTGTGGGTAGAGCAGTGGATGTTTTTAGGAGTCAGACTGAGGCTGCCGTGACCCCCCACCCCAGAGTAAAACTGCCAGGAGTGGCCTTTTGTAGTGATACGGAATAGGAATCGGGACTGTGGCCTTTGCCACAGCTGGGGGTGAACTGAGGTCGCTTCTTGCAGAGAGGATGTGCCTTTGCTTCTGCCCCGCCCCTGGGAATAGTCTCAGTGTTAAAACTAAACTTTCTGGGTGTCTCCAACCTCTTTGGTCGTGTGAATCCAGAGTGCTGACCTGTGAGTGCCCGTCTGCCTCAGACTCTCAGTGGAGAGCTTTGTTTTCCACTGTCTGTTCGGCGTCCAGGCTTGAGATCTGCAGATTTCCTTGCCGTCATGGTCTGCGTGGTGGAGTCGCTTCTCTGTTACTTTTATGTTAAGAGTGAGGGCCTCGATCCCCACTTTATGTGGGGGATTCTTATTAGAGATGGTGGTCTCAGGTATTCTTTTGCAGTGTTTTATAAAATAATGGTGCATCTTTAACGGATGGCATCTTAAATTCAGTGAAACAAGGTGTTGTTTTTCTGTTACTGTTCCTTCCCCAGCGCTCCCTGAGAAGGGGCGCCCATGGTTTGTGATGCCTTTTTAAAGGGGTCCTTGGCCAAAGAAAGTCCCAGGCATCTTGCAAAGAGTGAGCTTTGCTGCCTGGCAGTCCTAACCTCCTTCTTCACACAGGTGCTCAGCAAAGGACAGCCCCTGGGTCCCGCGGGAGTTCAGGTGTCGCTGAGAAACACAGGGACCGAGGCGAAGATTCAGTCTACTGTCACACAACCTGGTGGAAAGTGAGTGACGTCTTGGCCCCCAGCCTTGCAGCTGGAGCTGAGCTGTGATGGGGGTTGGGGACTTAGGAGACCTGGTTCAGATGCTTATTTGACTTCCTGACTTTTACAAGTTTGTATTCCTCAGAGCCTCCCACTCCTCATCTTTGCCATGGAAGTCATTTGACTCATCCAGCCTGATGGGATGATGAAGTGTCAGTTCATACCCCTTAAGGGTCTGGCGCTTAGTAGGCCTTCGTTTAGCAGTTGGAGCTGGTGCAGGAGCTTGGTAGCCCATGTTTGAGCCTGGCTTCTCCATTTCCTAGTTCTTGACACGAAACAAGTTACTTAATTCCTCTATACCTCGAGTTTCCTCTTTTGTCAGTGATAATTGTGGAATCTGCCTCCTAAGGTTACTGGGAAGATTGAATTAACAACATTATTTCAAAGCACCTGGCATGGAGTCTATGCATAATAAATGTTTGCTCAATATAGTTCAGCTTAGGGGGCTGGGGATTTAGCTCAGCGGCAAAAGCGCCTGCCTGGCAAGCGCAAGGTCATGAGTTCGGTTCCCGGTACCGGAGAAAAACCAAAACAAAACAAAACAAAAAAAATATATATATATAGTTCAGCTTAGTTATGATTTAAAGACATCATTTTATCACCATTATATCAAAATGATTACTTAATTAACCTTGCTGATTGGAATTTGAAGCACTTATTTAATGGATCTATGTAGTTGAGTTTAATAGTTACCAGATGTGCCAAGCTGACTATCAGAATAGTTTAAACTGATCATTTTGAAAGTGTTCAAATTGTTACTAACTACTTTGCTACACTGCACCATTTAAATGAAAGTTTATAATGAGTTTGTTAGGAAGTCATCCAATTTAAAAATTATTATTGTTGAAATTATTTCATTTTGAAATAATCTTTATTTCTGTTTGATTGGAGCCTCTTCAGTCCTGTTCTGTAGAAGGAAGTGGAGCTGCAATTTTTTTTTTCCCTAGGCTAGTTCAGGTTGAGTGTCCCTTAACAAGAATACTTGGGAAGAGAACTGTCTTGGACTATGGGATTTTTCAGATTTTGGAGTATTTGCATATACATAAGGAGCTGTCTTGGGGATAGGACCCAGGTCTAAGCATGAAATTCATTTTTGTTTCATACATACCTTGTATATATAGGCCAAAGATAAACTTAATAATTTGGTACACGAAACAGTTTCAAGGTGTGGAATTTTCCACTTAGGGCATAATTTTTGGGAGATTTCAGATTAGGGATGGTCAACCTGTAGATTGTTGATCTTATCAGGAAAAGTGACTTAGACTTTCTAAGCCCCTTTCACCTGCACCAACTAAAACAATGATAGTAACTTGCAACACTGGGATACAACGGAAATTAAGCAGAGAAGTCCAAAGGCAATTTCAGTTTTATGGTAACAAAGTGATGTCCAAGCCTTATCTAGTTATAAGCAACATTTGATATGATACAATACTACCATATAATAAAGTGAATGCTGTTTATAGTTCATTTCAGTAGAATGAGTCCTCCAGTTGTCGGGTGCCTTACCAATTTAAAGGGTTAAATGTGTCAGAATCCCTGCGGTAGCATTTACAGCCTGAGTTCAGCTCCTTGAGGTCTTAGTTTGCCTATAGCTGCTAGAGTTGTTTTTATTAGCTACTGGTTTCATCACACTGTTTTGCATAAGAGCTCAAAATGGCTTATGTGTGTTTCAGATAACAGATCAAACCTTTTTTGTGTAGGACTCAAAGCTTGTCTGTATTTACTATGCCTATATCATTAGCGTCGTCTGGTGTGAGCATCTACCCCAGGAGATATGGATGTGTCTCTTCTTTTTTTTCTGGTACTGGAAATCAAACTCATGACCTTGCGCTTGCCAGGCAGGCGCTGTGCTGCTGAGCTAAATCCCCAGCCCCTGTGTCTCTTCTTTATACCCTTTGTACTTCTATTCCTTTGGAATAGAACTTCTGTTCCCTTCCCCCTCTCCTTGCCTACTTTTTTTTTTGGTGTTTGGAGACAAGTCTCACCATGTGGGTCAGGCTGGCCTTGAACTCAGTATGTAGTCTGAAGTGGCCTTGAACTTGCAGTGATCCTCCTGTCTCAGCTCCCAAGTGCTGGAAGTACAGGCACACACCATCTTCCCAGCTTCCTTGCCTAGTTGTACTTGTTGAACCTGTATGGTTATTCTGTGACTGACCCTCACCAAACTGCACTGATGGTTTAATGCTAAAAGTCCTGGAGATTAAGAGAAATGGGAGCCTTTATCCTTCCTTCCAGCACATGGAACACCCTTCCTTATGTACAATACATACTCAGCAAGCGCCTTTTGTTGTGGTTTTGTTCAGTGAAGAACCAAGTTTCGTTTATGCTCATTCAGCTGGTGGGAAGTTGGGGATAATTCAGATGTTATATTTTCTCTCTCTCTTTTTAAAGGTTTCCTAAACATTGGCTGTTTAATTTTTATTTTTTTTTCTTTTTCCAATCAGACTTTATTGGTACATTTTAGGTATATATAATGATCACATTCATCACAGAGAATTTGTACCTGTACATGATTTAACTTGTTTCTTTTCTTTTTTCTCATTCCTCTACTCTCCTTCAGCCCCTTTCGCCCTCCCCACCTACAAAAAGCTCTGTTTCTAGTTTTTCCTTCTCTCATTTTTTTGGCTTTTTCCTTTTTTCCTGTCCTCCTCCCCCACTCCCTTGTTCAGATGTTCTGTTCTCATGCTGCCAGTATTAGTCATGAAATTAGAAATACTCAGGTTGTTTTGAGGACATTAAGTGACATTTTATATCTCTTAGGTTTGCGTTTTTTAAAGTGCTTCCTGGAGATTATGAAATCCTTGCAACTCATCCGACCTGGGCCTTAAAAGAGGTGAGCATTTCAGCTATGAGCATAGCTCTGCCAGCGGTGCGCTAGCTTGGGAACAGATGCAAGGACTTTCAATTTAGGATGTGGAAGAAGTTTATGGTTTTTCCAGATGTCAGTAAAGAAACAAACAGTGGTGCTGCTGATCTTGGGTTTATGAGGTAAAACTCTGCTGCTGTAGCAGATGCTTCTGGTATTGGTTTCAGTTTAGGTGACAGTGTCATCTTCCTGCTGTGAAGTAGCTCTATTATTAACTATGGCTATTTTGAGCTAAATCAACAGCAAAAGCACCTGATGAAATAGATTTGTTTTTCTTTTTCCAGTCGGAAACAGAAACCTATAAATATACTTAAACATTCTAGAAATTGTTGTACGTGTACCCAAGCAGAAAGTATAAGAATGTTTATTGCAGTTTTGTTTGTAATAGCAAAACATTGTCAACAGCCTAAATGCCCGTTAGAAGAATGGGTTGTAGTTTTGGTGCCATCATGCAACAGAATTTTGAATGTCAGCAGTAAAGAGACCCGGAACTCTGTATATCACTATGACTACATTTCAAGCAGAATTAAAGGAAATACAATTACAACCACTCAGGATAATATGGATATAGTCTTATGTATAAGAATATAATTATAGACAGTTTTAAGTAGAAAAATTATAGAGACATGCATAGGCAAGTGTCATATTCAGGATGACATTGATGGCTGTAGGAGAGAAGGGAGTTTTGGGGTATGCCAAGGTCTTGAATTCTATTTCTAATTTTCTTACCTGGTGAGAGGGTATGCAGGTGTTCTTTAGAATATGGTTTGTATCTTTGTATCTTTTTTTTTTTTTGGTACTGGGAATTGATAGGCACTGTGCCGCTGGGCTATATATCTCAGGCCCTATTCTTTGTATCTTAGTTAAATAGTTTATAGTGGAAGATTCAAAAAGAAATATACTAGGTAAGGTTTTGTGACAGCTGTAAGAAAAAAATGGAAATAAGATTTAAAGACATTTTGATCTGCTAACTTTGCTTTAGTTTGGGGCTGTATCTCTTAATTTGTGAAGGTACAACAGAATCAATATTTCAGTTTTCATGGTTTTTATGCATCTATAATTAATGGTACAATTTTACACTGAGTTGTATCTATATAGTGTTTCTGACTGATGAGTTTTGGGGTTTTACTCTCCTAGACCAACATTTAAAAATATTTTATTTAAAACTCAAGAGCTTACACTTTGTACATAGAATAAATTTTTGAGTTTATATTGTATGCTAATTGTATGTGTAAAGGAATTTGAATTTGCCAATATAAAGTTGTGATTTTTAAGACAAGCGTACTAATATATGTCAGGATAATGATTACCTGTTGAGGGTGAGTACCTGGAAGTGACAGGAGAGGAAATCTCCAGGCTGGGAGCTGGTTCTTTATCTGCTGCTGGTTACCCAGAGTGATCTATTAAGTCTGTGAAAATCACTGCACTGTATGCTTAAAATGTCTACTTTCTCTATGTAAACTGCACTTTAACAAAAAATTTAAAAATGTATGCATGTATATCATTAAACATGAAAAATATTACAACATGTTCATTTAAAAATTTGGCACATGGAAAAAAGCAGGGTAGGCTCAGTAAAAAAAGCCTGAGATATAAAAGGAAATAAAAGGAATTCAAAGAAAAGGGACAAAGTTTGAAATTTTTGAAGGTGGAAAAATGTAGAAGTGAAATAGCACTACTTAAAATCAGTATTTACATTTTACCATATTTCCTTTCATTTCATTTTGGGCATTATAAAAGTAGTTGTAATTATACTATTATACAATTGGACCTTCGTATTCATGAATTCTGCCTCCAGGGATTGAGCTAGCCTTGGATTCAACCAATTATGGATTGAAAATAATTGGGGAGGGGCTGGGGATTTAGCTCAGCAGCATAGCACCTGCCTGGCAAGCGCAAGGTCATGAGTTCAATTCCTGGTACCCGAAGAAAAAAACAAAAACCAAAAAAACCAAAAATAATTGGGGAAAAAATTGCACAGAGAGGCCTTGTCATTATTCTATAAACAATACAATGTAACAACTATTTGCATAGCATTTTTGTTGTATTGGGTATTATAGTAACTAGAGATGATTTAAAGTACATGGAGGTGTGTAGTTTATATGCAAATACTATGACATTTTATATGAGGGACATTCAAATTCGCTTTCTATGGACGTCCTGGAACTAATTCCCGGTGGATACTGATCATATCTGCAATTTTATATATTACTTGCCAATTAATGTTTGAGTTTAAAAATGCCCTCATGTTAGACACTTTGGGAGTATTTATGTTTTTGGAAGTTAAACCCTTTCTCTGTTGTAGGCAAGCACCACTGTGCGTGTAACCAACTCTAATGCCAATGCGGCAGGTCCCCTCATAGTTGCAGGCTATAATGTGTCTGGCTCTGTTCGGAGTGATGGAGAGCCCATGAAAGGGGTGAAGTTTCTTCTCTTTTCTTCTGTAGTAGCCAAAGAGGTACGTACAGGAAGCACATAGGGAGGTAAAGAACCAAAGAGATTGGGTGTGTGTTTTGGGCAGAGGAGCGGAGGTAGAATAGGGGATTACAGGCTAAGATCTTTTGTTGAAATTGCCAGTTTAAGGTTGACTGGTTGCCTTAATGTTTAAGAACATTGTGTCTCTATTGAGTCACAAGAAATGGAGTGTTTCTCCTGGGAGGCTTGGAGTTCGATTGAAAGTGGACAGGCTTTCATGTACAACTGTCCCAGGTTTGAACAAATGCCTCTTTAGCAGCTGCAGACCTTTCGACTGATCACTGTACCTTCCCGAGCCACCATTTCCTTGTCTGAATAATGGTGATCCATTATTGGGAAGGACAGTCTCATTATTTGTCCTAAGAACCTTAATGTTTTAGCTTCAGTGTGAACCTTTTTATTCCTTTTATCTGTGTGAATATGCCCTATACTTCAGAAATACACAAATTGATGTACAACTTATAAAAGCTATTCTGTCCTGTAGTGAGGCTAGTTGGTGGCAGTCAGAACACGTTAAGTGGAAAGGAAGCCTGATTTTTTCTTCCCCTGGCGTAGGATGTCCTGGGCTGTAATGTCTCGCCAGTGCCTGGGTTCCAGCCCCAAGATGAGAGCCTGGTGTATTTGTGCTATGCGGTCTCCAAAGAAGATGGCTCTTTCTCCTTCTATTCCTTGCCAAGTGGAGGTTATACTGTGGTGAGTGAAGTGGGTTCCTTATGTTTGAGACACAGCATGGTAAGTGTTGATGCCATTTGGGTGTTGGAGGAAAAAGTGGTTGGCCTAACCTGTTTAGCAGTTAAAGAGTGAGCATCCCTAACCCCAAAATGGAAAATGCTCCAAAATTCAAAGCCTTTACAACATTGACCTGATGCCACAAGTGGAAAAATCCAAACCATGGAGCTCTGTTTCATGCACAGAATTATTAAAAATATTATATAAAATTAACTTCAGCCTGTCTCTTATATGTAAGGTGTATGTGAAACAAATGAATAGCATGTTTATGTTTGGGTCCTATCCCTAAGATATCTCACTGTGTGTATGCACATATTCCAACATCTGAAAAATTCTGTAATGTGCAATATTTCTGGTCTCACAAGGAAATACATTTCCATAATGTGTAGTACTTCTTGGATGAGGGGCACTCAACATGGGCTTTGGACGAGACCCTGACCCCTCAGTAATAGCTGCAAAAAGGGCTGGGCTTCCTCTGTGCAAATTGGCAACACTTATGATGAATGTTTTCCTTGGGCTGTCTCAAATCCCTTGTCATTTATGGGCTGCTAGATTAATGATTCGTATTGTTGGTTGGCTTGTGTTATTGGTTCCTTGTAATTAACAGACTCTTCCTTCCAGATTCCATTCTACCGAGGGGAGAGGATCACCTTTGACGTTGCACCTTCCAGACTTGACTTCACGGTAGAACACGACAGCCTGAGAATTGAGGTGAGACCTTGCTGTGTTCAGAGAACAGGTGCTTGAGTTCCCATCCTTGCACACAAGTGTTGCAAACATTTAGGAAAAAAAAAACGATCAATATTCTGTCCAAAAGGGCCTTTGGGACAAATGGAGTCTTGTACTATGTTCAAGCTTAGCTTGGGATCCACGAGGCACCCTACCTCTCACATAATGTCTTCAGTCTAGAGAGTTAGATTCCGTGTTAGAGCTGCTTCATTCAGTGAAATCATACATTGAGTACCATTGGCATGCACTTCAGGTCTTATTCCAGGGATGGGAATATGGCAGTGATCAAAAGAGGCAAAGATTTCTGTCCTTGGGGAGTTCATGTTGTAATGATGGAAAGAGTCAGTATATGTGTAGATAGGTGAGGTAGAAAGTGGATTGGAAGGTGATAAGTGTCTCTGGAAAAAGGAAGCAAGAAAGGTAGTCATGAAGTTCAGTGTGGAGACAAGAGCTGTACCTCATGTAGTATACTTGGGAAGCTGTCACAGTGAAGGTGACATGTGAGCAGTGGCCTGAAGGGGAAGAACAAGTGAACCACACGTACGTCAGTGAGAGGAGGGTTACAGGCAGAAGGAATGGCAAGTGTGAAGGTCCTGAGGCAGAAGAGCACCTGGACTATTAGGGGCATCCCAAGGAGGCTGGAATGGCTAGAGTGGAGGGGATGAGTAAAGAAGGAGGAGAGAGGGTCAGAGGTGAAGGGGCAGAATGGGCAGTGCCTGCTTGGCCAGTTGGCCTATTACTCTGGTGAGAATTGCTGCCATCAGAAGGTTCTGAGCAGACAAACATTGTGAGAAGAGTGTAGGGGCTGGGTAGGAGCTGGGACGTAGGAGGAGACCATCGCAGTAAACCAGGGGAGCACTGGAAGAATGTAGAACACAGTGGCAGGAATGGATGGAGTGATAGGTGACCTGATAAGCTCCATAGGCCCTAAAATAATCTTAAATGTCTTCTTCATCACACTTATGATGTCTTTAATTACAGAAATAGAAAATAGTTACTGTAGGAAATTTGCCAGATAGAGCAAATCTCTAAAGAAAATAGCAGTCTTTCCTAAATGGACCACCCAGTGTTAGAGTTATTGAAAAAAGTATATTTTAGCTGTTTTCTTTTAATGTTACATCGAAAAATAAAACTGTTAAAGTAGCACAAACTTGCAGGAGCTTGCTTTTAGGGCACATGCTCAGCGGGGAGCCGACTCTGCTTTTTAAGATGCAGGAAAGCATTTTACTGTTCTGCTGCACACCAGAGGGGATGGGGAGCGAGAAGATGCAGTCTCCTTGCTTCAGAGGGCTTGGAAGGAGGGGGCCGGTGAGTGGGGAAGACATTCCCAGATCACTGTCAGATACAAGTTCCAAGCAGTGTGAGTGGAATTTCAAGGAGTAAGGGCCTGTAAGTTCTGTGAGGTCAGGAAGTGTGTGTCTTTAGTGAGGTCTTTTTTTTTTTTTTTTTGTTTTTTTCCGGTACCGAGAATTGAACTCATGACCTTGCGCTTGCCAGGCAGGTGCTGTGCCACTGAGCTAAATCCCCAGCCCCTTTAGTGAGGTCTTGAAGTGAGGTCATTAGTGAGTGTCTTATCCCTTACTGTTTTCCTAAGCTGTGATTTAGCTCCTGGTACATAGAAGTGCCTCATACGAACATTTGTTTTGTGCATATATGAATTAATAAGTGGGTAAATGAATGGATGAGCCACGTGTTTTTGGAAGGATTGAGAAGAGCCACCTGAATAAAAAGAAAGCCATTTAATTTTTTTTTGAAACAGGACAAGCTGATCTGGAGGGATGGGGCTGGGGCTCAGGCTTTCAAATGTTGCATGCATGCATTCCTTCATTTAGGTGTTATTTATTGAGTGCCTACTGTGTACTAGGTAACTAAGACAGAAAGTCTCTATCTTCGGGCATCTTTCATTTTAGCGGGAGGAGACAAGCGAAGAAATCAAACAAGGACATTTCAGATATTGGTAATTTTGATGAGGTAATGAAATAGTGGGTGAACTTGAAGTAGCAAAGATCAGAGGGTCTGGAGTGTAGACACTGTGGAGAGAGCTGAGGCGCGGTGCTCACAGTGAGCAGAATGTGTTGCAGTGAGATGAAGCCCCAGGCTGTTCGGTGTGCAGTGCTGAGGTTGGCAGTGTGGGCTGGTTGGTCCAGGCAGGGGCTGAGATCCACTGTGGGGCAGTCAGAGGTGAGCAGTTGGACCTCAAAGAGAAGGAACCACAGGACGGGCTGATGCTGGAGGGGTGGCGCCAGGGCCGGGGTGATGCTGGGGTTTGTGCTTGGGAGACTAGAGGAAGGTGGGGCTCACCAAGGGGCATCTAAAGGAGAGGCACAGGCAGAGGGCAAGGCTGGGGCAGTGACCTGTGAGCTGGGAAGTGAGCCTGCTGATCTTCTCTGTTCAACTCTTTGGCAAACATGTGTTAGCACTCAGCAGGGAGGACAGACCCTGGGCTAGTGAGAGGGCTCTGGGCGGGAGTGTGGTGAGAGCGGTGGCACACCAGGTGGGAGGAGGCCTTTGTGGCCCAGGAACAGGAGCGTCATCCTCTGTCCTTCATCTTCTAGCCGGTGTTCCATGTCATGGGATTCTCTGTCACTGGCAGGGTCCTGAGTGGGCCTGAAGGAGAGGGTGTCCCCGAAGCAGTGGTCACTCTGAACAGCCAGATCAAAGGTGAGTAGACATGGTGTTTTCTGGCCCGCTGGACAGGGCTGTTTCTGAATCCTAGAGAGCACGGGAGAGGAGCAACATCTCAAGGATTATGGAAACATGCTGGTGTTTTGTCTCACACACTTTTGTGTCACGTTAGGTTTTGCAGTGGGTTTTGGCTCATCTCTTATTTGCACGTTTGCTTCACAGTCAGAACAAAAACCGATGGCTCCTTCCGCCTGGAGAACATCACAACAGGGACATACACCATCCATGCCCAGAAAGAGCACCTGTACTTTGAAACGGTCACAATCAAAATTGCACCGAACACCCCGCAGCTGGCGGATATCATCGCAACAGGGTAAGCTTAGTTTCTGTGGGCCTGAAAGTACCCGAAGTGCACAAGTTGGGTAGGATATCACCTTGCACCTAGACCTGTGTGTCTGCATCCACTCTTCATCATCCATCAAGACATCTAAACTGGGCGTGGTGATGCACGCCTGTAATCGTAGCACTTGAGAGGCTAAGGCGGTGGTATCTGTGAGGTTGAGGCCACTCTGGGTTATATAGTGGGTTCAGTGTCAGCCTGGACTACATAACGAGACACTGTCTCAAAACCCCGCCCCGCAAAGCGGAAAGAAATTCAGGCTGCCTCCCCTTGAAGAATTAGTGGTAAATCTTACAAACTAAAGGTACTTACATTTTGGATGCTTTGAAAAAAATTTCCCGCTTCTAAGTTAAAATGGATTTGTAAGTTAGAGAAAGATCTTTCATCTTGAACTTCACGTCTTTGAGACCTTTCTTTGCCTATTCCTTGAGGACTTCGGGAGGCGATCTAGTTAGTTGATTCAAATAGTGTATTGGAAGATGCTTCTGGTCATCGGCATAGTTCTTGCTGCTGTGTAGTGTTGAACTGTAAACTTGAGAGGGGACGTCCTGTGGTTGAGTTCATGCTCTTTTATCATCTGAAGCAACATTGTGTAGTCTGACCTGGAGTCAGGTCTTGGATCTTTCTCACCACTGCATGGAATCTGCAGAGTAGAGGTGGTGCTGCCATCTTTCTTTTTGACAGTGATGAGCTCAGTGTCTGTAGCTTAGAAGGAGAGGTGCAGGGCCTAATGGGGAGGGGTGTCCTGAGCAAAGCCTTGCAATCCCAAAGCATCAGTATGGTTAGGAGTGTACAGCTTGGTGTTGCTGGAACATCAGGTACAGGGTAGGTGAAGGAAGTGACAAGGCTAGAAAGGCTACAGGGACAGGTTGTGGCCTCTTTGCACTCCACTGGGACACAGGGACCTTCTCCGGAGGCCACAGAGCCAGGAATGGTTTTGAGCATTGATGTGACATGGTTTGATTTGTGTTCCTAGTAGGTGTGTTAGTCCATTTGCTGTTGCCAGTAACAGTAGCACAGACTGGGTGAGTAGTGAAGAGGAGAGTTTTATGCTGGCTCTGCAGGAGTGATGTTGAGGGGCTGTATCAGATGATGGCTTTTTTGGTGGCAGAGTCCTGAAAAAGTTCAGAGAAGGAATACTGGCCAGAGGGAGGGAGCTCACACATGTGTCTGCTTATCCCTCCTGATAAAGCCTCCAGGATTATTCCATCATGGAACTCCATCCTGATGACCTGAGCTAATCCTAACCAGCTCCCAAAGACTCCCCCTTAACCACCATAGCTGGGTTAACTTTCCTCCTCCTTAATTCCTCACACTGGGATTAAGTTTGAACACATGAAGCTGTGGAGGACATATTCACACCATATCCAAAGCAGAACAAGAAGGCATTCTGGGGGCATGGAGGAAGATGGCTTTGAAGGGCACTGGACCAGGGTGCTGGAGGCCTGAGAAAAGCCGCCAGGGCCAGGACAGATTGGAAAGATTTAGGGCTCCCAGCTTGACTGGTAGAATGGTTGAGGTGCCACTGGCTGTGGATGAAAGAACCAGTTCGGCCACAGGGTTCAGTTTTGGCCATGTGGGTCTGTAGAGCCACTAGGTGGTGCTCTCTAATAGGTATTGGAGAGATTATAAATCACTGGCCAGAACCTTGAATAGGTAAGAGCAAGTCGAATTAGAACAATGCCAGCACTTAAGGGGTGGCCCAGGGAGGACCTGGGGTGTGGGTCATAGAAGGTAAGAAAGTAGGTTTTAGGTATAGCACAGTATCCAACTAGGACGTCAGGGAGCTGAGCCCTGTAAAACAGTCTACTGGCTTGGTTGCTGAGGAGGGCACAGTGACAATTTTCTGTAGATGAGTGGGAGTCAATGTCAGGGCCTGCTTCAGTGGTATATGGGAGGTGAGGAAGCCAATCATCCTCCAAAAATAATTCTTAGACTTAAGGACTCCCTCCCTCTATAAACATAGAGCAGCTACTGGGTGAGGCACCGTAATAAGTATTAGGAATGAGACAAGGAACCAAACCAGCTTTAGAATGATGGGGGCTTCATCACACTGGGAGACGAATGCAAGACAAAGACTCCTGTGAGTATGAGTTACTACTGTAAGAATGGTGCAGGGGAGCGAGGAGGGTGCTCTGGGGTCTCAGGTGGACTGGGAACTCTGCACGGCCTCTGGCTTGTGGCACCCTGAGGGCTGACCAGGCAGGAGCAGCATGTGCAGTAGTGTGGGAGACAGCCGGGCAGTGTGGGTGGAAGCAGAGGGCCCAGGCAGCTCTGCGGCTGTGGCCAGGGTGCGGTGGCTTTGTTCCTTAATGCAGGAAGAGCTGTTAAGAGCTGTCAGTGGTACAGATTGTGACATTTAGTTTTTTTTTTTTAACTTTTTCTTTCTGGCTACTGGGTGGAGAAGGGACTGGAGGGGCGCTAGGATGTAAGCGCAGACCCAGATAGGAGGCTGTAACTTGTCCGGAGCAGATAAGTGGTGGGGTCTGGGGGAGAAGCAGATGCATTTGATAGGTCAGATGCTGTGGGGCCCAGGCCTCTTATTTGAGTGACTGGGTAGATGGAGGAGGTGGGAGAAATATATTTATATACTTGCTTTCTTAAAGTGGAGTATTTGGATTAAAGGAAGAAAAATGACATTTTTTTTACACATCATTTTTGTTTTTGTTTTTGCAGGAGGTGAGAGGGGCCAGCATAGCACATTTGCCTTTTTAATATATTGGTATTTCTTACTCCTTCTTTTTTTAAAACCAATATTGTTTACCAATTTACTTAAAAAGCAAACTTTTTTACTTCTATTCAAATAACTGTGATATTACAGTTATTTCAGTATGTACCAACGTCCTAGATTTTGTCCAAATATATTAAACCCTGTTGAGTTTTTTGAGATAAATCAATTTTTAAGGGTATCAGTATAATTGAACTCTCTCCTACCAGCTTTTTAATTTGTTTTTCCAAATGAAAAATCAATATACATTTGAGGTTTGAAGAACTTGGGTGCTTCTCTTTAAATGAGAACATGCGCTAAAAATAGGTCTTATGGGTAAAATATGTACAATTCAGTATGGGGCAGAGCTTCAACCTGGAGCAGATAAGGTGGTATGTCCCTTGAGAGGTACACAGAATGACAGTGTGCAGTGTGCTTAGGAAAAGTCCATCGATGTTCCCTTCTTGTCCTTTTATTGTCAAAGTAGAATGTGAATGTAGATTTTTTGCATCCAGATCACAGTTGGCAAATTTTTTTAATAAAGAGCCAGATAATAAATCTTTTGTTTTGTGGACCATATAGTCTCTGAAAGCCACTGTGTATGATTTGTAAATGAATGGATGTACATGGGTTCCTGTGGGTACTAGGATTTATATTTCATATAATTTTTACATGTCACGGAGTAATACCCTCTGCTGACTTCCCCCCCGCCCCTCTTTTAACCCCTTCAGAGAATAAACACCATTCCTGGCTTGTAGTCCATACACCAGGTGGGCTCATCGTGCCCTCTAGGTGGTTTGCTGACCCCTGCGTAGAGAATGACTAGAACAGACTGGCCGTTCTTTTGTTTTTTGCTGTTTTCATTTCACAGCCATCTGCTATTTTGTTCATTTTTCTACTATTTTCCATCTGAGGCAGAGTGGTTATTCTAGCATTTAGTGTATCCCATAATTGTCTGAATCTGATGTTCTTTTTTATCTTCCTGTCAGAAGGAAATGATTTTTATCTAAAATGATTATTTAAGGTTAGAGAATATAACCTTAAGTGAGTTGAAGAGGCAAGAGAGGCCTACAGCTATGATTATTGTTACACTTTGCCTCATCAACTGACTAAACGTGAAGACTGTATGCCGAGGGTGGTGGTCTTTGTGGGTCTTTATCAGCAGGCAGATGTGCCTTCCCTGCATTTCTCAGGGATCCTTTGCAGCGCCTTCCCCATGTTCACCTGGGTTCTCAAGTCTGAGTCATTATCTATTATTAATAGGGCTTTTCCATTGTAAGTTGCTTTTGTGACTCGCAGCTCCTAAGGAGTTCAGTTTTAGCTTTGCATTTTTAAACTTAATTACCCTTTCTGTGCACATCTCTCAGTTTGCTTTTACTTACACATTACACCTAATCACAAGTGAGGAAGACACCACTTTGGTGCCTTGTTTTATGGCCTGATTAGTGCCAGCTCTGGCTTGTAAGGCCCAGCTCATATTCTCAGTCCAAGCCTGTTCCCTGTCAATAGTCCCATTACCTGAAACATCTTTATTATCTGCAGATTTTCTGAAAATTGCTTCTGCAGTAGGGGGTTACCAGATGTCACCCAGAACATACAAACAGTTCCCCAGAGGCTCCTGCTCTGTAGAAAGAGGTCCACTGCTTTCTGAAGGTTGCTTGTTAAAGCAGAAATCACTTGGGCTGCGTCCTGTCTCTTTGGTCAGATTAAACTGGTCTCAGACACAAAGGCCAGGAGAGGGATGTATCTTGAGGTAGCTAAGTGCCTTTCCCACAGTAATTGAGTTCTCATGCTACAGTGAGTGGTCTCTTCTTGCAGGTTCAGTGTTTGTGGTGAGGTGTCAATCACCCGCTTCCCCGATACCGCCAAGCAGATGAATAAATACAAAGTGGTCCTCTCGTCTCAAGACAAGGACAAGTCTTTGGTCACCGTGGAGACAGATGCTCATGGATCATTTTGCTTTAAAGCAAAACCAGGAACCTATAAAGTCCAGGTGTGAAGAGTTTTGTTTTCTATAAAATATTTAAGGAAAAACAATGATTTTCCAAAGGGTTATGAGTCAGAATGTGGCTTGAGAAGGAGTATTTCAATTCCCAGCTGCTTATTTTTCAGTCTTCACATTCCTGCACATCACAGTGGAGCAGACAGATGTCCAGCTCAAAAATAATGCCATAAGCCTCTCTCAGTCATGCTGTCTGTGAAGGCTTAGTATCAGGCTGCCAGTGATACCTCCACCTTCTCAGCCTCCTGGTTGCTGCAGAATATCGCTGAGTCTGAGAGGATATCAAAATGAGCTCTTTTTTAATGGCAGTTCAAAAACCTCCATGATGCATGGCTTCTAGGACCGCAGGCAAAACAGTTTCCTTCTTGTTACCCTGCCCTGGATGTAGGACACCTGGGCAGACCCCATGCAGTCTGTCTATCCAGGCAGGCAGAGAAGCAAGGGAGCCCCTTGTTTGTGGCCCCAGTGCAAGGGAGAAGGCCTGGACACTCTTGCACCAAGTGAGCAGGTGGCTGGACAATCAGAGGTGGGCCCCGGGCCTTCCAATGTGGTGGAAGTGCCTGCCCACTGCAAATACTGTGTCTCTATAGATCGCAGGCTCTCATCCATCAAATCAGTTGCTGCTGCTTCACTTTGGGGAAGAGCAAAGCAGGGGAGTAAATAGGACAGGAAGGTTCCCCTAAGACTGCTCTCTTCTGGGGCAGGGTGGCGTTCCTCCCTCTGTGGGGACACAGCGCAGGAGAATGGCACTTTCCTTGTACTCACATGACTTTAGTGGGTGGGTTGACAGCTGCCTTTCTTAGCCATCAGCCAGCTTTTTGTGAAGATGGCCCCATTGCCAAGCCTTTGAGAGCCCTGTTGGAAGCACAGTAAAGGACTCTCCCAAGGGAGGGCAGTTCTGTGATGTTTTCCTTAGCACAGACAGAGTAGGTGAGCCCTGTTTCCCCACCCTTCTTGGGCTGGGAAAGCCACACAGAAGAAGAATAAGTAAAAGGTGAAAGGAAGAAGTTGACTGGATTCTACCAAGAAGTTGTCCATGTACCGTCTCCAAATTCATAGCTTATGTCAGGAGGGAGCTAACGCCAGGGAAGGGCTGGGAGTAGTGTGGCCCGTGCCAGCGTTCAGGTGACTGTTGGCCCTGTGTGCCTTTGTGGAGAGCTATGGTAGACATACGCATGGGACTGTTGAAGGGTGTTTGTTACGTCTGAGTAGAAATGTGTTTTCTTCACTTAGGTTGTTCATGAATTTATTTTGATTATAAAACTAGGCTTGGAAATGAACCTTTGTTTTTTACAATCTGCTGGCCTCTGGGCCCAGATGAATGTTCTTGCCCAGGAGTCTTGGGGGAAGAACAGTCCCCACGTACCCCCTTACGTCGATCCATGCGTTTCTGCAGGTGGTGGTTCCTGAGGCCGAGACCAGAGCGGGCCTGATGTTGAAGCCCCAGACGTTCCCTCTTACTGTGACCGACAGGCCTGTGATGGATGTGGCCTTCGTGCAGTTCTTGGCATCTGTTTCTGGGAAAGTCTCTTGTTTGGGTAAGGTGTCAGCTGAAAGCAAGAACAGATAGTTGCAAGGAAGTGGGTGGGTGCAGTGGGACTGGGGTGTTCCTCATTGGTTGGTGTTAAAGGCGAGTGCCTTCCTGTGGAGGGTTTGACAGTCCGTCCGGCACGTATCAATAGTTCTTTCTGAATTATTGCCACGGTAGTCACCGAGACAGTCTCCTGCATGTTTTGGCTTGGCTTTCAAAAGAGCCCATAAGTTTCTGCAGTCCTCCTTCAGGCCCAGGTTTTAGTCCCAGCTCTTGTTGAGGCTTAAATATGACTTTGTTAAGCAGGGTAGCACAGTGGTTAAGAGCACAGGCTCTGAGCCGGGCGTGGTGGCGCACGCCTGTAATCTCAGCACTTGGGAGGCTGAGGCAGGAGGATTGTTATGCATTTGAGACCAGCCAGGGCGACAAACTGAGCTGGACATCAAAGTCAGCTCAAAGCCAGCCTGAACTGCATAGTGAGACCCTGTCCCAAAAAGACAAAAAAACAAAAAAGAAAAAAGAGCACAGGCTCTGGAACCAGACTCCCGGAGCTTTATCCCCAGCTGTGTGATTGAGTTGTTTAACCTCCCTGTGCTTTTGAGCCCCTTGTCTGTGATATGGAGATAATGCCAGTAGCTGCCTATGGAGTTGTGAGGATCAAGGGAATTAGTGTGTGTTACCCTGGGAGAAGTACCTGGCACTTAGACAGCTATCTCAGGCTTTGCTGCTGCCGGTGGTGGTACCATTGTGATAAAGGACCCGGGTCTGTGCCACTGTCATTATCTCAGCACCTCTGTTCTGTCTTCCTGCTGTTGGTGCTGTGTAAATGCCACCCCCACTTCCTTCTGTCTCATGTGTTCTCAATGAATGTTGGTTTTCTTCTCCTGCCTCCCATCCGGCTTGAACAGGGGTGTGCAGAGGGGTCCCATTCTCTATTGTCTTAGTTGCTGCATGCACAGGTGGCTGCCTGGAATCAGGTTGGTGCATGTTAGCTTTGAAGGAGCCCAGTGGGCGCTGCCTCTCAGGGACTAGGGACGCGAGCAGCACACAGCCCAGAGTCCGAGTGTGTGCTGTGCTTTGGGACGCCAGTCATATGAGGCCTCCTGTCTTTTCCCTGCAGATACCTGTGGTGACCTGCTGGTGACCCTGCAGTCCCTGAGCCGCCAGGGTGAGAAGCGCAGCCTCCAGCTCTCCGGCAAGGTCAACTCCATGACTTTCACATTTGACAGTGTGCTCCCAGGAAAATACAAAAGTAAGAGCTGAGTGCAGCATGTCCTGTGTCTGTAAGCTTTTCAGAACACAGCTCTCAAATTGAGTCACAATGGTGTGCCTTTCCTTGTTGAACTCTTCTTTGCCCAGTGACCTTGAATGTATTTTGTGTAACATTGGCGGTGATGTAGGAGTCTGAGCTCTGTGAACCGACTGCCGCCTTGTCCTAGCTGCACATTAAATTTGACTGGCAATTTGCAGAGGCTGTTGGTGTATAAACCACACTGCTGCTGTGCTTTGGCAAGTTCATTTACTGTTTCTCAGCCTATTTTCTCCTCCTGCGTCTTTTTTGGAGAAGGTACCCTGACTCACACCATTTTATTTCTAAACACCAGAAAGGAATCCATTCTTATGTCTACCTGTTAGTCCTATGTGCCGTTGGCTAGTTATTTGATCCCTGAGACTCTGTTTTCTCATCTGTAAAATGGGAGTAGTACAGCCTTTCTGCAAAATCTAAGACTGAATGGAATAAAGCTAGAGACACTGCTTGCACAGTACCTGGTCAGGAGCAGGACTTTCCCTACCCTTCCCAGAAAGCCATTCTTGCCTGGACTCGAACTTTTTCAGAGATCAGCTCAGAGCTGCTGTCAGTGAGTACCTTATAAAGTGGACTTCTACATTGGGGAAGGACAAACTACTGCACAGAGGCTGACCACCTGTTCTTATGAAACAGTTTCCTTAGAATATAGCAATTCCTATTATTCCTGTGTTCACTGTAGCTGCTGATGAGCTTTAGTGGCAGAATAGAATAGTCAAGGTCCACAAAGTCTGTGGCCTCAAACTGAAAATAAGATGGTGTTGCATGCCTGTAATCTCAGATACTCAGGAAGCTGAGGCAGGAGGATTCTGTGAGCAGCTCAAGGTCAGCTTGGGGGATAGAGACCCATTCCCGCCCAAAATATTTGAAAATATTTACAGAAAAAGTCTGCTAACTCCTCAATATCTTATTTGCAGCCTCATGGTTTTGGCCCAGTTGGATTTCTTTGTTGGTGATATTTAATTTTGCTTAAACAGTAACTTGGAGCATTGCCAGATGTATGTGTGCATGTTTGTATATGTACATGTGCACACACACTTACAAAGTTAGCACATTGCAGTTTTCTCGGTGGGGCGCAGGGGTGGAGTGCTCTGTGCCCACGTGTCTGTCTGTCGTGTTTGGCTTTGCAGTTAGCATCATGCATGAGGACTGGTGCTGGAAGAACAAGAGTCTGGAGGTGGAAGTTCTGGAAGATGACGTGTCGGCGGTGGAGTTCCGGCAGACGGGCTACATGCTGAGATGCTCCCTTTCTCACGCCATCACTCTGGTAGGTGTGGCTTGTGAAGGGTCTGTTGCTTGGAGAAATGCTTGGCTTCTAGAAATTGCCAAGAGGATTATAATTGTGGTCAAATCAGAATTCTTCTTCTGCTGCGTGATCTGCCCACCTGTTAGGAAAGGCACAACCAGGAAGGATTTAAAATTCCATAGTGGAAAGATGCCTGTGTTTAGAGGATTTCCTTGTCCTGGCCCTATATTAAATCAGACAATTTGGGGAGACTGTTGGTTTGTAAGCCCCACTGCTTTTGTGCTTTGGCAAGTCCATTGACTGTTTCTGAGCTTCAGTCTTCTCCTTGAAACATGGGATCATACAACCCCCTTTGCAGTTGCAGGGAGGTTTCTGTGAGTCTTTTAGTGTTTAACACTTCCTTTGTGTACACCCCTGGTGATTATTAAGAGACACATCTGAGTAAGTTTCTCTAAAGTATTGATTCTAGGGCAGAGAGCAGAACTGTTCTCTTACCGGCCATACTGGCCTGATAGTCTGCCAGATGGATTCCAGGAAAAGTAGTGTCTGTATAGTTCACTTATGAGTTTTATATAATTTTTCATGTCAAGCAGTGGCAAATGTAATTGTCAGGGCTCAGTAGAGAAACTGAGGCAAATGGTAATTAAGTGATTGCTTGTGATAGACATGGGTAGAATTGCACCTGATGTTCCCAGTGCCAGCCTGTTGTCCCAACTGCCACAAACACCAAATAAACTGCCTTATTACAGGAAATGGATTAATTAATACTGAGTTGAAAAAAATGCTATGGCTTCCTTTTTGTCAATCCTTCAGTGCATTTCTGCTTTCCATAGATTAAGATCTGTACTCCTTAACAGTGGCCTCACCCCACTTTACTTCGTAGCACTCTCTGCTTGCTCTCGAGGCTTGGTCTTCTCTAGCTGAACACCATGCTGTTCTTCCTCTGGGCCTTTGCACATTCTGGCCCCTCCGCTAGGAGGAGTGCATCCTTTGCAGAAATGTAACCTGTTTGTTTTTTCTCATCATGCAAGCTGCACCCCCACCGTTAGCTACTCAGGAGAAGGTGACCCTGAGACTAGAATGCTCAGGGATCCTGCATGGTAATCATTCTTTGTCCTGTTCCCTGTTTATGCTCTTCTTAGCTCTACTGCCTCCTAGCTGGAATCACTAATTTATTTGTTGATGCATTGATTATCTGATTTCCTGAATTAAAAGGGAAGCCCGCTGAGAGCAGGAGCCGTGCCAGCACCTCCCAAGGCCCAGCCTTGTGTCTGTCACATAGCAGGTGCTCAATAAATATTAGCTGACTGAATGAAAGGAGCATGTTTGTTTTGGAAGTTTTTGAAGGTTTTTAATTTTCCTGTGGCACCCAACTGCTCAAATGATTAATGGGCAAAACAGGCGACTGGTTCAGAAACAGAAATGTTATTAATCATCATAGTGTCTCCGTCTCCCCTACTAAGTCCCTGTGTTGGCTCTGGCCCCTCAGGAGTTTTATCAGGATGGAAATGGACCTGAGAATGTGGGGATTTACAACCTTTCCAAAGGCGTCAACCGCTTCTGCCTGTCCAAGCCTGGTAAGTCTGGAAGGATTGATGTGCCACCAGTTACAAAAATGGGGACCCAGCAAGGGTGGTTTTGAAGGCCTTTTTCCTATCTCATTCTGTTTGCATTAAGCTGTCAGTTTGGGTTGTATTCCACGCAAATCTGTGGAGGGAATGGTGTTGGAAGCTGTTTCTGATTTTGTGGCTTTGAGTTAGGCAGAGACCCCTGGGCCTTTCCACCTTCAGAAGTGTTTGCCCTTGGCCAGTGACCTCTCTTCACAGTCACCTGTCTTTGTTTTTTATTCTAGTGTATAAAATTCATTTATTAGTAATGTATAAAATCTGTCACTTTTTTTATTAGTGCACATAATAATCTTTTTGAAATCAAATCAGCTCCCACCTTGCTGAAAATTCTGCAGTGTTCTTGCTCTTCCTTTTAATTTTATTGAGATACAATTTGCAGGCTGTAAAATTCGTCCATGTGGCTCTGGACTGTGGCTCTGTGGTAGTGTACTTAGCTAGCATGGGTGAGGCCCTGGGTTTAACAACCAGCACCCCCAAAAAGAAAGAAAAAAGACATCAATTTGAGAGGTACAATAATTTTTAGTGAATGTACCAAGTTGAATAGCCATTGCTATGGTCCAGTTTTAGGACTCACTCTCTCCTCTAGTAAGGTCCTACGTTCCTTTGACGGCTGCTCCTTGCTCCCAGCCCTAGGCAGCCACTACTTTTCTGTCCCCGTGGTTTGCCCTTTCTGGACCTTTCATGTAAACAGTTACCGATATCTGAATGGTTTTATACAATACTGGTGTTTTGTCTGGCTCTTTTCATTTAGGATGTTTCGCAGCTTGTCTACATTGTAACACACATGAAGAGTTTGTTCTTTTTGCTTGCCGAATAGTATTCCAGTAGGGTGTGTATGTGCGCGCTCATGCACGCGTATGTGTATAGGTGTGTCTTGACACATTCTATGTATCCATTTACCAGTGGGTGGGTGTTTGGGTTGTTTCCATTTTTTTGGCCATTATAAACAATATTGCTGTGAAGATTCTTGTACAAGGTTTTGTGTCCATATGTTTTTGTTTTTCTTATTTGAATATGAAAATAATCCTAAATGAAATTGCTAGATCATATGGTGTAAATTTACGTGTAATTTTTTGAAAAGCTACCCATTGGCTTCTAAAGAGACTGTGCCACTTGCTGTTTGCACCAGCAGGGCGCAAGGGTTTCTGTTGCTCCCGGTCCTCGCTGCATTTGTTATTGTGTGCTTTGTGTCGATAGTCATCTCCACAGATGCGAAGTGGCACCTCACTGAGCTTGTATGTTGCATTTTCCTGGGGCATAATTCAGTGGCTCCTTTGGGTTCTCTAAAATGCATCATCCTTACCTTGACTTTGCGCTCCTACGTGACATAGCCCTGAATACCACTCTCTACTCTAGCCTCTCTGTCCTACTCCTCCTTTTTTTTTGGTGGTGCTGAGAACTGAACTGAAGGCCTTCACGCTGAGCTACATCCCCAGACCTTTTTATTTTTTGAGGTAGGGGTTTGCTAAGTCTCTAAGTTAGTGATCTAGTGATCCTCGTGCCCCTACTTGTGGGAAGCTTCCTCTGTGCCTCATTGGCAGGAGTGTGTCACATGGTCACTACTGGCTGCAAAAGGAATCTGAGTCAGTTAATTTGTTGTCCAGGGCTGGACACTGCCAGTCTGCAGGTAATCAGCATCTGTTTTTGAGGGAGGAAGGGCAGTTTTCTTGGTAACAGAGCCAGCCAACCTGTGCATAGATGCCCTGTCTTCCTACTCTGCCACCGTGCTCCACATCTGTCGTGCTTTCTCACAGCTAGTTCTTGGTTCCGTATTGCTCTCCCAGGAGGCGTTGCTCCTCCAGTGTCCTCTAAGCCTCCCTTGGAACCCTGCTGGTCACAGCGCTCAGTTCTGTTCCCTTAGTGCACGTATCCTGGTTGATATGTCAGTAACGATGGAGTACCTCTGCCTCTGCCGATGGTGAGTCCTACAAAGGCAGGACCACAACTATTTAACTGTCCTCTGTGTGCCGCCGGCGGCATGGTACCTGGGCTGGAACAGGAGCACTGTCAGTGTTTGTTGAATGAAAGAACAACAAAATGAATGCAGAAAGCTAGTCCTTTTATATTTCTGTAGCTTGCTCTGAGTGAAGAACACAGCAGGAGTAGTTTGAACTAATCTCATGTTTTGTAGGAAATACGGCCAATAATCACTTAGAGGAATGCTTAATACTTTGCTTTTTTCTGAAATTGACTGTATTCCTCTGGCATATGATTAAACATGCCCCGATGTGAGCATCAGTCTACAGGCTCATGGTGCTGAAGTATTTTCCCCAGTTGTACTATGATTTTCTGGACCTTCTGCTGCTCCCTGCTCCTTTTTAGGAATATTTACGGGAGGGGTTCAGTGTAGTTACCTTTTGGGTCTTTAACAGAATCTTTTCAGAAGAAAACTTTTCAGTCTAACTTGGAGGGGGTAAATGTCCTTTCTCTCTCTCTCTCTCTCTCTCTCTCTCTGCTTTGATCTTATAAATGTTAGGTCAATTTATTACAGATGCTCTGGACAGTTAAAGCTTGTTTATATGAGGAGTTATCTTAACTCTGAACATACCGTACCTGACAACTAAAAGTCGTCATGGTAAGAGAAAAGCCACAGGGGGCCTGCTGCATGCAGCCAGCACAAAACCCACCAGAGAACAGTAGGGGAAATGTAAGGATCGAGGTGGGGTTTGTTTATTGTAAAGAAAAAAACATTCCTTAGGAATATTAAGAAAGGAATATTCTGCACTGGGAGGAAAGACACCAGGATGCAGAATTACAAGGGTTTTAACTCCAACCCTGTCCCCTGTGCCAAGAGCAGAATGAAAAAGGACAGTTGAAGCAGAGCAGACAGGCAAGTCTGTAAAATTTCTTTTAGAAACTCTAAAATTTTTATTAAAATCTAAACTTGCTTTTAAGAAATTTAATAAATGAAAAGGACTGCTTTAGTGACATGCATGTTGCACCAGAAAATAACCCCAGTACCCCTTCCTCTTGGTGCCATGCTCAAGTTGACCAGCCAGCTTATACTTCTGAACCCAGGTGTGAACAGGTACACATGTGAGGCTCAGGGGACTGCTGGTACTGTGTCTCTACCTATTAACTGTCCCATGTCCATGGAGGAAAAGTGTGTTTTGTCCCTTCTTGGGCATGTTCGTGTTAGCTTGCTCTGTGCAGATGTAAGTACTCTGAGTTGTGTGTTATGGACAGTGGGAAGTTTGTGCTTTTATCAGGCTATATGAAATGGAGGGTCATTGGTAAGATGTTATTACAGGCAACAAAAGAGATGTCTGCCTGGCTTTTCTGCTTCCATTATCACTGATCTGCGATGTGTTTGAGTTTTCAAATAGGAGCTGACTTTGGATTCTAAATGTTGGAATTGCTTAGTGTAATGAACACCATTCTCCAAAAGTTACTTTTGATTTCCTGTCCATAGGTGTGTACAAAGTGACCCCTCGCTCCTGCCACCGATTTGAGCAAGCCTTCTACACCTATGACACGTAAGCTGGATATCGACTACTTTGTGGCGTTGTGTGCATTTGGTGGAAGAGGGCGAGTAGCCATCTCTTCATTTATTTCTGAGGACAAGGGAACTTTTTTTTTCTTCTGGAAGAGGCAAGGTCAGGCATTAGAATGAATTTCTGGATAGGGTTTTTAAGACACTTAGATAAATTACTGCAGATGTGGAGGTAGAATCTCCTTCCAAAGAGTTCTGTAAACTCGGGATGGAAGGCCATGCTTGTAAAGTACTTCAAATATAATGTTTGTTGAATCTAGCAGCTTTTGTTGATGGAACTATCTCAGCTTAAGTCTGCCATGTTTATACTTTTACAGCGTGTGTGGAATTGGAAAGGTAAAGTTTTGGGGTCTAGAATTAATTTACCTTTTGAGAGACCTGTATGGAGTTCCAGAGTTATTTCATCCCAAACTAAGAGCCATGTCCTGCAGTACATCTCAGGATGGGAAAGGTTCGCCTAATGGGTGCTGGGGGTATTCCCTGGAGAATGACTAGGTGGTATTGCTAATGGATTGTTTCTACTTCTCTGATTTATAGGTCTTCACCCAGTATCTTGACGTTGACAGCCATTCGCCACCATGTCCTTGGAACTATCACCACTGACAAAATGATGGATGTCACTGTGACTATCAAGTAAGACAAGTGTTTCTTGTAGACTGAGAGTGGGAGGTGGTAGACAAGGCCTGGAGAGTTCTCTAAAAGACTTTCAGAGAACTATTTCTGATTTTTATCTTTAGGTGTTTATACAAACAGCTTGCCCTCTCTTATGCCTACACAAAACAGCCATAAATTCACAGCGGCCTGGGTCTCTTTCTTTTAGGATTAAAGAATTAGCTGTGGTGAACAGGAGCCTTCTGACAGTTTGACTGCTTGTCTTAAATTTCTGGGTGAACTCCTATACTTTTTTGCTAAGGGAAAAAAAATCCCTGGGGTTTGTTCATTCTATTGCAAGTGTTTTCACAAATTCAAAAAAATTATCTATTTTCCACTATACCTTTTCTTGGATAATTTTGAAATGGAAGTGACACCTGATAGGAGAAGAGTTGGGACAGAGAAAGTATTTGGCAAGCAGTCCTTTGCTGAGGATCCTGTTCGTGTGCATTTGCTTCTGAGCAGATTTTCTGGAGTGTGATGAGGTTCTTGAGATCAGAGTTTTGGCAGCATGAACGTGTTTGTTGAGTGGAATGGAACGCTGAGTAACTTGCCCCCTCCTTGCTCTAGTTAAAGCGGCCTTTGCAGCTATGCTTCCATCTTTCTGTGCACCACTTTTTTTGTCTCTCTCTTTTTTTTTTTTTTGTTTTTCTCTGGTACCGGGAACTGAACTCACGACCTTGCGCTTGCCAAGCAGGCGCTTTTGCCGCTGAGCTAAATCCCCAGCCCTGTCTCTCTGTCTTGAATGCAGAAGATACTATTGGGAAACTTCAGGGTGATTAGGTGCTCTGGTACTTGGCCCGGTAGGCCACTGCCCCTGCCCTCATGGAGTTTACTGGGTCCTGCGCAGGCAGACACGGAACTGGAAGTTCAGTTGTGCAGAGAACTTTGAATTTGACATTGTGCTGAGGACATGCAGGAGGTATAGGCTGGTAGGGGCCAGGCCTTGTTGAAGGTCTTTGTCCCATGGACCCCACTGACATGTTTTAAATACAAGGGTGACTTTCTGTTTCAAAAAGTCCCCCTGGCTGCTGAGTAGTGAACACACAGAAGAGGCCTGGGAGTTGGGAGTCAACTGAGGTGGGGCTAGGAAGGGTGCAGAGGCAAGTGAGAGGCACCGCGGCCTCCACCAGCCCTGTCTGTTTAGCCAGTCTCTCAGCAAAGCCAGTGGCAGTGGAGTGCAGAGCAGCGTGTGGGGCAGAGAGATGTTGAGGAGGCTGAGCTGACGGGATGTGGCAGTAGATGGCCCCTGGGATTAGGGAGGGAGCAAAGTCAGGGACTAGATTGATGGGGAGGCAAGTTGAGGTGGGAAGGATTGGTTGAGTGTCTTTAGTGGGCCCAGCATGGTGTCTGTTACTGGACCAGTGTTGTGTGCTGTGTCCTACTTGGAAAGCGGGAGTTACTGGTATGACTAGCAAGCAATATTCTTCCCAGTCCCGACTCTGTGTTGCCTGTGTTCATCTTCACTGAGTTAACTTTGGCAACTTGAGGAGGGTCTTTTTGCCATGTTCCTGAGCTGGAGGTTGTATGAAATATGATTTGTGGCTGGACACAGCCTCTTGCAGCCCTTCGGGGATCCTGTCCTTACCAGGGCAACCTCAACTGTTGGTTGTTGCTCTTCACAGACGCGGTCTGTAGTGTTACCTCCCTCAGAGGTGGCAGCTCCGTTTTCTCAGCTGGTACTTGGGTCTTTGTCTCATACACCCTGTATCTAGCCAGTCCCTCAGCAAACCTTTGACTTTATACTCTAACTTAAACTGTGTTACTGTGGTGCGATTCACCACAGTGACTCGCCTGGACTTTGGTTCCTGTCATTGTGTTGTTCCTCTGTGGTAGAGACCAGTGCCTTATTCTACTAAAGTCTCAGTGGCTTCCCCTCCCACCCAGAGTAAAATCCAAGGTCCAAGCCCCCCAGTATAAAGCAGCCTTCCTGGCACTCTGTCCTCCTATGCTGTTACTTTTCTCTGTTGTGGCTATCATTAGCCTCTGAGTTACCTTTCTGGTTATCACCTGCTCTTCACACTAGGATGTGCATTCCCTGGGGTCAAGGAGGCTATCAGTTTCCATGAGGGCTGTGTCCTCAGTGCTGGAGTGGTCCCTGGTTCTCTCACTCAGTGGATTCTCAGTATAGGTGGACAAAAGTGGTGGGCAGAGAGTGTCCTGGGCTGCTTGGAGCAGACACTTTCTCATGGGCTCATCATGAAGTCAAGGATATTCTGTTCCAGCCTCGATCTACTGCAGCATGGAGGAGTTTTTGATTTTTGTTTTTTTAACTTTCTTGTTAATTTTGAAGAGAAAAACTAACGAAACAACAGTGAAGACAAAAACAAAACAACACAAAAACAATACCTGACAAAAGGATAAGAATTAGCAATGGTTGCCACATTCCATACTGTTATATCTTCAGTGCAGTTGCTCAGTCCACCAGACGTAAGAATGTAAGATTGATCAAACAAAGACAAGTAACAAGTAATAAAACAAAAAACAACTTTGGAAATGATGCAGAGCTTCACCATACAAGACGATAGGAGTTCACCAATGGATCTTATACTGCATATTGTCTTCAGATAAGTGTTTCTGATTACCAGACGCAAGTGTGCAAAATTGGTCAAGAAGAAAGATTTTAAGCATTGACTGTTCCTTTCAATAAACCAGAGACATCAGCAGTACACCTATCCCAGCTATCCTTGTATATACATATAAATTTTGTTTTTCATTTTAAAGAGAAAAGAAAAAAACCCCAAATAACAAAAACAGATACATAAACAAAACAGCATAGAAGTTGCTTTTGTTTTTTGGTAAGCTGTAAGTGTTTTTAAAACAGAAGGCCGTTGTGTAATTATAAAGTTTTCAGTTTTTACTTAAGTCACTGCATGTAGAAATGTCAAATTCCCGCTGACTATAAGGGTGTGCAGCTGAATGCTACGGGCTGCCCTGCCTCTTGCAGGTCATCTATTGACAGTGAACCAGCTTTGGTCTTGGGCCCTCTGAAGTCTGCACAGGAACTGCGGAGGGAGCAGCAGCTGGCGGAGATCGAGACCCGAAGGCAGGAGAGGGAGAAGAATGGCAAAGAAGAGGGTGGGGAAGGAAGGACCAAGCCCCCTGGGCAAGAGATGGTGGATGAGTTGCAAGGCCCCTTCTCATACGATTTCTCCTACTGGGCCCGGTAAGCGCTCTTGTGTTTTTCTTTGCAGCATCCTCTGTTCTGCGAGGACAGAACCAGCTAACCTGAAGTGTCCCAACCTTTTAGGTCTGGAGAGAAAATCACTGTTACCCCCTCGTCTAAGGAGCTGCTCTTCTATCCCCCTTCCATGGAGGCTGTGGTCAGTGGAGGTGTGTGTCCATTCTGTGAGCAGGTGTCACTCCATTGCGCTTCCCTCTGCATGTAAAGACTGTGTTGTTTGGGTGCGGCCGTGTCCATAAGCCTCTAAAACACGCTTTGCTTGGATGTTACTGTTTGATGAAGGGATGGATCAATGAATGGTAACTTTTGTGGCTACAGTTGAAGTAATCTTTTCTGGAAGGGATTTGGTTTCCTTGGATGAAAGCAAATCCACCAAATGCTAAAATTTGAGAATTGGTCTTTATTTGTCTGTTTATGGGTTTTCTGTTCTTTGGCAGGGTATGGTTGAGAGTGTTTTTTGGGAATGATTGCAACTGATGGCTTAGGGACTTTTTTGGTGTGTGTGTGTGTGTGTGTGTGTGTGTGTTACTGGGAATTGAAGCTAGGCAAGTGCTATACCACTGAGCTACACCTCCAGTCTACTTTTTCCAGTCTTATGGTTTGTTAGATTACATGCATTTGTGTGATTCGTGTTTGGAGTCAGGTGTGTTGGAAGCAAGGTAGCTGGGGAAGTCTTAACCACTGGGTTGGGAGGTGGAGCAGCATGCTTGGTGGCCTTGCAAGAACCAAGGCTGCGATGTAGTAAACACCCACCCTGTTTTAGGTCCTTCTGCTAAGGTCCTTGGCAGTTGAGCAAGGCCTTTCAGGAAGGGAGAGAGGCCTTGGATGCATGTGGGGCGCTGGGCTAGCTTCTTTGGCGCTAGCTTCTCATATCTAATGTCTCAGTTCTAGGTCCTCCTTTTAGGGGTAACCCCAAACTAGCCACCTCCGCTCCCTTTGCAGCTCAGTCCCATGGTTGTGACTGTTTTTCCCTTTCTAGAAAGCTGCCCAGGGAAGCTGATTGAGATCCATGGAAAGGCAGGCTTGTTCCTGGAAGGCCAGATCCACCCAGAGTTGGAAGGAGTCGAGATTGTCATCAGTGAGAAGGGGGCTAGTTCACCCCTGATCACAGTCTTTACTGATGACAAAGGTGCCTACAGGTAAGGCCCTGAGTAAGGAACTGGTACCTGGGACCACTGGGATCCCCTTGAAGAAGCTGAGAACCTAGGCTTCCTGCGGGAAGGTGATACTTTCTAAACCAGGATTGGTAGCAGAGCAGTTTACAGCATTTCGCTTTCTGTCACTCAGTGTTGGCCCCCTGCACAGTGACCTGGAGTACACTGTGACCTCGCAGAAGGAGGGCTACGTGTTGACTGCGGTGGAGGGAACTGTCGGAGACTTTAAGGCTTATGCCTTGGCTGGAGTAAGCTTTGAGGTAACACTGTATTTTCAGAAAGCTGCTTCATTGGGGTGCAATGAACATATGAAAACTGCACAAAAACTGTCTAGTTGACAGTTTCTACATATGACTGCACCTCCACGGTACCATCACCATCAAAATAACACAACATCACTTCCGAGGTTTCCTCCAGGCCCTGGTAGTCCCTCTCTGCTGCTGTCACCTGCAGTCAGCCTGCACTGGTTAGTTTGCATTGTCCAGGGTTTTTATATAGATAGGATTGTAGGCGATGTACTTGCCTTTGGTCTGGCTTCTTTTGCTCAGCATAGTGTGGAGAAATATCGACTTTCACATGGTCATGTATGTGCCAGGAAGTGTTTTAAGCCACCATCCTTAACTGTTCTATGTGGGAGGATGCAGAATGTGCCTGTGATGGTGTCTGATGTCTATCTCTTGTCAGCACCTCCTCTAGGGAAGAAACATGTTGTATATTGTACACAGTGGGTCTGGAAATCTTTATGTATGAATATTTATAAACTACCAGCAAAAGGAAAAGAATGATACCTTATATCATGTGAAAATTAAAAATTTGATGTTGCTGAATATATGTTCAAGCAGACTAAAAGATTTTCAGGCTGGGGAGAACTGTTTGTACCGTAAGTAATATGCCTGGCTTACCCGGAACTCCTAAAATCAATGAGAAAAAGACAACCCATAAGAAAAAAATAATGAGCAAAGGATGCGAATAGGTACTTCATGGAAGTAGTGTAATGATTAACAAACATTGAAGACATGCCTGGCTTCAGAGTCCTTGAGGAAATGCCAAAGAGGGTACCAGTGGAACACTGTTCGGGGTGAGATATGCAGTAATTAAGTCCATGTCCATTTTTTTGGTGAATGTGTGTTTTCCCATGCATAGGGAATTTATGTGGCTGTAAGTTGTACAGCCTCTTTGAAATGTGATTTGATAGTATCTTTCTGAATTTAGAGTGCACTTATCTAAGGATTCCCAGGGATTGATTGCTCAGAAAAAGAGAAAGGCAGAAGTACAGAAATGTGTATTGGGAGACATTCGGGTTGTCTCTTCTGCACTGCCAGAGTAGGCAGCCTGCTATGGATTGCTGACCCCTACTTCAGTGTGCTCAGCAGTGGTTCAGAAGCAGCGAGGCAGAGCCATATGCTGGTACGAGAGGAGGGCTGGGAGCAGTTGCTGAGGAAGAGAGCATGTGCAGCCATTTTTTGTTCATCTCCTTCCCCTCAGTAGATTTGCCAGTGTATCAACATTTATAACCTTGATGAAATTTGTGTGAGCAAAGAGTTTTGGAAGGTTTCACAGCAATCTGCTAACAATAGCTACCCATGAGAAGGAACAATAGTACTCCCTACCCCTATGAATAACAATAAAGGAGAAGAACAGGCTGGATTATAGTTCAGTGGGGTATAGTTCCGTTCCCAGCACCACCCGAAACAAAAATTCCAAGAACCTTCTGGCCCGTGAAATGTCTTTTGAGACTGACATCACTCTGGTCTCACTTTCTCATCCCCAGATAAAAGCTGAAGATGACCAGCCCCTCCCTGGGGTCCTCTTATCCCTCAGTGGTGGCGTGTTTCGTTCTAACCTCTTGACTCAGGACAATGGCATCCTGACGTTCTCAAACCTGGTAATGTGTCTGTAATTTATTGCCTGCCTGTCTTCCCCTAGAGGTAGCCAGGATGCAGACTGAGGCGTGGCTTTTGTTTTGCTCAACACAGTGAGAACAGAAGGCCACCATGGAGCGGTTTAAATGTCTTAGGGGACCACATCTAATTAGTATTGCGCTTGCTAGAACTTCCTGCTGCTGATTCATGTTCTTTTCCACATTCTTGTTTTCTAGTTACCCATTTGTCACCAAGGCAGTGTAATTAATTGCCCTGGCCATAGTGTCCCTTTTTTAACTGTGGGATCCCATTATTTATAATGTTGAGTCCCTTGCTGTGGTTATGTGTGTCTCTTTGCATGGTGGGAGGATGGCATCATTATACACTGAGGGCACTGTCAGAGGCCCTGGCCAGTGGGATCAGGGCAGTGTGCATTCATTGGCCATAGTGTCAATCCCAGGAATGGGGGATTGGCTTTACAGTGATGTGCACCCAGCTTCATACCATCTCTCTCTGCTCACTTGCTGAGTTGCGTCAAGCCAGTTTGTTCATTCATGGAATCCCAGGCTGACTTCTGCCTTACAGATTTGTTTCAGGCACGTGGGGATGTAGGCTGCCGTTGCTAGAGTTGTACTGTACTTGCCAGGATGCTTCTGTAACCATTCGTGGCAGAGAAGGGGTTACCATTTCTGTCTGTCTGGGAAGCTCTGAGCTCCGGCGGCATGATTAGGTCCATTGTGACTTTCAGGTGCCCTAACACAGCCTCTGGACTTGTGTGCTTGTCCTGCAGAGCCCTGGCCAGTACTACTTCAAGCCCATGATGAAGGAGTTCCGCTTTGAGCCGTCCTCACAGATGATTGAGGTGCAGGAGGGACAGAACCTGAGGATCACTATCACTGGGTACCGGACGGCCTACAGGTGGGCTCCTTCTCTCTGCTTCCGTTCTGGGTTGGTGGTGCATCACACTCAGTCAGGCTCTCTTATGCAGAAATGCACCCGGACTTCACACTGGTGTGATTTGGGGAGAAGGGAATCTTGAGGTATGAGGTCAGAGAATTTGCCTGTTACTGTCTCAGCCTGGTGCTCAGTCAGCAGCTTCCTATTCTGATTCTGACCACAAGAAGCCTGTTGAGTTGCTAAACTGTTTTATTTTTTAAAAAAATTTTAAGCTTGATTAAATTTTAAAAGGAAGAAATGCATTTGCTTGGGTACAACTACAGAATATTGAAAAGAGTGCAGAGCATAAAGTTTCCTCCTGTCCTGTCTCTCAGCCACCTATCTCCCCTTCCTGGAGGCATCTAGGGTTGCCAGCTTTTGTGGAGGCAGGGCATGCAAATGCTGCTACAGATACACAGGTACTAGCCATGCACGGACTGCAGGCCTGTATGTGTCTGTGTGTACATACATACAAAAGCACTGCAGGTGAAGAGTCATCAAAGTCTCGGTTTGCAGAAATGGACCATTTCCAATGGAAAGAAACCTCTTGAGTTAATTTCATGTTAATGCTTCATTATTTAAAGATTAGCAAGAATATAAAGTTTAGGTTTTAAGTTAGAATTTTCTGGAGAATCTTTCAAAATGTATGACAAAGGGGCTGGGGATTTTGCTCGGTGGCACAGTGCCTGCCTGCCAAGTGCAAGGTCGTGAGTTTGATTCCCGGTACCAGAAAAAAAAAAAAAAAAAAAACAAAAAATGTATGACAAAACAAAATGGAAACAGGCTATCCTGCAGGCAAGAAGGCTGGATTTGGATGTGGCCCAGACATAACCGAGCAGGAGCAGATTCGTGTTATAACTGGGAACACAGGACACTTTGCCTGCAGTCCTTTGTGTGCTTCTGAAAACCCCGAGAGTACCACGTTTCATTTCTTCTCTTGTCATACCAGTTGCTATGGCACCGTGTCTTCTCTGAATGGGGAACCAGAGCAGGGCGTTGCAGTAGAAGCCGTGGGACAGAAGGACTGTGGCATTTATGGCGAGGATACCGTAACAGATGAAGAGGGCAAGTTCCGGCTGCGTGGGTTGCTGGTGAGACTTTGACCGTACTTTGTGAGGGGATTTCCTCATACAGAGAAAAACGTGTTCAGAGGTTTCTTGTGGTATCCCTAAGACTGCCAGGAGAGGCATGGGCCAGAGGAGGACTGGGGGACTTCAGAACCCTCCTGGTCCGTATTTGAACCGACATGACTTGCCATACAGGGTTGGGGTTCTGTGGCAAAATAAAGTTTGAAAACTGTGGGTTTGGCATGGCTTTGCCTAGCATTGAGTGGTTATGGCCAATGCCAGGGCTCTCAGACTGATGCTATGGAACAGAACAGAGATGTGAATGGCTGAGGGTGGCTGGGCACACAGTAAGGAGTGGCCCATGTCAAGGGGGCACCTGCTACTTAGCTGCAGTAGAAGTACCCACGTGCAAAGACAGACTGAGGTGCCAGTGGTTAGAACTTGTAAAAGAGAAGTCAGAAGCTCATATTTCTCTCCAAACTCCTGATGCTGCAATGCTAAAACTAATTCAGAAAAAAACTAAGTGTCTACTGAAGAAGTCCCAGAGAGGGACCTTCTTTGTCTGTCATCTGGAAAATGAGGGTGAGAATAATGTGTCCCTCATAGCATGGCTGGGAGTATTAAATGAGTGACTGCATCTCAAGACAGAGTAGTGCCTGGTGCCTTGCATCAGTAAAAAGTTTAAAAAGCCACGACAAAGGAGATCTCCCTTGGGTGATGCTCAGGAGGCTGCAAGCTGACTGCCTTTCCTGCAGAAGAGGGTGGGCCTGGGCACTTTACAGTAGGTTCTGTTAGCGGGACCTCCTCTCCCCTTGGTGACCAGCTCCTGTTCACCTCACTCCTGGTTGCAAGAGAGGGTTGTGGTCCCCACCTCTGTTCTTCCCAGCGTGCTGCTGCCCAGCCATGTTCTCCTAGACTTCCAAGCTTAACAGTTCATTTAATTTAACTTAGCATCGCAGTAGATTGCCACTGTACTGCATGCTTTCCTACAGCCTCCTCCAGGCGTTAATTCTTTAACGTTTTTTCAATAGTTTTTGGAGTTGGCCCCGGCTGGCGATGTGCACCTTTCATGTGTAAGGCCTAGTGCCAAGCCACAGAAGGTGACGGAAAGACCTTTGATGAGTTTCATGAAGGGTTTTGGGTTGAGGTGATTATTCTTCCAGAGGATGGCAACCCTGCGATGCCTTGCTGAAGATTTTCTAGGGACCCTGGCTACAGTTAGGACAAGTATTTGTGCCCATTTGTTCATTTGACTTTGTTGATCAGTGTTCTTGTGAAGCCACCTAGATGTTTCTGCCAAAGTCTGCAGGTGAATTTCTGAGACAGCTGGCCATGGGGTGAGGAATCAAGGCTAGTTAGGGTCAGAGCGGCTGGCCCGATAGGCCCCTGACTGGCCCAGGCACTGGAGTGAGTAGGCAGGGTCCGCTCCTCCCAGTTCTAGCAGCACTGTCTCCTTTCATTTAAAATGAGCTCCTAAGACTCTTTTCCTCTGGGTGCTAATAGTTGCCAGCCCTAATTGAGCACATGTTATTGGTATCATGCATTTGATTGCTCTTATAGTATATTTTATTTTCAGCAATAGCTTTATTGTCTTTGTAAAAGTCCCATGTGGACTTTATAGAATCTAAGCAGCATATAGAAACCTGCCCCCATTGCCACCTAGCATTGAGGGTTATGGTTGAGTAGTTATGGCGGAGTGGTTATTGCCCCTCAACCCCCCAGGACATGGTCCTGATTACTGTGTCTCAAACTCTGCCCCTTGGGCTGCTCTGCTTGCACAAGGCAATGGTCAATGTGTGTGTAATTGTAGGAGACCAGAATCTTGTTATCTGCTCTCTGCACTGGGTTCAGAGTAATGACTTTTTTGGTAAACATGATCATGTGCCTATAAATTTAAGCAATAAAATAAACATAAAAAAGATTTTTTTTTAAAAGGAAAAAGCCTCAAATCCTTCTTCCTGGAAATACTATTCATTGTAGCATTTTGGAGTGTCATTCTAGATGCATCCTGATGCATATGTATACAGAGGGCAGAGGAGAGCAGTGAGGAACTTTTTAGAAGGGTCAGGGCATATTGTGCATGTAATCTTGAAATAAGCCACATATAATTCTCCCTGGGTAGAGGAAAATGAAATGGAATTGGGATTGAAGGAATGGCAGGACTGGAGATGTGAGTCACCAGGATGCTCTTTAAGGGGACTCCTGGAAAGGTGGACAGACCACACAGGGAAATGAAGAGACAAATGCTCTAGTCAGCTTAGATCAGGAGTGACAGCCAAACCCCTTCTCGAGATGACACTGCTATCCTTGCAGCCAGGATGTGTGTACCATGTGCAGCTGAAGGCAGAAGGCAACGACCACATCGAACGGGCACTGCCCCACCATCGCGTGATTGAGGTAAGGTGTGCACCACCCCAGCTGCTTGCTTGGTCAGCATCGCTCTGTGCTCCTCGGGCTGTCTGCCTTGTATCTGTGGTGGAAGGAACTTTGCAGCCTGACTGGTAGTGTCCCCTGTTCTGTGGTGTCCTGTGTAGGGCTCAAAGAACAGTGCTGTTGTGCTTTGCATAGCAAGGAAGCCAGCAACTGTACCCTCCCTCCCCACTTTGCAAGTTGAGGTACTTAAAACAGAGGTGGCATCTCAGATCAAGGGAGGTCATAGAGAGAATGTGGACTCAATTGGCAGTGGGGCCACCCTGTCTTCTAGGGTTCAGATGACCTTTTTTCCCCTTTGGGTAGGCCGAGTTGTTGACATTCAGGATCATGACTTAGCTGAATCGATCCCACATAACTCTGCAGGTCACCAGGAGTGGCCCAGGCATCGCTTGTAATGCTTTTCTCTCATTGAATAGCTCACTGGCTAGATCAGAGGGCTTGAGTGTGATGAGACCAGCTGCCTGTGGGAGGATTTGTTTAGGTGCTTTCATTAGGCATGAAACCTGTGAGGCGTTCAGAGGGAGGGTGGTGGGCCATTGAAGACTTTTGACTAGGAAGTGGATTTGTGGTATCTGATGACTGCCTCCTCACACCAGAAAGCTTTACAGGTTTACATTTCCCTGCTCTCGTGGCTTAGGCCTGGGTCTCAGCAGTGACATGGACTGTGACTGGGCAGGTGTGGAGGAGAAGAGAGCCCTCTGGGATTCACAAACCCTGCCCAGAGGGGGGTCGCTGTGGCTCTGCCCCGCAACCTCCATGAACAGGCTCATCTTTTTTCAAGAGAAGCTGAACAGTTTGGCTCTGTGGCTGAAATTTTTTCTTAAATGTTGGCAGGTAATTAAAACTTAAAAGATAAATACTGTGCTCATCAAATGCAGTGTGTGTGGGACCAGGGGTGACCATTGCTGTGGGTGTGTAACCTTACTCCTGGTCTACTACAGAGGCCTTGCCCGCCACTGCAGGAAGTGAAGGCAGCTGTGGTACAGCTCTCAGGCTGTCTGACAGCACAGCGGTTCCCACTCCCTCTGGCCCCTCAGTGCAGCATTCCTTATCTCCCTCTAGGTTGGGAATAATGACATCGATGACGTAAACATCATAGTTTTCCGGCAGATTAACCAGTTTGATTTAAGTGGAAATGTGATCACTTCCTCTGAGTATCTTCCTACATTATGGGTAAGACCAGCTCTTTAAGATTCAAATGGCATGTTCTTTCGGCTTTGAGATAAGCAAGAATAGGTTTGTGCTCCTCCGGTTCTTGCTTTAGTTGAGAGTGGATGTTAAGACTGCACCTTCCACCCCCATGTGTTTAGGAGCTGAAGTGCCTGCTGTTGGGGGAACACCTTCCAGTTTCAGGTAACTGTCAGCTCGTCTTCAGGGGATCATGTAGAAGCCTGATGAGTAATCAGAAAACCCAGAATTTGAGGTGGGAAGACAATTTTAAGACAGAGTGTCTCACTCTTTTCTAATTGTGCTGCAGAGATGCAGGGCCGGGGACCTGGGAGCCCAGCGGCCTAGTTTCTTTCTTGTCACTGTCAGTAACTTGCCTGCACCTCGGCCGGTCATTGCACTTCGGCGTGCCTTAGTTTGTTCCTTTGCAAAACCAGGAACTTGGACTCGGTGCCCTCTGTGGGCCTCTTTCATCTGTAACAAAAGTCTACGATGAACAAGGAACTTTTTACAGTGCCCTGTGACCCCTTGGGAGATGTCATCATTTCCCAGTTTTCCAGAAAAAAGCTGGGAATTATAATTATTTGAAAAGATCTGATTTTTAAATAGCCAAAATAGCTAAAACCCCACACAGGGCAAAAGAGCCCATATGTGCTAATGGTTGTGACCCATAGGCCTCCAGTCTGTGACTTTTGTTTTAGGAAACTCCCCTTGCCTTCTTGACCTGTGCAAGACAGAGGGATGTACCAGCAGGGTGCCTGGAGGTGGTCTCCAGCCTTCCCCTGTGGCAGGTGCAGGGTGACGCCCTCACAGCCTTGATGACAACCAGGACTGTGCCCCTTCTTCCTCAGGGCCCGTTGTGTGAGGCCGTGAGAAAGGGAATGTGCCACGAGAGAGAGGCTAGAAATGAAGCTCTGTATGCTTGTGGAAGCTGCTGCCTGGAGAACTGAAGTCCATGGCGTGTGCTTTTAGCACATCTTATGGAGTTCAGGTCACATGATATAGCAAGGTCAAGGTGGGCAAGACAGTGGGTTGAGTCCTAGCCCCAGCACCCCTGCCCCTGGCCTCCTTACAAGCTGCTGAAGTGACCTCAGTACTCTGAGTCTCCATGGGGGAAATAAGGATGCCTTGGAACTGGTGATGTTATATAGTACCTGTTGTATGCTTGACATACTCATCAAGGGTAATGAACAATTATTTTTAATATTATCATCATCATAACAGTGATCAGTACTATTTTTACCAGTACATAGGTAGTCAGAACTTGTTGTAGAATCTTAGGTTCCTATGTGTGGCGTGAACCCAAGGTCTTGTGAGAGAGGAATGCTGATACCCTGTCAGGAGAGGACCACTTCTTTTTCATACAGCCATGTTTCCAAAGACTCTTCCCAGAGATGAGATGTCCTGAGGATGTCTGGAATGAAATGTTTATCATGTCTCACTTTCCATAGTGCAGCCTGCTTTGTTTCTGCTCTCCAGGTGAAGCTTTATAAAAGTGAGAACCTGGACAACCCCATCCAGACGGTGTCCCTCGGGCAGTCCCTCTTCTTCCACTTCCCGCCGCTGCTCAGGGATGGTGAGGTAAGGCCCACACTGGGTGCTCGCACCATCTTTGCTTTCTGCCGCTGCTTAACAGTTTAATGATACATTGTATCATGTAGTTTCCACTAATGTGATGTCCATTGGGTTTCTTGGACCTGTATGTCATCTCCCACCCCAGAATTGGACAGCTTTTGGCCAGTATTTTGGACATCACTTACTGAGTATACAGTATCTATTGTTAACTCTAATTGGACACAGCCCACTGTTGTTTTGGCATTGAGGGGCAAACTTTGCAGAGAACCTGATCTTTTTCTGGTGGTCTCTGCCCAGTGATGGCCTTTTGCACCTGTGGTGTGATGTTGCCTTTCCTGGATCCTTGTTACCTATGTGGGGATGACACGTTATGTCCTTTCTCTGTAAAGTAAAGAAACAAGCTGTAGAATTTGGGGTTCCTTTCCCACATCTTCTGGTGGTGTTACTTTTGAAATAGTAACTTTCCACAGCCGTATAGAAACATCTGCCTCTGGGTGAGAGAGTGTCTGGCTGGCTGAGTGGCCTGGGCCCTGGGCAAGTTCTCTTTGCCTCTTTAGGCTTCAGTCTTTTTATCTGCAAAATGGAGGTGGTGGTCCTGATATTTCCTGGATGGAGAGCGGAGTGGGCCTGGCCCCAGTGCAGGGTGCAGGATGCTGGGCCCTGGTTGGGATTCAATGCTCAGGGCTGTGACTGTCCCGCATTTTTGGAACTTAGCAGTTTGTAACCCACTTAAGCAATGCCCATTAGAAGTCAGCCTCAGTTGGATGGAAACCATTCTCAGTATGGTCATGTGCCTCCCTCATCAGAACTAGCTAGTAGTAACTGTTGTGTTTCATGAAGTCAGATCCTCAAAGGACCGTAGTTGAAAATGTTCATAAAAAAGTGCCGCTGGCCCTGACAGCCTTATTAGAAGACACAGTCGCAGAGCCACCAGGGACCCACTCTGAAGCTAGCCACCTTGGTTTGGATGTGTAGACTTGGAGATTTCTTTAAACAACATAAAGCACTTTACAGCACAGCCATATGCCAGGTTTTACTTTTCATTTGCTTTGCCGGAACTGTCTGTTACAAAAATAACTTGTTCTTATGTGCACAGAATTATATTGTGCTCTTGGACTCCACGCTCCCCAGGTCCCAGTATGACTACGTGTTGCCTCAAGTCTCTTTCACTGCAGTGGGCTACCACAAACATATCACCTTGATTTTCAACCCCACGGTAAGGAAGAGGGGGTCTTAAAAAGTAGCATGGGTGCAGGAGAAGGGCCATCCACCCAGCCTGTGTTCCTGGTGGCAGGTTGGGGGACAGTTTCAAGAACTCCTGGTGCTGTGTCACTTTTCCATTCTTGATTGTAGGCTCTGTGGTCTGGATTTCCCCAGATGCCTTTCTGGTTTTCTGAGCCCCTGTGCCTGCTCTTGGTAGACAGGTGATGAAGGCTGGAATTGTTCGTATCAGTGCTCAGCAGGGATCTGGGGAAAGAGAGATACCGCTTCCCCATGATGGATAGCATTCTGTCTCCTTATTGGGCACACGTGATACCCAACCTACTCAAACTCTGGATCCAAATGCCAGTTTACAGGATATGTAGAGGACCTACGAGCATGCAGATGCCACCAGGGAGGCTGGGGATTTAGCTCAGCAGCAAAATGCCTGCCTGGCAAGCGCAAGGTCATGAGTTCGATTCCTGGTACCGGAAGAAAAACGAAAAACAAAGACAAAAAACAACAGATGCCACCAGGATTGAAGGACAAAGAACCTGATTTACTTGACAAATAAATTGCAAGGGGAAAAAACAGGCAGATGGACAGGATACCTGTAGATTAAAAGAAACTTGCTCAGTTTATCAGCCATTAGTAATACTGAGTTCTTATTGGATTCTGTATCCAACAGACTGTAAACCACAACTGGCAAATAAAACTTGCACATGTTCACATTCGTGAGATTGGTGAGATCATTGATTCTCAAAGCCCAGTTTGTAGGAGGTTGAACAGACACATCGGCAACCACAAAAATGATCTCTAGGGTCCAACTCAAGACTGCTGATCTGAACTGCATAGGGGATGAGAGTGGAACCCAGGAATCCACATTAAAGAGCAAAAAGTAGCTTCCTTGGTGCTGTGTTGGTCATTGTTTCTAGGCCTTTTGGTAGAAGTTAAGAATTTTATTTATTTTTGAAAAGATTACTGTAGATGGATCAATATGTTTAGATATTCTTCATTCCTTTTTTGAGCGGCATACAACTCCTTTATGTGGATTTACCATATACCTTGGTCCTTTCAGACTGCTAAAACAAAACCTTAGACTAAGTGATTTATGAACAGTAGACATTTATTCCCCATAGTTGTAGACATGTGAAAATTCAAAATCAGGTACCAGCAGCTTCCATGTCTGGTGAGGACTGCTGTCTCCTTCTTAAATGGTACCTCCTAGCTGTGTCCTCACATGGTGGACAGAAGCCTCTCTTATGAGGGCACCAATCCTGTTCATGAGGGCAGTGCCCTTGTGACTTAATCACCTCCCCACAGTGAGCGGAATGGAGCATGAGTATTCAGACCGCAGCAACATAGTATATTAATTAGTTCCCATGTGATGGACATTGAGGCTGTTACTAATTTTATTTCAGATATCCCTTACTAAATTTCCTTATATGTGTATGTTTTTGAGTGTCAGTCTATCTTGGGAATTGACTCCTGGACACAGGGTTGCTGGGGCAAAGGGCAAAGGTAAGTGCAGTGTCAGCTGATGTGGTTCCTCTCCTGCAAGAGGCTGCACTGTTTTGCATTCCCACTAGCATCATATGTGTACCCTTCTCCAGGAGAGTATGTTGTTGAATTTGTACATTTTTATAGTCTAACGGATGAGCAGTGGCTACCTAAAAGCTTCTGAGAAGATCTGGGGCTTTAGCTTACTATACTCAAAGCTTACTCTTATGAATTTCACTCATTTAAGTCTTTCAGTCTGTGGACTGTGAGTTGGATCTAAGACATCAAAGTGGATGTAAGGAGCAGTTGTGGATGGGAATCTGCTCTTCCATTTATGAAAGATTCAGCTCTGGTTCACTGGCTCTGTAGTCATTGCACAGCCTCACAGTCCTCAGATGCTTATGCCTCAGAACTGTGAGTTTCAGCACGCTTGAGTAAAGTGGATTTATATCTTTATTTAGCATATTAGAAATTAAAACTTGGATGTTGAAACGTAACCCACAAGTTTGTGTTCCTTTAGCTGACATCACTGCAGATGCTAAAAAAGACCACTGTGCTTGTGAGAGAGTAGGAGTAGAAAAGCATATAATTCCTCAGTGTCATTACGGAAACAGTTTAGCCTGTGAACCTCCTGACAGGCGTTTGCCCACTCCGCTACTATTCCCATGGTCACTGTGGGATCCAGTGCTCTGGCTCAGCCTGTTTTCATTATTACCTGAAATTTAATTCATTTGCATCATTTGCAAGAAAGTTGACTAGTAGAGCATATGTACTCATTTACTGTTATAGAGCTCTGACATTTCAGAGGCTGTAGGAAGATGGCAGTCTTTGTTTCATGTCCATTTCCAGGCATGAGCAGTCCAGGGGTCCTGTGGTAGCTCCAGGGCTCAGGCTGTTCTCCCTTGTCACTCAGCTCTAGTGTATCGCTCTTTGGCAAATTAGTGTGTGTACAAGTGGGGGTTATTCCTGTTACTTCTGTTTATATACTATTGGCCAGAATTTAGTTCTGTGGCTGTACCTAGCTGCAAGGGAGGCAGGGAAATGTGGCTTCTCTTCTGGTTGGTCCAGATAAAAGTTGGAAGAAAGGGAAAAATAGCAATCTCAGTTTCACTTGGTTTAATCCCTGGGCCAACTTGTTCATCATCACTGTGTGCCCTGGGTGTAGAACAGTGGATTCTCCATACTTCCTTGTAGAATAAACTCCCTGAATGTAGCTGAGGCTCAACAAAATGAGACCCATTTACTTCTCAGCAGCAAGGATTCCTCTTAGCCAGATCTCCTCATGTCCTTAGTTTGGGTGGTGAGCACACAAAGGGAGAGGAGTTCCTTATTATGGGGATCTCTTTGTGCCTGAGTTTCAGGAACAAGTAACAAGGGCTTGGATAGCAGAGGATTATCTGCATCACTTCACTTTCAACCTTTGGATGGCAAGTATGTGGATCTAGAGGGATCCTTTGGTGTCCTTGGGTAGCCAGTTTGGATACTAGGTGGGTCTCATGGCTGTAGATATTGGAGGATAACAGAATGAGAAAACTTAACAGGTGTTAACAGTGCTCTGGTTGTTTGCAGAGGAAGCTGCCAGAGCAAGACATCGCACAAGGATCCTATATAGCCCTGCCGTTGACACTGCTGGTCCTTCTGGCTGGTTATAACCATGACAAGGTAGGAAAGGAAAAGCCTTCATGGGAAGGCAGGGGTCAAGGAGCAGTCCTCACAGCCATAGGGGTGACAGTAGGAGGGTGGTCAGTGTCACAGACATTACAGGATTTTAGGGCTGGGAGGGATTGTGAAGGGCTCACATTGGTCCCTGGGTCTCCTTTCAAGGGCATATCCTCTAGTGACATTTGTCCTCATCTATAAGCATGGAGCATGTGCAGGGATGTGCTGCTCATGGCAAGAGGCCAACCTGTTCTGGCAGCTCTGGCGCAGACGCCTGCCTTCTGAGAACCAGCACCTGCCCATCAACATCCGGCGGGTGCTGGCTGTACCTGAAGAAGTGTTGGGCAGGGCCTGTGGCCCAGGGGTATTGTGCTTGCCTAGCATGTGCAAGGCCATGGGTTCTCTCCTCAGCAATGCAAAAGGAGAAAAAAGAAAAGGAGGGGGAGGGTGTTGACAAGCGGAGCCCACTGTCCATCAGGTGGAGGGCCTCTGGCATCTCACACACACTGTCTCTCTCCAGCTCATTCCCTTGCTGTGGCAGCTGACAAGCCGGCTGCAGGGAGTCCGAGCCCTTGGCCAGGCAGCCTCTGACAACAGTGGCCTCGAGGATGCAAAGAGACAAGCCAAAAAGCAGAAGACAAGGCGCACGTGAGGAGGGGACCAGCTGCAGTTGCCCTTGGGCCAGGCCGTGGCCAGAGCCACCAGAGCTGTGGGACAGAGGCATGCATCAGCCTACTGCAGCTCACCATGGGCCTGTGTGCCCCTGTCAAAGGGGCGGCCTGTGCCTGTCCTCCCCTTCATGCGGCCCCATGGCGCAATGCAATGAATGACCCTCCTGTCACTCTGCTGAACACAATTTATTTTCTGAGTTGAAGATAATTTATTATTATTATTTTTGTCAAAGAAATATTTAAGTTGTGTTGGTGGTGTGAGAACGCAGTCCTTAATCTTAAGCATTTGTGTGCAAGAAGAGTTCCGGTAAACTTGGTGTTTGGCTCCACAGTGAAGTACCTTCTGGATGTATCTTTCCCCTGAACTTCCCTTTGCATTCAAGATCCCTGCTGGAAACTGCAGCAACCTGTATCCACTCCTAGGAGGATCTGTTAGGAGGTGAAAATCAATAAAATTGTCCATTTGTGTTGTAGCTCGTCTCAGATGCGTCTTTGGCTGACACTGGCCTGATGCTGGGGTTGCACACTGAGATGCATATAGAGCAGGCAGGAGTCCTGAACAAAGCAGGCCAGGGCGGGCAGACATCAGCACAGCCAGAGTGATACAGCAGACAGCTGTAGTTGGCCCCAGTGATGGAGAAATGGGGACAGCGGAGACTTGCAGATCGGAGGTGCATACCCCCCTGAGGGAAGTAGACTGGCTCGGTAGACTGACTCGGTTTCCCACAGGAATGTGCGGCCAGTTTTCTAGAAGAGCGAGAAAGACAAAGCTTTATGTGAAAGCTTCCAAGTTGTAAGTGCTTTCGTTTTTGTGGTATTGGGGTTGGAACCTGGAGCCTTACTGTCTTGGTTACTTTTCTCTCCTCACTGAGACAAAATACCCAATGCCCAAGATGAAGGAAGGAAAGGTTCGCTTAGCTTACAGTTTGTGGAGGTTTTAGTCCCTACTTGGTTGGCTCCAGGCAGAAGACAGCAAAGCAACAAGAGCAAAGGGGGAACCAGGGCGTGCAAGCCTCTTTCCCTCCCTTATATTGTAAGAAGGCTACCCCCACCCAGGGGGCGGCACTCACATAGTTAACCTTTTAAACCTTTTATACTGACACAGTCAACAACATCCTAGAGCGGGGAGGGCATGTCCTTTGCACCCCAGGATGTAGAACTGCTGAGTCCCTTAGCCAAACCTCTAGATTTCCCAAGTTGACACAGTGTATCAACCATAACACTTAGATAGGCTATGCAAGTGCTTTACCACTACGCCACCGCCAGCCCAGGGAGTTCAGGTTTTGAAGGATGATACACTTGGCCAGATAGAGTTGGGTCTGTAGGACAGGTGGGCCTTGGAGGCACTGCCAGGTTGTGTAAGATGAGCAGGTGTCGTGGCATTTCAACAGCACACAGTTAATTCTTAATGCATCTGTCCATCCACCCTGTACTGAGTACTAGTTAGGCTAGGCCCTGGGAATATAGAGCAGAGTAGAGGACACTATCAAGGGAGCTAGGAGAGGATGGGCTCACTTTGTTCTCGTTGCATCCCCAGGGCTTGGCCTGCCGTGGGCATTCGGTGAGGAACGAGGGATTCTCTCATGTGGGAATACTGAGGCAGCCCATGGCATCTGCTCTCTTGGAGCACAAGTGCCTCCCTTGGGTAGGAGACACCCCAGAAGCCACAGAGGCTGTACGAGACTGGGGCTGTCTAGGAGAGGAAGCTCGGGGACATGAGAACTTGGCATAGTGTAAATCCCATCTGAGGGCGTAACGAGGATCCTGGTGGGATGCTTAGCTGAGTTTGCAGAGTCACTGGGCAGAGAAGAAATGGGTCTTGTTGAGCGCCACCTCTAACTAACGGCTAGGCTTAGACGCCTGGCTCCACCTGGAGAGTACTGTGCTTCCGGCCAGTGGCTCCTGGCACCGAAGGCATTTCATGGGATTGCTTTCTGCCATGCAAGGAGAGTGTGCTGTGGGGCACTGGGGACAGATGGGAGCCCTCACCCGTCTCTGGGAGTGTTTTCTAATCCTTACTCCAAGTGGACACCCAGAAACACTCCTTAAATGTTAATGGGGCTTTCTGTTGATATGGGGTAAAGGTTAAGAGCTTGTGAAAGCCACAACTAAATGTCAGTGCACTCGTCCACTTCCAGATGCTGCCACCGAGTGGCAGCCTGGCCCTGTCACTGGCTGCGGGTCACCCTTGACACAGGTGCGGCTTTGGGTGCATTTCTCAGTTCACTTGAAAGTTGGCCTGGCTGGTAGTATGTAATTTTCCGGCACTCTGAGGACTGATCTGTGCCCCTCCTGTGGGAAGTAAATATCCCTGTTACCATAGGGTTTTGAATGGGGCAAATATGAGACAGATTTTTATTCATGAAGAATTAACATAACTATAAAATGGTACATTCTTAGAGAATACTGTTGCTTCTACTTTTTTGGTGTGTGTGTGGGTATTTGTTATTGAATTCAAACCCTTGCCCCTGAGCAATATTCCCAGGCCTTTCTTTTTTTTCTTTTTGGTCTTTTTTGAGACAGGGTCTTGCTACGCAGTTCACGCTGGCCTTGAGCTCTCTCTGGGCCAGCCTGAACTGCCAGACTGGTCTCGAACTCTCAACAATCCTCCTGCCTCAGCCTCCCGAGTGCTGGGATTGCAGGCATGCACCACCACGCCCGGCCCCAGCCTTTTTTATTTTGAGCCATGTTCTTGCCATGTCCCTAAATTGCTCAAGCTGACTTTGAACTCAAGATCTTTCTGCCTCAGCCTAAACCTCTCCTGGTTTATAGGCATGCACCACCATACCCAGCCTGCACATTCTTGCTTAAGAAAGCAAAAAAACCCACACCCACACAAAGTCAAACCCTAACACCCTGATAAGGTTTAGGGCAGAGCCATTCCCGGACAACAGCTTCATCCTTCTCCTTTTTTTGAGTTTTCGTGTTTGGGATTCTGTTCCCCAACCAGCGAGGAGTGCTGGGCTGCTTCAGTGGGTAGAGTGTGGTGTAGGAGTGGGCTTGGAAGAGGGGTAGAAGAAGGGGCAGCCTTGTGCTAGCTCTCTACAGACCTGACTATGGGGAAGGAAGATTCAGCAAAGGCGGTGATGGTGAATCAGGGCCTTCCTGGATTAAGGACTACAGCAGGATGTGACAGCACATGCCTGTAATCCCAGCTACTTGAGACGGAGGTGGGAGGATTGCAAGTTCAAGTTCAGCCTGGATCACTAAGCAAGAGCCTGTCTCAAAGTAGAAACAATATACAAGGCCAGGGATGTACCCCACTGGTAAAGCCCTGGACTAGCATAACCAAGGCCCTGGGTTCAATCCCAGCACTACCTCCCCGCCTGCCCTAGACACACGAAAGAAAGCAAATCAACCAGCAGGAGCAATTTGTGAGTTACTGTGTGCCAGGTCCTGTGCTGGGCCCTTCATGCATCATCTGTGGACTTTTACGTAACCTACAGAGTGGGTGTATCTCAGCCACATTTTACAGAGAAGGGAACTGAGCCTCAGATTTTCTGTAGCTGTCAATAGCAGAGCAGGAATCTGAACCCAGATCCGAGTAGTGCCCGGAATTCCGCTGTCTGCTATCCTGGTCAAGTCAAAGGAGACAGTTCAGAGGTTTGGAAAATGGATGCTGTGTGCAGTTGCATGCAACCATGCTATGGTTGATACATTGTGTCAACTTGGGGAGTCTAGAGGTTTGGCTAAGTGACTCAGCAGTTCTGCATCTAGAGGTAAAAAGGGCATGCCCTTACCCTTACTGGTCTGAGATGTTGTTCATTGTGTCAATTTGAGAAGTTTAGAATGTTAACTGTGTGACTCAGCTGGGAGCCCAGGTGCTTACTTTGTATTCTTCCTGAGCCTGTGGAAGTGGAGGGCCTTTAGATTATGTGAGTGCTACGGCCCCCTGGGTGGGGATAGCCTGCTTACAACATAAGGGAGGGGAAGAGGCTTGATCTTCTCTGCCACTCCTCCCTTTTGCTCTTGTTGCTTTGCTGTTCTGCCACCATGAATGCTTGCCCTCTGCCATGTGCCACTCTGCCTTGGAACCAGCCCAGTATGGACTGAAACCTCCACAAACTGTGAGCTAAATAAACCTTTCCTTCCTTAATTTTGGGCATCAGGTATTTTGTCCCAGCAATGAGAGAAAAATAACTGCGACAAACCACTAGCTAGTAATGTTAGTAACGGCGCAGTGACACATAGCAGTCTGCAGTGAAGGATTAGATCATGGGAGGGGTGCGGATGACAGACCTTTGATTATCCCATTGGCCATCAGCATTGTTTCTGGGACGGGTCATGTGGCTAAATGTATCCAATTCTTTAATAGGCAAGAGTCTTCCTTTAAGGCTGGAGGCACTGGAGGAGTTAGGGCCAGTTGGGTGGGGGGATTTGCTTGGCTGCTTTCTGTTGAGTCTGAGTGCTTGCTAGGGGTGAGGGCTGTGTTTCCAGTGCTAGCGCATGGTGCATGCTTATGGCAGGTAACTAGGCTCATGATGGCCCCCAGAGTTCCACGCAGCCCCATGCATGATCCCCTCCTGCACTGAATCAGGTCCCTGTATGACCAGTGGAATTTGGAAGAGGTGAGTTAGGGTATATGAGGTCTCAGGTTAGACCCCAGAGGCACTACAGTTCCCACTGAGGTGCTGAGAAGCCAACTGCATGCATGGAGGTGTTCAGGCTGTCCCCTAGGAAGGTCGAAGCCCTTAGCCACCAGGCAGTGTAATGTGCTGGCCACATGAGTGAACCATTTCACAAGTGGATCATCCAGCCCAGGTAAGGCCCTGATGGCCTCAGCTCCAGTCCATCCCTTGCTGCTACCACTTGAGAACCCAAGTCAGTACTGCTCACCCCAACTCCTCCCAAACTCTTGACTCACAGAATCTGCAAGTAGGATAGATGATTGTGTTAGGCTCCTCAAGTTTGGGGGTAACTTATGCAACACTGAGTAATTGGAATGGTACTCAGTAAATGAAAGTCACATGAAAGGACAGTCATGGAGAGATTTGCAACAAACACACGTTTCTCATGGTGTTTTAGTCAACAAAACATGCAGTGGAGCATGTCACTGGTTGGAATTGGGAAATCCATGAGTGTCTGGCCTTATGCACAGTGGGATCCAGGGTCAGTCTCTATCCTGGCTCTGTGTCAGCCTCCAGCAAGGCTCTATGCCACTTCGAACATCACTTTGCTAGAAACTGCCAGAGACATCCTTTAAACCAGGGCCAGGACTGTTTGCTCAGAGATAGGAGCAGAAGAAGCTGGCTTTTGGCTTTTGCCGATTTGTTCTACTTCCATGGAAGATGGGTAGTCAAGCAGTGTTGAGCCTTATGACATGCCTATTCGCAGGCCCAGCAGAAGGAGAATTTCCATCTCGTGGCACTATGTGTCAGCCCTGGAGAAGGTGAGGGCTGAGAGGCAAACTGCAAAATCCCTGGGGCCTGCCCGCCCCCCCCCCGCCATGAACACGCATGCCCATGCGCTGGGCAGCCTCTGTGATCAGGGGTGCTGTATTACCCAGAGACCATGTGCTCCTTCATGGGCAAAACCAACAAAAGTTGGCTGTTCTTCCTTAAAAAAGGAGAAGGAAGGCCTTTTTCAAGGCCTGGGCAAAGCCACCCACCATTTTTGGCTTTGGTTAAGATGCTGCCCGTTTACACATCCTTTTAGATGAGCAAATATTTCAGCATTTTGCTTCCTAGAATTTGAAGATTTTGTAAGATAGGATGAATGCGTTGGAACAAGCAGTCCCCGAGTCTGGGATCTGTGCCTCCAGAAACTCAGGGCTGTTCCTCCCTGTCCGGTCTTTGCCAGAGAGACGGCTGGCAAGAGGAAGGGAGCCGGCAGCCGCAGCATCTTCACCCACTGCCCGCTCTGGGAGTGAGGAAGGGGTGGCTCCCTGCTGCTGAGTGATCAGACTGCCTCTTGCTTCCTTTAGTGGCTGAGGCATGGGGAAAGAACATTTTGCTGCCTCCTAAAAATGCTTCTTGCCTCAAATAATTGCGAGATGCGTTGTTTAAGTGATAGCAAAAACTGTCCACATACAAACTTTACATAAATGGTATCAAAGACTTATATTAGGCTAGTGCAGGGCTTAGCAGACTGTGCCCCTAAGGCCAAATGTGGCTGCCTGCTGTTTTTGCCAATAAGTGTTATGGGAACCAGCCACATGCCTTCATTCATGGACTGTTCTTGACTCTTCACCCTACAGTTGCAGAGGTGAGTAGCTGCAGCGAATCTGGCCCTTTCCAGGAAGAGCCTCTAGTTTAGTGCATGCCCTGTCAAGTTTACCTTCTGAAGGAGCTGTTGATCCATTCAACAAGTATTAATTAAGCATCTACCCTGAGAAACCAAGCCTCTCTCCCATGAAACCTGAGCTAATGGGTGGAGGGACAGTGATCCCAGAGGCTGGACTTTATTGGATAATGGCAAGTGGTATAAGAAAAAGAAATGGACTAAAGCAGTGTGGTAGCTGGTGTCAAGCAGAGTCTGTCTGAGGAGGAGGCACCTAACGAGGCTTGGAGAAGGGGCCAATTTTGCAAAGCTGTGAAGGAAGAGCTGCCCATGCAGAATGGACAGGATCTGTGAAGGCTCCAAGGAAGAAATGAGCTGCGTGAGTTGAGGACTAGCAAAGGTCAGCGCAGACAGAAGAGATGGAGAGGAAGAGGTGAGACAGATGGGCAGGGCCAGCTCATGAGAAGCCCTGGGGACGAGTCTGGATTTTATTTTCACAGCAAAAGCCCCTGGAGAGTTTAAATGTGGTAAGCAGGGCTGATCTGGTTTGTTTTTAAATAATTGCTTTAAACATTTTGGGGAGATTGAACTGTTAGGAAGCAAGAGTGGGTACACTTGCCTAAGCAAGAGACAGCGGCCTGGGGTGAAGGAAGTGAAAGTGGGGGACAGTAGTCAGGCTGAGACATAATTCAGAGACAGAACAGAAAGGTCTTTTTGAAGTATTTCATAAAGGAGGTGAAGAAAAGGAGAACACCGTGGTCAGTCAGCTCTGTGTTTCTGGCCGGGACAACCCAAATGGGTGAGGAAATGAACTCAGTCTTAGTTACCTTGAGTTTGAGATGCTTATCCTGCACCCAGGCGACACTGAGGCCAGGAAGAGGTGTGGGAGCCAGGATTTGGGACAGTTCAACCTTCAGAGGTTAGACAGAGAGGAAGAGCCCGTCAATAAAACAGAGGAAGGGTCCAGTGAGGCAAGGGGAACCCTGGTAAAGGTGGTGGGCTGAACAGTTCTCCACCCACTCATGGATGGATGGATGGATGGATGAGGGAAGCATGAATACTGGTTTGCCATAACCATCCATGTGATCATACTACCAATTCATACTAGCTTCTATTAGATTTACTTGTATGAAGCTGCCATTTAATAGGTTGAAAAATGGTTTGAATAACCAATCAGTAAGGGAGCGGATGGTGATTGGTGGGTGTCATATTTGTCACAGGTGGTTTGAGGGGTTACAGATGGACAACAGAAGGCACATAAACATGTGAAGGGATTAGAGTGGGAACCATTAGTACAGACACATCTTTGGCTTAAGACAGATACAGAAATATGTGTAAATAAATGCTTACGCTTGGCTTAGTTACAAGTATTTCATTGCTTGGTCAGTGAGAGGCCTAGAAACAGTCAAAACCCAAAAGCATTGAACACCTAGTGCTCAAGTTGCCATTTTCTCCTAAGCGCCATTCTCCAGTTAAAGAAACCAGGCTCCTTGAGGAAATGTGGGCTCTAGGACTGAGATCAGAAAGATGCCAGACACAATGGTGCATGCCTATAACCTCAGCTATTTGGGATGCTGAGGCAGAGGAACCACAAGTCTGAGGCCACTGAGCTACATGGCAAGACCTTATCTCAAAGGAAAAGAGGCTGGGGAGGTAGCTCAGCGCTGGAGCACCCCTGGCTTTCATTGCCAGTACTAAGGAGGGTGGAGGTATATGAGATGAGCCTGCAGCATCTTGCGGTTCTGAAAATAAAGAAATGCAAAACAAAATAAAGCATAACAAAACATAAGAGCCACCTGGATGGGAATATCTAGGAGGAACATAGGAGCCGTGGTAAGAGCTCTCACTGGCCAACGTTGGACAATGCAAGTAACAAAGTAGTACAGGATGAGAACCCCCAAATAAATACTTATGATTCTATACTGATATAAATGATGGAATAAACTAAGAAGACACTAATCCGTGCAAGGAATTTCAAATAATTCATGCAGCTGCTCCACCTTCAACCTGCTTAAATGTATTTTAAGCAAATAATCTATATTAAAAACAAACAGACGAAAAGGCAGAGCATAAGTCCTGCCTTCTTATGTGTGGGGTGTGCAGAGAGGCTTTTTTTTCTAAAGAGCACAGTGTGAGGAGAAAGAAAAAAGAATTCACAGTGAGAAACCTGACAGGCATCACTGCAGCCAGAAGCTCAAGCCAACACCAGCAGCGATGGTCATTGTAGAGGAAGCGGCCCCGACAGGAAGTGAAGGACTGTGCTTCATCTCCATGTTCCTCCTCTAACCTTGTGAGTCCAGTCTAGTTATGAGAAAAACATCAGTGATGTCGTGGTGGAGGTCCATTCCACCAACTCCCAGACCAGCCCTCCTCAGAATTCTCAAGGTGATCTCCTGGCTGGGATCCTGGAGCAGGTAAAATACATTAAGTAAAAACTAGAAAAATCTAAATGAAGAATGGAGTTTGATTAATAAGAATGTAGACATAGAATGGAGCAAAAAGGAACTCTCTGTATTGTCCTTGCTCTTTTTCTGAAACTATTCTAACAAGTTTAGACATTTATTTAAAAATGTATTCAAGTACCAGTGTGTCTTACAGCTCATTCAGTTTGTGGCCATGAATTTATATTGCTCCATCTGACTGTGGCTGCCTGACTACCATGGGCAGCGAGCAAGGTTAACAGACCAAAGGCCCAAGTTGGGGTTATGCATTGTGACCATAAATTAGCCCAGCCTTGGCACTGTACTCCTTGGTGTACCTAAAAGAGACAAAGAGTAAGATGAGCAGCGCCAGCAAACTGTAGGCCACAGCCCAAGGCCAGCTGGCTACCTATTTTTGTCAATAAAGTTTTATTGAAACATGGTTACATCCATTCCTCCTGGTATCATTGAGGGCCACTTTCAACTGACAATGGCAGAGTGAAGTAGTTACAACAGAGATTGTATACTCCAAATTTCGACTGTCTGGCTCTTTCCTGAGGAAGTTTGCCAAGCCCTGGGATAGGGGACAGAAATGCAGTCTTCATTCCATCCTTAGCAGGAAGGGAGAGTATCCTCAACAAGGCCCACACTGGTCTTTAAAGAACAGAGGACACAACTAGACAAAGCACAAGGCTCACTTTTTTGAGATAGAAGCAGATTATTATTAATACTGAATCTCTGCAACCTACTTGCTCCAGATAATTCAATTTCATTATCTCCCGTCTCTCGTTATGGGGCCCCTGCATACACGTTCATGGCTGTAGGCCTTCATCTGCTTTCTCAGGCTCAGAGCATATCGATTGTTTGAAATATACATTTCTCTGAAAACAGAGTCTCCTGCCACGATAGGAGATCACACATCACTTGATTTCTGTCCCTTTTATTTCCTTCTGGACATGATAAAATCATGATCTGACATCACCAAGGGACCCTTGTGTCTCCTGGAAGCAGGACTTCTTTTGCTCACTTTTCTTTTTAAACTCATTTCTTTTCAAGTTAGTGAGGTGGAGCAGAAATTTTTACTGGCTTTGGAGCCAGATGGATCTGAGTGCGAGTCCTGCCCATTATTGATGGGGCTGTGGAACTTTGGGAGGGCTGTGTAGCATCTCTGAGCCTTTGTCTACCCAGCTGTAAGATGCGGGATCATGCTGAATTTAGTGTGACTGTGAGAATTCAAGTAGATGACCAAGGCAACTGGACTAGGGCTTGGTTCAAGGGACAGTACCATGGCAGGGACAGGGCTGATAGCTGGTCTCCACAGGTATGCTACGCCTGTTCATTGCAGTCAGTCACTTGATCACAGGGCCTGGTCTGATTAGTCAGCATTCATGGCATGTCAAGGGTTTGATATTTTGAAAATCTTCCCTGGAACAACTGTCAAGTCTAACAGTCGTCACTGTTAAGTTGCCCTATCTGGATCCCCTCTACCGGGCTAGTGCCCCTGTCCCAGCGGCCGTGAGTGCTTGCTGCTAAGAGCTTACAGCTGTCTCCTCTGGTGACTCACTATCAGATCAGAGCCACCCCTCCTGGGAGGGAAAGCCATGGCCCAGTGACCGGCTGAGAGAGCAGTGTGCATGGTGGGGACCACTCCATGGTGCAGTCCACTCCAGGGACCTCAGGCTCACTCAGATTTGACCCCTTCAGTGCCTAGTGGTCCTCACTTCCCTTCTCTGAAAAGCTCTCCTCAAAAACCCACATCTGTCTCAGACTCTGCATCTAGGAAAGTTGGCTAAAGACACTAGTGTCTGGCTGTGATGCACCTGGATCTTTCTGCCATTGGCAGGACAGTGTCAATCCCTGGGGACCCAGTAGAGAGGGAGCTGCTTTGTGTTGTCTGCAGGCTGGCAGGGACCCTCTGGAGGACAGAGCTCAAGGACTTTGTTCACTGTGTTTGTCCCCTGATGCATGTAGACAATGATAGATGAGCTCTAACTCCCAGGTTTCCTGAATGCCACATCATGGCCTGCTTTCCTGCCATGCCACCAGCAGGAGCTGAGTTTGGAAGGACTGCATGTGTGTATGTTGTGTGACTGTGTGTGCATACAAGATGGGACTATCAGCCCCACTTCTCATCCAGAGTTCCTGCCTGGGCTGGCCCTGTCCTCCTGCTGCTCTGGGCCACTCAGATAGTGGACAGCTAGCTGATGAGGAGGCATTCGGATGCCCTGTTTGTTGGGACTCTGGCTCATCCTCATCATACTGGGTCTCTTTGCCTCTTGGGTATGACTTGGCTTGTACTAATTTGAGGGCTGCCAGAGATGCTCTCTGGCCTGGGGAATGTTCTCAGCATGGGCACAGCCCTCTGACCACCGCCTCCTATCTGTGACTTCTTATTCCAGCCTAGCCTGACCTGTGTGGGTGCTGGGGACAGGGCCATGTCTTGGGCAAGACTGGTTGGGGATGATCCTGGTTTCAGGACCTCATTGTGCTACTAAGATGCAGAGGACATTGAGTCAGTTATCACTCACTCTTTTTTTAGTATATGTGCTGCCGAAGCGAGCACAGTTATCGCTCACTCTAATCCTAGCCTTTCTCGTGGAGAGGTAACCTCCCCTTGGATTTGCCCAGGCTAGACAGCTTCTACCTGGGTCTTGTGTTGGCAGAAAGATTAATATTTGGAGTAAGGCTGTATTAGATAACATTCTTGCTTGTAAGGGTTGGCAATTCAGGTCAGATTAGCTTAGGCAAATATCAAGGGTGCTTGAACCATTGGCAAGCCATCTCCCATGGTAGATAGAGTGCTAAGGGCTTTTTAGAGTGTTCTTATTTGGTTCTCAAAACAAGTGGATAAGGAAAGAATAGTTAAATACTTTCCTAGTTACAGTTCATGTCATTGCTGGGACTTGAACTCAAGTCTTTGTACTCTTAACCCTGATGCCATGTGTCATGCCAGCTACCCCTCCACTGATAAGTATATTAGTCAGGGATGGCTACACTTTTGTAACAAAAAGCCCCAAGCCTAGTAGCTCACACACATGTACAACAAGGGCTTACTTCTTATTCACATTACAGTGCAGGGTGGTTCCAGATGAGCCCCAGAGGAGAGCCAGGTGTGTGTCAGCTGCTGCACAGACTGGTAGAGTGCATCTTTACCTCATGGCTTCTCAGGTTACCCTGAGGTCTCAGCCTGGTGGCACACCTGTGGTAGGATTGAATGGGCCAGAAGTGGAAGCGGCAGATTCTTTCCATTCTCATTCCATTGACTTGAACCCTGTCCTGCGGCCTTGCCCTGATGCAAGGGCTTCTGGGAAACCTGCTCCTGCTTTGCGTCCAGCAGAAGGGAAGGATTGAGTTTAACAGGCAGCCAATGGACTCCCCTGCACATAGTAAATATTTTCATTATTTTTTCCTCTCTTCTTCCTTGTTAGTAAGAACTTTTCTTACTTGGAACCATAATATATATTCTAGCTTTCACTTGGCTTCTTTCATTTATCATAAGCCTTTTTCTGTGTCTCCATTGAGTTTTCATAATGATCATGGTTATGGGCTGGGAACATCAACAGATGGCTAACTTGCTCTAGTTTTTTCAGATAGTAAAGCAGTAAACACCTTTATGGAAAAAAAACCCCTCTTTCTTACTGTAATTATTTCTTCATATTCTCAGGAGTGGGAACATCAAGTCTTTTGGGTAAACCTTTTTATGGACTTTGACGATTCTTATTGCATTCCAAAGGGTTTGCATCCACTGACAAACATATGCAGGGTGTAACCAGCGTTGGGGGCTGTGGCTTAAACAACTAATTTAGTTGAAAAAGGGTTCCTTAGCTTATTATGGTAGCCTTTTAAGGCTCAGCCCTTTAGGGAGGAAAGTGTTTGAGTGGCCTAAGTCTGCTGCAGTTTACTCTACTTTCCTGTTTGGTGAGGAGGAGGGAGAAAAAATTATTTAATCACGTGACACAAATTTGGGGGGTAATTTATGTGCCAGGCAGTGTTTTAGGTTCTGGGCATAGATTGAATATAAAAAGTTCTCATTCTCATGGAACGTTATTTGCTAGTGGGGAGACAGACATTGGTTAAACAAATTTGTGAATAAACACAATCATTTTGGTGACAAGTCACAAGAAGAAAACAACATGGATGGAGGGACAGTGACTGGGCCACTAGTCTTTCAAGCCTGTAACTGTCTGTGACAAGATCAGCCAGCATGTGAATAGCAGAGGGAAGAGTAACCCAGACCAGGAGACCAGCCTTTGCTGTGGGCTGCAGGAAGGAACAATGCGGGAGGGTCCCAGCAGTGGCAAACAGCACATTTTGGCAGGAGCACGGGACAAGGCTGGTGAAGTGACAGGAGTGAGAACACGTCAGACTTTGCCAGCTGGGGTGAAGAGGTGAGACGTTTTCCACCAGCCTCGGGAAGCCAATGGAAAGCGTTAAGCAGGGGAGGAAAATGATCTGATTGTCACTTCAGAAAGATGAACACGTGGTGTGGGGAGAAAAGAAATTTTCGCTGCACGGGCCATAGAGCAAACACTTTAGCCTCAAGAACCACACAGGGGGTTTATTAAAAGCAGCTCTCGGCTCTGGCGTTGGGGTGGGAAAGCAGCCGTGGATGATACACACACGACACACACGGCCGTGTTCCAGTAAAACTTTATTTCTAACAAGTGCTGGCTGGATCTGGCCTGAGGGCCACAGCTTGCCAACCCCTGCAGTAGAGGAGTAAGAGCAGTCAACATCAACAGGGAGCTCAGCCACGCTCACTGGAGTAATCAGAGGGGACATGCTGGCTGGTGGCTGCGCTGGGTGGCAGAGGGAGGTGCGCAGGAGCAGATGGGCACTGGATGTAATTTGGAGGTGGAAGCAGCATGAACAGCCGTGCTGGGGACCCTGACTCTCCACGGGGACTCCTGGGGAGGCCCTGAGGTTTTCTCATTGCAGGCTTCTGGAGCCTGCGTCCAAGTGGAGCCTGTGTCCAGGTACTTTTTTTCTCACTGTCTGTGGAGACCAAATAATGAAGGAGAGTTGGGGTCAGAACTTGACCGCAGTAAACCTGACTCAGGTGTCCTGGTCAAAACCACGATGACACCTCACCTTCTGGCTCTACTGAGGACTCTTCACTCCATTTTACTGGGTGCTCCGATGTCCTCTGCAGGACCCTGGGGAGGAGGTTGTTGGAGCCTCTGCAGGCATCTCCTTTCATAGGATGAGGGCCCGCCACTTCTCTGTTCCTCATCTTTATCAAAATAGCTCTAGATGTTAAAAGTGTAGTTCTACTAGGGACAAGTGTGGGTTTGGGGGCCAGACAGCCCTGAGCTCCACCTCTTACTGCCGTAAATGTAACGTTGGGCATGCCACTGTGGCCTCTAAGCTTCAGTTTCCTTAACTGCGATCTAGGGTCAGCAGTGTCCCACCCGCTGGAGCGGTGCGGGGACTGGGTGCTAGACATAGCTGGAACCTTCAAAAAGGGCAGCTTTCCTTGCTAAGAATTCTCCTTCATGAAACTCTCTCCAAAGAGGTCCATGCTTTCAAGCCTGCAGTTCTATTTTGCTGCCTTGGACTTCTATAGGACCTTCCTTGCTTTTGAGTATCTTTGTTCTTATCCATTAGGGGTTCATTTTCATTGTGAACTGTCAGTTCAGCTTTATTTCCCTGTTGGGTGGTGCTAGAAGAATCCTTCTGCCTCATGAGGTTTCCAGCTGTCCCAGAGCAGAGCAGAGCAGAGCAGAGCAGAGCAGAGCAGAGCAGAGCAGAGCAGAGCAGAGCAGAGCAGTCTTTTGTTCAGCTCTGGATGCCCAGCCCCAGCTCCCTGCTGGGCACATGTGGATTGAATGAATAAACTAGGAGACCTGCCATTGGCCACTGAACACCTCCAGGGCAGCCAGTGGGCCTGTTGCATCTGTCCTTCCCAGCATGGTGTCCAGCACACACTAGGTGCTCAGTAAATGAAAGATGCAGTCTTTGAGGTACGTTCACAACTACACCCAGGAGAAGCTTGTCTGATTAAGACATTTCTTCATCCATTGCTGCAGTCAGGACCAAATGGATCATTGGTGGGGTTCAGTGCAAAATGCAGATGCAGGGTCCCTTGCTAAAATTTTCAGCATGTGAGGATGATGACAACAGTATATTAATCCAAGCATGGGTCTTCTCTGAGTTTCCTTGACCATGATGCTGGCAGCACCCACTCCACCCTGAAGCCTGCAGACTCCTAGACCTCATGTCAGCCCTGTACTGTGTACAAGTCTCTGGGCTGAGGCCTGGAAGCTTTGAGGGGTTCTTGTGCACTGGAGGCCAGAGCTTTGTGCTAGTCTGCAACCCGAGAGTCATGGAGCCTGTCAGACACAGCCCTGTGTGTGATGCTTCATTGGCCTGCACTGCATTTATCATGCAGCCTTCTCTCTGTGGTGAGTGGCTTGGACAAAAGGAGCCATTGCTGCATTTGGTCAGGGACCAGGCACTTCATGTGCCCCACATGGTGGTGCCTGCTCATTCCTCAGTGTCTTCCTTGGATACCAAAGCCATCCATCACCGGCGATGCGGTGAAATGACTCTTAACAGGCAGTGGGAGGTTGGGACCCCATCTAGGGCGGGACGTGTGACTCTGTAGAGAATGGTCCTCTGTGCGAGGAGTGATGAGCTCCATGGCACTGACCTGCCTGAGGAGAGGCTGGATGCTCAACTCAGCAGGGACCCTTTCAGAGGTTGCAACCAATGTGGGGTCCCTGTGTCTTCCACACTCTTGGTAGCACTAGTAGCTCCTCTCTGTGCTCCCTGCCTGTCCACTGCAGTCTCAGCAGAGCACCAGACTGGAAGCTGTGAGGATAAGCACCTACGCTGGGAAGGATGAAACCCTTTGAGCTTGGGATCAGCCTCTGCTGTGCCGAGATATCCTAGCGTCCTCCGGATAGGCAGGATCTTGGTCCTGGGGAGCAGGCACATGCAGTGTCCTACCCACTTCCCTCTGGCTCAGGATGTGCTGGAGTGGGCTGGTACCGGCTTGCAAGAGCCAACGGTTAAACTCTTAGGAATTTTGCAAACCAGTTGATGTCATGTTGGTAGCTAGCAGTTGGCCATAGAAGTTGGAAAACATTGCAAATCAAGCCCTTCTCTCCCAATCTGGAGAGCTGTTATTGAGCACTGACCAGCACACTAGTGCTCTGCCCTTATTTTATCAGGAAGTGTTGGCCAACTTCTGGCTGCTGGCAGCTTCTTTTCCTTGTCTGAGTCTTTTCCAAGCTGCAGAATGCCCCTCTGCCCATGCACAGGACACAGGATGCCCCCAAGAGCATCCCTCAGCCAGCAACCATGGGGGACTAACTGTCGGCTCCCTTGTCTTTGGCCAGGATGTCTCAAGCTGGCCCTGGCTTTTCCTGGCAGGATTGACTCTAGGGCCCACACCTAGACTGAGGACACAGTTTTCATGGCCTCCTTTTCCCGTCCTTTCTTTTCTCCTTTCTGCGTCTCTGTAGCAATTCTCTGTCTCTCTCTAACAAACTACTTGAACTTGCCTCCTAGGCCAAAAATCTTGCCTTGTGTCTGTTTCTGAGGGAGCTCAGACTAAGATCATATGTGGTTTAACCTCTCAGTTGCCTTTTGTAGAGATGGGGATCACACAGCTGACTCTCAGGGAGATGTCAGGTGAACTCCAAACAGTGGAAGTGTGAAGCTGAAAGTCTGCAGAAACAGTCCACTTCGAAGTACCCAGAACAGTGCCTGGGAGATGCCCAGAAGTCATGATGGGCAGTGCCTGGGTTGTAGTAAGCACTGTTGAATCCACATACCCTTCAGCTTGTCAGACTGACTACATGTCCTTCAGTTACAAGTGACAAAAGCTCATACCAAGTACTTGTAAGCCAAACCAGACTTAGTGGGAGTTGCTGCACTGACTGGGAGCTAGGGACTTGGGGGCAGGAGCTAAGGCTTGGTGACCCCACACCGAGATGCATTTGTGTCTGTTCATCTGTCACTTCTGCTTGTGCCAGCACTGCTTGGTGCCTTGGCTTCAATTTGTCCTGCGGAAGAGCTATGCTCATGTGATAGAGGATTTGGAGCAAAGAGGAAAAACCATTTCTGCACAAAGCCAGTGCTGTGTGAGGATCTGACACAGTACCTGGCTCTGTCCAGAATAATATAGAATTTTCTCTGTATTGTCTATAATCTTCTTCTCTCCCTTACAAAGTAGGTATTAGTACTTCCCCTGAGACGAAAAACAGGTTCAGAAAGGATGAACAACTTGCTGAAGTTTGCAGAGTTGGGAAGAGACAAATCCAAAATTCAGATCCAGTTCTGATGGGTTGTAGAGTCTGTTTTCTTGTCCTCCCTCACCCTGGGGGTCGTGAGGTACAAACGGGGATTGAGGGGTGGAGGGAGAAGCCAGCGGAATTGACAAAGACAGTGAAGTGGAAGTGAATGTAAATTTAGCCCACCTCCTGCCAAGGCTGCACCCGTGAAATGTGACAGATCACATGACTCCCGAGTCCTGTGCTTGGAATATTTTCAGACAAGCTGTGCTGGAGCACTTGCTAAACACTCCAGATGTGTCTTCAAAGACCCCCTTTATGTTTCATCCAGCATGCAGAGCAGGATGATAATGCATGCTAATGTCCTTTCACTGCACTCCCAGAGGACTGTTCACTTTTGTCCCTTATTAAAGCTACTCCTGTGCACTTCTGAAGAAATGGTGTTCAGCATCTGGACCAGATGTCAGAGGGCCACAGCTGGGAGGCCCTTGATCCTCACCAACTGGCTTCTCCTCAGTGACACTTTCTGGCAAATTTTCCTTGCTGTCAAGTGACATAAAAGTTAGTGTTCCCGGCATGCCCTCCTTCTTATGGGAACTGCCTTCACCCGCTTTCGCATCCCTGCCACTTTGACCCCACAGTGAGGTCCTGGCTCCGCCTACCATTGGTTGATTTTACCCCAAAGCCCCAAAGCTATAATTATTTGACTTCCTGGCCATAGGTGATTGGTCCAGAGGTTGGCATATGACCCAGGCTGGACCAATCAGTGTCCTTCTCTGGGGTTTGGAACCTGGAACTGAAGCATGTAAGGTAGTTCTCCTCCGGTGGAGGCTGTGAGAAATAGACTACGTAGGGGTTGTTGGGAGTCACATCTCCTCTCAACAGGAAGGAAGCTCATCTACTTTAGGAAAGATAAAATTGAAAGAGGCACAGATGAACAGCAAGTCCTGTCTGGAATTAAGTGCCTGGTTTCAGTTACACTTTGTACTTTTGCTCTTCCAAGTGCTCATCTGTCCTTTGATTATTGTGGTGACAGGTGCAGCCTCTGGAGCTAGGCCAAATCTTCTGTGCAAATCCTTGTTCCCAGACAAGGTGGGTGACAGTAGTTTTTGCTTTCTGTAAAATGGGATGAATCAGAATACTCACTTTATAGGGTATGTAGTAAGAATTGTTCTGTGAACCCCAGCCAAAATAACTCCACCTTGTGATGCCCCACCTCTCTCTAGCTGTCCAGTGGGCTCCCTAGCCACATGCTGAGAACAGGTACCAGACTGCAATAAAACAAGGTTACCCACCACCATGGCTACTCAGTGCTAGCTGAGATTGACAGAGTTTCCTGATTAGGGCAGAATGGTAGTGAAGAACACGCCACTTTTCCCCAGGACACTTGCTTTTGATCCTGTTTTTGCTGTTTTAATTAGAGCCCTATAAAAACAGTAGTTTAACAAAAGAGGGTGGTGACTTAGTGGTGCTGTGGCCTGCAAGCCATCCACTGCTCTGTGAGTAAGCTGGGCTTGCCTAAGTCTTTCTTTCTACAGTTGGCCCCCATTTCTTTTATGTCTCTCTGGGAAATTTATGCAACAGGGTGATTGGAGGATTAAATGAGATGTGTGCAAGGATAGCACCCAAGAGCCATTAAATGCTTCAGAAATGTTTCCAACAACAGCATGCTATCATTATATTTCACTACAATAATATTAAAAATAACAATAATTAAGATTTTTTAGGAGCAAAAATGTTGGGCTTCTATGACTGGCAACAAAAACCAAACAGAAACTCTTGAGAGAAAAAAAGAATCTTCAAAAGTTGGTGAGGCTGCTACTGGAACCAAGTCAACCATTCATTGGGTGCAGAGTCTGACTGTCAAGGATGCTTCACCAATGAATAGCCTGGGAGCTGACAGCTTCCCCTTGGACAGGAAGTGGAGACTTGGTACAGGAAATCCTTGGAAACTGGAAGAGACCTGACTTCTGATTCAGTGGTGGATGAGAAGGTGGTGATGGAAATCACAGGGTAAACTGCACAGGCTTTGTCCCTTGCAATGCAAAAATAAACAACTTCAGAGCCCTCAAGCAGGTCTGAACTGAAAAAATGAAGCAAAATGAGAGGGGAACTCCTTAGGTCTTTGTTTGCTATTTTCAATATGACTGTACTCTTTCTAGCTTTCTATTCTGGTGAAGGCTTCTTCTGAACATTTTTCTTTTGGATTGGAGATTGAACTGAGGGTCTTTGCACTAAGCTACATCCCCAGATCCTTCTTCATTTTTTTAAAATTTTGAGATAGGATCTTACTAAATTGCCCAGGGTGGGCGTGAACTTGTGATCCTCCTGCCTCAGCCACCCAGAGTGTTGGGATTATAGATGTACATCACCATCTTCTCAATTTAGGGAACACCTGTATTCACTAGAAGCCACCAGAGAAGACCACCAGCATAGACAGCAGGATTGAGCGATGGAGAAAGTGATCCCAAAGTATTGTTTGAGCTCCTGAATCCGGCTGTACTTGAAGCAAGATCTACTCTTGGACTCTTCAGACATGTGAACTCATAAATTGACTACTTACTTAACTGACCACAGAAGGTTTTCTGACCAATGCCAATTGCAAAATAATCAGGCAAGAGCTAATTGCCAGTTTATTTAAACAGTTGAGACAATCAATTTTAAGTTTAACATGAAAAAATGCCCAAGGCACATGTCTCTCTGGAGAATCATTGTGGACCAAGGAGGAGTGTGGTTTGCTACACTGCAGCTGGCAACCGCAATCCAGAGGCAGAGCTGGGGCCCAGGCAGGAAAGGAGGGACAGGCATGGCAGACTGACAGGAGTCAGAAACATAAGTCAAGCTCCAGGACTAATATACATTTCCATGGAGGAGGAAGTGCAGCCAGTCTAAGACTGATAGATGAGAAAACTCAGCTTGGATCTGAGGGACCCTCATTGTTCACCCCTTTGCCTTGCCAGCAGAATTCCTGTTGAAAAGAGGGTGGAAAAGAGAAGGTAAGAAAGCCAACAGTGTTCGTTTTCTAGTTGGCTTCTCTACTAGCCAGTTTCATTGGTTGAACACTTAGGATGTACCCGACACCACGCATTTTGTTCACGTGTGGCATCTGCTCCTTTGAGCCAGGGCTCCCTGATACAGCTGGCACCATTTATTACTGCACAATTCCAGAGGAAGCTATTTGCATCATAATCTGTTACATAATTTAGCAGCCTTGGGGATTATGTAGGATACAAACTTTGCAGCAACATCAGTCCTAACAAACTGCAAGTTAGGTGGTGTTACACCCCATTTCTTATAGACAAGGGAATGGATACAGAGACAGCAGGTGACTTGCCCAAATGCAGTTAGTAGATGGGAAAACTCTAACTTGAACTCAGATGGGTTAGATGAACTCCATTATATCACTCTATGAGTTAAAATACTCTCTAGGCTAACATATCTCTCACATGTTGGCCTTGGAAAGTAGGTCAGTGAGTTCCTCGAAGTCAGTGGCCCCATATCATTGATCTTGAGGCCCTTGTGTCTTAGCACCTGTATCTGATGTCCACTTGACAATTGTAGAGCAGAACTACCCGTGGGCAGGAGAGTGGAGTTTTATGAAGGCCTCGTTTAAGAGGTTGGAGAGAAGAAAGAGGATGTGGAGAGAAAGCAGTATTTTCAGGCTCCTAGTAGAAATAAATCCAGCAGTATGTCCAGCACTTGATGATGAAAAGGCTGATTTCCGCAGACATCACCAAACCTTGAGCACATCCCCAGTGGTCTAGCATCCTGATGGAGTGCATGGCCTGTCTGGCTACTGACTGGAGACTTGTTTATCACACTGGTGTAGCCTTCACTGTCTCTGAAATACAGTAGGGACTCAGTGATGTGTGTAGAATGGGATTCAAAAAGAATCATATCTTGGTTTAGAAATCCTTCTTTGAGATTCTTAGCTGGGGCCAAGGCAGAGTCTGGGGATGATAGTTTAAGCTGGAATCAGAAAAATCCTTGTATCCATAGGCATTGGTTTCAGGACCCTCCATGCATACCCAAATCTACAGGTGCTCAAGTCCCTCACACAAATGAGGGAATATTTCTATAGAAGCTACCTATGTCCTCCTGCATACTTTAAATGCTGTGTAAATTATTATACTGTATTATTTAGGAATAATGACAAGAAAAAGAGAATCTGTGTGTATTAGGTCAGATGCAGTTTTGGGGGAACATTTTCGATCCATAGTTGGTGGACTCCATGGATAAGGAGCCCCTGGGTACCGAGGGCTGACTGTGTAAGACTCTAAAGGGATTTGCTCTCTTCCTGGAATCGGGCTGCAGATAGGCTATGCTTGACCTATTCCTGGCCTTAAGTAGATGTGAATACAAGCAAATATTTCAGAGTTAGAAGACTTCACATTAAAAATACTGACTTTGTACTTCTCCTAAACCCGAGTGTGGCCAGCATAGACCCATGTTGCTGCAGGGTGAGAAGCTGCTAATTCCCTCTAAACAGCATGGACTCTAGTTTGTCACAGCCCCTGCCGCTCTTGACCATGTTGTGCCCAGACTGCTTCTCTCATTTTCGTTACTGACTGATCCTTATGCACGTTGGAGCTTAGAATTTTTATTTGAGAGTCTAGGCTGAAAGACCAACCACTCTTGGCTTTTATTACAGCCTCTCACCTATAGAGGAAGTCACAAAGACTCAGAAGTTTCTTAGCTCTTTTTAGAGATTAAGGAAACTGAGTCTGAGTAGGTTAAATCACTTACCTTGGGATCACACGGCATGACAGTACTGGTCCTAGAAGTCAAGTATCTTTCTCCTTGTGGACCATGAGAAGATCTATAGTCCTTTTGGAAATGACCACCAGGGAACTCTAGTGAGCCATACTCTTAGATCCAGTTCACTAATTTGCCTTTGGGCTTATGTGTCTTCATTCCACTTTCCATTCTGCTCTGTTCCTCACTCTTCATCTCCTATCCTAAATTATTTTGTTCTAGTCCCAATTTTAAATTTTAAATTTTGTCACATATTTCTTACAGCGTTGACTGTAAGTTCTAAGTGAGTAGCAAATGAATAAATAAAGCTCAGTGAATTTTAAAAGGCCAAGAAGGGCCCGGGTCACACTCCTAGCAGGATGGCTTGTCATCCGTCTACACTGTGGCTCTGTGCTCAGCAATTACTGCGAGATTTTCAGCTTTCTGCCAACAACACGTTTGGCTTCCCTGCATTGCAGTGGTCCAGGCTGATGGTGTCCGGCCTACACTGGCCGTGAGGGCCCGGTCTGGTATCAGGAGGGGGTGGGCAGGCTGCTTTCAGGTGGGCAGCATGGATGGAGGAAGGATGAGGGGAGCTTCGCTACCTGCCTGGCATCTGGGTCTTGGAGGCAGAATTCTAGGCACAACTCACTCCTTGCTTGTCTCTCTTGGTCCCACTGATGTGCTGCTCCTGCAGAAATCTAGGGAGAAAAATTTCCAATGAGGATTTTCTGGCTTGCTTGACTTTGAACATGTCTTGAATCCGCATCCCCTAATCCTTACCCCTGCCCAATGCACCACAGTTGATTATAAATTTTTTAAGGCAGTAGTTCTAAGGCAAAATAAAATCTGAATGTTCAAAACAGAGGGGCCATTATTGTGTGCTTTGGCTCTTCAGGTAGGGAAAAGAGCTTACACTTTTGACTCCTATTGTCTACCACCCAGTGTGCTGCCTTCTTAGTTTGGACACTGACTTCCTCTGAGTTCAGAGTGACGCAGACGAGGGTAGGCTGACTCCATCTCAGTGGGCTTTCCTAAGTGAAGCCCTGCCACCCCTCACCTCCCCGTGCCTCTGCCTTCCTGCTCTTTGCCTAGCTGGCTCCTTCCCCCACTGGGTCCCATCCGAAAGGTCCCGATGTGAGGTCGCACAGGTCAGTCTCTCACAGAAGCACTCCTTCTTTTTCACAGCACTCAGCACTTAATATTTTTACACTTGATTTTTAATGAATGCGTTCTTTCCTTATACCAGTGCTTGTTTGTTCCGTGGCCTTAAAGTTTCAGGCAGGAAGGCTCTTGTGTGTCTTATTTCTTGTTGTAACCCCAAGTGCTCAGCTCAGAGTGGGTGTTCAGTACGCATTTACTGAACAAATGGACATGGATTCCATGATTTGAGTGTTATTGTTACTGTAACTATTATTATAATTAACAGCTCCTGCTTATTAGGTCCTATGTACCAGGCACTGTGTCAGTTTTGTGTTAGTCAGAACCCTTCAGACAGACAGAACCATCGGGGAAATTGGCTGTCACCATTTTGAGAAATCCTGCTGCAGGCAACAGGCTGTCTGCAGGGTGTGGACCCTGGGATCCTAATATGTTGCTGAGTTCAGGATCAAAGGCCTGAGAACCCAGGGGGCCGCTGTTATAAGTTCTGGGGCCCAAAGGCTGGGGAGCCCGGAGTTTTGATGGCCAGAGCAAGAGAGGGGATGGGGACACACACTCCCCTTTTCTCTTCTTTTGTTTTCCCTAAGCCTCAGTCTGATTGGCTGGTGCCACCCACACATGTACCCCCTGTAACTAATCTCTGAAAACGCCCTCACAGCCCAAAATAGGGCTTTTTCAGGTTTCTAGGGACTGCTTGATTCAGTCGAGATGACACCTAAAATTCACCGTGCCAGGGTTTGATGTTTAAGCATCTTGCTGATTCCTGCCGGGAGTTCTTTGCTCACAGCCACCCGGCCAGGCAGTGACGAGCTGGCTCCAAACTCAGGTCTCCTATTGCCGAGGCTGTGCTCCTTCCTCTGGGCTGCTGTGTCCTCTGTGAGGCCCCTTGTATTGTCAGGAGCTTTTTGACATGTGCTGACTACGTGAGCCCTGCAGAGCAGGCAGAAAGGACGGGCTGGCCAGACGGGAGGGGCTGGGAGAGAGCGGGAGGGAGGGGACCAGGTTGGGTCCCAAGGCTGGGCTGAGGGCATGAGCGGTGGAGAGCTGGCTGTGGGCGGGCTCCCACGAGGCGCTAAGGCTCTGAGCAGCGCAGGCTCTGAGAACGAGCACACCTTCAAGCCCTGCCCGGCCCTTTCCTATCTATTGGAGTCTCAGTGTCCTTATCTATGGAATGGGGCTGCCACGATCTGCTCCGCCTTCTCCCTGGGCCCAAAGGAGCAAATGACATAACATGTGGGAAGCCGGTTGTTTTTGTTAGTGTTGTTTGCTGTCATTTTCACAGTTGTACAGCAGACAGACGGTAAGTTTCTTCTTTTCTACCCTTGAGTTGTTTGGAAGCTATTTTTAAAAGTCTTTGCATTGCCTTTTTCTGTATTTAGCAAAGCAAAACAGAAATTGATAGCATTGCCATCACCACAGTCCCCCTCCGTCCAGCTGCCTGGCTGGGGCACTCTGGGGTGGTGTGAAGATTTCTGTGGAGGGCGCGTGGTTTGTTACTGTGTGACCTCCTACAGAGCTCGACCAGCTCTCTCTCTTGCAGAGCAATTTCTTGTTCTCTTGTTCCTCTTTTCTTTTTCTACCAATGTCAGGTTGTCTGTGTCCTGTCTGGATTCAGAGGTCTATGCAGCAGGAGTTGGACTCTGTTGGCCACTTCCAGGTGAAAGTCCTATGATAGCATACATCTGTAGTCCCACCTACTTGGGAGGCTGAGGCGGGAGGATCTCTTGAGCTCAGAGGTTTGAGGTCAGCCTGGGCAAAATAGTGAGGGAACCTTGTGTCAAAATTTAAAAAAAAAGCCCTGACCATGGGCCCTGTGCTGTCTCTTCCTGTCATATTCCCCTCTTTGCTCAGCTCCCAGCAGGTGCCTCGTTTTATTTGCAAAAGCCCCCTTTATTTCTGGCCCTAGGGCCTTTATGAGATCTCAGCCTGAACTCTGCCTCTCTCCCGCTTTTGCTATCCTGGGGATTTAATCCAAGATCTTTATACCAAGCTACATTCCCACAATCCCAGCTCTTTTTATTTTTAATTTTTTTAAAATTTTGAGACGGGGTCTCACTAAGTCAATAAATTACCCAGGCTGAGCTTGAACTTGTGGTCCTCCTGCTTCAGCCTCCCAGAGTGCTGGGATTTCAGACAAGTGCCACCATGTCTGGCAGTTACCCATTTTTGTCATGGGCAGCGCCTTCTCATCTTTGACAACCCTGAGTCATGGGCAGCCCTTCCTTCACCCCAATCAAGAATAAGTCCCTGTCATCAGCCAGTATCTGGGCTTCACCAAGTCTGTGAGTTAGACAAAGCATGGTGCCCTGTGAAATGCAGATTTTTGACAAACACCGTGATTGTTAGTACTGCATAGGACATACTTTCACTAAAAGACCACTAACTGCTTATCCCAATTTAAAACTGGATGGAGTGTCCTGCGTGTTTGTTTGCCAAGTCTGCAACCCTATCCTCCAGAGATGCATGTTGAATGGATGAGTGTGAAGCTCTTGGCATAGAGCTTGGGGCATGTGAGGCACTAAATAAATGATAGCTGTCATCAACTTTCTCCTCCTACGGCTCCTCTGCTAGGTGCTTCTTGGAGGGACAGTCTCTGTGTTCCTTTTCCCTCCTTGGGGACTGTGAGAAAAGGCTTCCTACCAGCAAGCCATCACCTGTGTCCTTAGAACAGCATAAAATATTCTCTACTGCAGCTCTGGAATCCGACTGCGGTGGCGTTTGGCAGGGAAATGCAGTGAGTTATCACAGAGTGTTCCCTCCAGCACTGGGTCATGCAAATATTTATTGCAAGCGTTAAATAATAAATGGAACAGCCTGCCCAATGGTAAATCTGTCATGTTTGGTTTCAGCCAGGGGTTGTGACGGCTCTGGAATCACTGCCCATTTCACTGCCTCCACCTGCCCTCCAGAGGGCCAGGCAAACAGCTGAGTCCTCCGGGGAAGAATCAGCAGACTTGATTAGACACCTGGAAGCCAGAGGGGCATTGGGGGATGTTAGGGCAGGTGTGGAAAGTGGCCAGGGAGACAGGACTGTGCCCTAGGAATCCAAGCTGATAATATGCTGAGCGAGCCAGGACCCTTGTGACCCAGCTACTGCCACTGTACTAGGGAACACTGTCTCCCTGTCCACCCCCGGAGTCATCTTTCAGTATATTCTTTGATGTTCATGTTGGCATTATTTTGTCTGACCAACCTGCGCTGGCATGCTGTGGAAAGTAGAGTCAGTGTCCTGATCCCTTTCCTAGGCTGTGTGGTGGATGATGTGGAGAATGAGCCCATATGTTAGTTCAGAGGGTATACTAGTCAGCTTTCCTGTTGCTGGGACAAAACATCCAAATCTCTCATTAAAGAAAAAGAAAAGGTTTATTTCAGCTCATAGTTTTCGTGAGTTTGGTCCATGGTATGCCAGGTGCCAGGCAGAAATAGAATGGTAGAAGGGCCTGGCAGAGAAAAGCTGTTCATCTCATGGCGGCCAGAAGGCAGGGAGAGGGGAGAGGAGCCAGACATAAGGAAAGACCCTACCAGGTCAGGTCCCCAGAAATCTGCATTTTCCAACCAGGTCCCACCCTCAAACAGCACATTCAGCTATGAACTGATCAGTGGGCTAATTCACTGATGAGTGTAACACCCCATGATCCAGTCACCTTCCAAAGCCCCACTTCTGAGCACAAAACTTAAGGGGGACATTCTTGATCTAAACTATAATAGACAGTAATGCTCCCCAAACCCCCGATATGTAGGAGGCCCTTGGCACACATTCATTCTCTTGTTGCACCGAGCATTACCATGTGGAACTCAGACGTGGTTTCTCAAGCTGGGTGTGTGAGCTGGAATCCTGCCTCTGTCCTTATGAGCTGTATGACCTTGGCCAAGCCATGTGCTCCTTCAGAGCCTCCATTTCTGGAGTTATGAGGTGCGGGAAATGATTGTGGCCGGTGCCTGGGGCTTCTGTGGGCAGTGGGATAAGTAGTTGAGATTTTGCACAGTGCTGGGACCTGGTGGGTGTTTAGTAAGTGCCAGATCTAGTGCTGAAACAGTAGTTGCAAGAGCAAGAACCTGCCCCAGTGCACAGACTGGGCTGCCTTGCTCAGCCATTCAGGCACTGGTGATATTCTGGACTGAGGGGTAAAGTTAAGGCTCGAACATGGTACTTAATGGCTCCCAAATAATGGCCTTTCTCCGACTCCAGATCTGCCCTATCTCTCACAGGAGGGTGGGCAGTGTGGCACACATGCTCCTTCCAGCTCCCACGGCCTGGAATAGTTAGTGTCCATGCAGTGGAGAGGAATGCCCCTGGGACCTTGTGTAGGGCTGCACAGAGGTTGGTGCCAGATGAGATGTGTTTGGCTTCAAACCACAGAAAATGCGGCCAGAAGAGGCTTTGACAGTAATGCTCATCATTGTCTCATGGAAGGTACTCTGTAGTTAGCACTTCGAGTGGCTTAGCTGTGAAACTGGGGGTCCAGTTTCTGCTCTTCCATGTGCAGCTGGTGGTTCTTGTCCTCAGCCACCCTTCCTGTGCTATCTCAAGGTGAGACAGAAAGAACAAAAGTAAGTCCTTCCATTGTTCCTTCTCGTGATCACTTTCCCAGCAGCAACTCCCCCTACTTTCCCTTGACTCTCATTGGTCAGAACTGCATTTCAGACCTTTCTTTAAGACAATCATTGGCAAGGGAAGTGCAATCACTATGATTGACTTAGATGAGTGGTTCTCAACGGTTGATTTCTAGACCTGCTTTGACAGCAGCACCTGGGCATTTGTAAATATAGCTCCCCAGAGTCCAGCCCAGATGCGCTGAATGAGAAACTCTAGGCAGAACCCAGTTTATATGTGACTAAGCCCTCCAGGTGTTTCCGATGACTCTGAGTTTAACCTCCGGCTGATTAAGGTCTTTTCCTATAGGAGCCAAATAGTAAATATTGTAGCCTGTGGCCCTTTAGTCTCTGCAAACACACTCATCTCTGCTGCCACAGTGTGGGAGCAGAGACCTTAAATGAGTGAATGTGTTTGGAGACTAAGATCTGCATTTTATATAGTTTTTATGTGTTTGTCAATATTATACTCTGCATCTTTTCCACCCATGTAAACATGTGAAAGCCATTTTCAGCTCTTGGACCACAGAGAAGCAGGTTGTGGGAAGAGTTGAGACCTTCATTTTCCCACCTTCGCCAAGACTGACCAATATTCAGCCCCCTAACTGGGGAGAGCACAGCTTCCCTTGAATTAGAGCATCCCAACGTCCTATGAAAATTGGGATTTGATTTCCAAATAAGAAGGAGCCAGTGGTTATTGTGTGCTAACGTGCAGCATTTGGCACTTTGGGACCCAGATCCAGTTCAGCCAAGAGTCTGATTACTAAATGTCTTGGTTTAAAAGACTCACTCTAGCTTTATTTCCTAGGGAGATTTTTCATCTTTCCCCTGATGACCACCTTCATTGTCCTGAAATGCCTGGACATAATTTGTTTCCTGTGTTGGTTTGGAGTTGTTTTGCAAGGTGAAACAATATAATACAGGACACATATTTTATATGATTACTTATAATAGTCACCCAAAGAATGATACACAAGAGAGTGCAGGGAATCTGTCCACACACTAAGACCAAGGGCCTAGATCCCATGGAAATGTCCTGCATGAGTCCAGCTGAAGACCTAGAGCTTATAACAATGCCTTCCATGAATCCAACTGGAGGCCCAATGCCCAGAACAATATCTCATGTAGGCCTGGTTCGCACTGCAAAGGCCCAAAGGTCAGTGGTGGAATCTAGGAAGTCTGTGTCAGCAGGGTGAGTGGTCTGTGCTAGCAGGCTGAGGCATCTACACTGGAGCCAGGAAGCGATGCTCAAACTAAGAACCAGAGCTCCCCTGAAAGGTACCACAGCCATCTTCAACAACAGTGAGGTCCTGAGCTCCTCCGATGATCAAGATGGCCGAGTTCCCATCAGGGAAGCGAACACAGCAAACTTCTTCAGGAGCCTGAGCTGTGCACCTTCTTCCCCTCTGGAGCCAGGAAGTGATGCACAGAGTGAGGACCAGAGCTCCCCAAAGTGAACCAAAGCTATTCTCAGTGCCAACGAGGTCCCAAGCTCCTCAAAGGATGAAAACAGCTGAGTTCATCAGGAAAGCCAGCATGATGAGCTCCTCCAACAGAACCAAAAGCTCCTTACAGCTTCCATCAGCTCCCAACAGCCTTTCTTTACTCCCAACAGCCTAGCCACTCCTTCTGCAGTTCTGCCTCTTATGCTGCGGGCAACAATCCCCAGGTGGGCCTCCCACACCCAGCACCACGCTTACTCAGTTCAGCTGGGAGTTATAAGTTGACCACCAGTTATCAATCTACTACATCCCCTTTCCTGAATCTCCAACCCAAATTCCCAGATGGTGTCCGAATGTGAGAAGGTGACCATGCATAGTATGTGTGATGGTGTTTTAACTTTCCTGAGCATTATTTGTGACTCTCTGAGACTAAAAAAATCTCTACCACCATTTTACAGTGGAGCAGCTGAGCAACTAAATACTAAAAATGGCAGAGGCCCAAAAGTCTAGAGCTACACTGTGGTGTCCTAGTTCTGTAGTTTTAGGGTCATTCTCCATACTGGCTGCTGCCTGGAGACTGACAGTGTTATGATCCGGTTGCTGGCCTCCTTTTTCCTTTGGTTATACTGACAATGATAATGACAGTGACAATAGCAGTAACAAATAGCTACTAAATATGAATGCTTCAGTCTTCCAGTCACCATCCCATACCTCCTTGAACTTCTCTCTCTATCATAGGTGAAGAAACTGAGGCACAGAGAGGTAATGTAGCTCAAAGTCACTAGTGAGTGGGTTCAAGTTTTGAACCCTGGCTGTTGTACCCCAGGGCTAATTGATTAATTACTAGAAAGAGGCCAATATTAGAACAGGAACAGAACACCCAGAAGTCTTTAACCCTGCCATTTTTTGCTCACCTTTGCCTGGACTCTTTTGAGCATAATGTCTTTTGTTTTTCTTGTGTTGCTTTCTACCTGGCTAATTGTGCTCCAATACCTGTGTTAAAGAAGCACACCTCTGAGCTGAGCATGGTGGTGCATGCCTGTAGTTCCTTCTCTCTGGCTTAGAGAATAGATATGGGAGCCTCGAGGAGGTGATGCAAATGGACTAAACAAGGCCACGTAGCTAGGAAGTGCTATAGGTAGGATTTGAACCTAGGATTCAGATACCGTAGACTCTTTTACACTGCCTGATGCTGAAAGGCTGGGGAATGTGCTGGGTGTCCAGGGACTGGGGAGGAGTGGGGACAGGAACGTGTGCATGTGAGTGTGGGAGTCTGTCCACACGGGTGGTAGACCCAGTGGTGCCAATGTTGGGGGTATGTGTGGGTCTCTGACATCTGCTTCACCCTCCTCTTCTATTTTCATCCTGTCTCTTCATGCCTTTAGCTGGCTCCTGCGAGGGCCCTTTTCCAGCTCTAATATGGGAGGCATGGATGGAAAACAGAGCCCTCCAGTGTCTCCTGAGGGCCGATCCCAGCCTCTACCTGTGCTCTGGGATGTCAGAGCCTCCTTGAACATCTGCAGGGATGGTTGGCTTTTTTCTGGCCTTTGAAAAATTGATTTGTGGAGCTGGCTATGATTAGAGAGAGGCCTTGGGGTCCAGGTAGATGGGGTCTTGGCAGGTGCTGTCTGGTTGTCCTAAAGGAGCCATAGGGAACTTGACAGAGTCTGAGGGAAGAGCTGGGCAGATCAGGAAATGGTGGGGCTGGGGAGGCAGGAGCAAGGAGTATCAGGGACATGTGGACAACTGTCCCCGTGGACCCTCGGTTACTCTGTGTCTGGTTGATCTCTCTCCTCATCCCCAGCATCCCGGTCCAATGCTGGCCTGAGGCTTGGTGCTGGACCACATCTAGAAGTGCTACATATGCAGTACTGAAAGGAATAAGCTGCTCCCAAAATGCATCCTGCCCATGGGCACAGAGCTGCTGGTATTGCCAGGAGTTGTTCTGAATGTGGCCCAGCTGGTCATAATGAATCCTTTTATCATCTCCATAGAGTACCAGTGTGATGAATCCCTGTAAATTGTGGCTCTCTAGGGACCTCAGGGTTATTTCCAGCCTGGAAACATATTTTGTTTGTTTGGGGTGGTGTTTTAGAGGAATCATTTATTAATTGGAAGATTTCTGTAGCGAATGGCTTTCAGCTTCTGTCAGAGTGCTGGAGGTCTGGCAGCACAGGACCATGGTCCCGCATGGAGGCAGTTGGTGAGTCTAAGATAAGCCTACCGTCAGCAGGGCTCGCATTCCAGGCTGCCACAGACCCCACTCTTCTCTGTTGCTTCACATCCCTCCTTCTTTCTTTCTTTGTGTGACCTGACTGTATTTTACAGGTATTTTCATTTGTGGTTCTGTTTTACAGCGACCCTGGCCTTGTGTGACCTTTCCTGACCCTCTCAGATACCAGGTCCCTAGGAGAACCAAAGCAGATCCTCTGTCCACCATGCGGCTCCTGAAAAGCTGAAAGCTCTGAAGTCACAAGGCTCTACACGTGTGCTGTGCTCTCATCATTGTTAAAAACAATTGAAAGGAGACCAAAAATCAGCTGCACTCCCCCTACTCCATCCCCAGCTCAGAAGGGCACTTGCGCCATCATGATGGCATTTAGCATTGATGTTGACAGTTGTTATTAAACTATGCCAACTTGCAAATGCAAAATATTTACCACACAAACTAAAACAAGCTGGCAGAAATAATATCTAGGCACTGTCTACCTTAAATTGCTCTTTCCATAAATCGTTGTGGCATTTCTCCAGGGCCCCAGATCAACAAGGAAGGAAAAAATGACTCCTTTGGCTTGTGGAAGGTGTGACTTGTTACTCCAGCTGATCTTGTCTGTCCCATTGTCTCTGCTGCCACTGCTGATGAGGAGCTTAGACCTTGGAGACTGTATGTTGCTGGCCGACTGTCTCCCCAGGATACATTGATTAAAAAGTGGATGAAGTGTCTCTCCCTTTGGCTCTGTCTCTCCTCAGATTGAAGCCGACTGATGACAGTGTGCCATTTTCAAGCTCCCATTGCAGGCTGAGTTAGATAAAGCTTCTGCTGTGGTTTGCAGGTGGGCTGTGCTTTGGAAATGGACGGTTTTGTGTAACTGTGCACGTCTCTGGCTCCCGGGCCGCCCCCCACTGCTGTGCTGCAGTGCTTTACTTGCCACACATGCAGGACCCACTGTACCCTGGCTGCCTCCTTCTGGGTCTCTGTCCTTATGTGATGCCCTCCCTGGCAAGTTTATGGCTCTGGGGTGTGCCACGTGGTTTACTTTTTCACGGACAGGGGTGATATGGAAATCTCTAGGCAGGGTCATGATGCTGATAATCAGGAGGATAAGGCCTGGGGGCCATTCAATCTTTCATTTATCCACTTGCCAAGTATTTTTTTGGAGTAGGTAACAAGTGCAATGTGCTGACCTAGGTGGTGGAGATTGTAAGTAACAGAAATCTCTTGCAAAACCTACGGGGTCCCATTTATACTTGGCACAGAGGAAGAGCTTAATACATGGCAACCACAGTGATTAGCATTAATTACTTTTCCAGAATCTCATCTGTGGATGATGATTATTCTCATGTTGCCAAATCAGCAGAAGGGGCAGAGAGCTCAGTTTTGTGACCCCATTTGTCCATATAAACAATTGGGGTAAAGATGTGTTAACTCTCCTAAATATGTATATATAAGCGGATTGAATGTGAGCCGTTTATGACCCAGTATACGTGAAACTCACTCCACCATCCCTGACTGTAGCCTTGTTATGTTATTGAGAAAACTTTCCTTGGGGCGTTGGGGTGTGTTATTGCTATTTCAATCATGTCTTGGTCTTTGGAGGACCCAGTGTAAGGCTAGCTTTTATTACCTGTTGTTTTAATCACAGCTGGGAAATGATGACAAGGCATTGGGAGAGGAGACTTTTCATATAAGGTGAAATGAGCCAAGATTGGAAGATGATGTTTTTGTTTGTCTTACAAATGTATTGGAGAGGGTGCAAATGGCTTTGGTGAGTGGGATGAGGGTTTCTGCCGAGTGGCAAACCCAAAGCACTCCGCCCTGCAGAAGCAGAGAACCTTTTACATGAGTGGAAGTCTGCTGGTGTTGACTGTTCTCTTTCCCATGTCAAGGACTCCTGCTTGAATATGGCCATTTCATGATCAAAACCAGCATATGAATCCAGATAACACATGTGTTTTTCATTCATTAAGCACATAGTCTCTCTGGGAGCTAGGAGTTTGTCAAGAGTCTACAAAATTGCTCAAAATCTGAAAAAGAAATTATTGGCCCCAAAATATAAAAAGAAAAGTGGCAAAATTGAAATTAATGAATATATAAAAATTACCTACAAACTGTGCTACTCTGTCAATATCACTAATTGGTAAATGTAATGTTCATAAAGATTTCATTTCATCTAAAAATGTGGAGTTAGAATTTCGCACTTTCAAGAGCTTCTGAGTATGCACAATTGCCCAGAAATCACATCTAATCAAAAATTAAATGAGTCACTCATTTCCAGATAATTTTAGGGGCAAAATTTAAAATTTTTATCAAAGAGTATTTCTAGCAAAAATCCATTTGATGTAGAATGTAGGGAACTTGATACAGTCATCCCTCAGTATCCCTCTGGCTCGGTTCCAGGATCAGGGTTCTTGGCTTGGGGAACTGACCAAATGTAGTGATATTCCCTGAGAAGGGAATACAGTAGGTGCAAAAATTATTTGGAGGGCAGGATTTTTGGGCTAATCGACTTTCATGTCCCAAATGGACGTCCAGTGGAGTTCTTTCAGGTCATAAGAATTGAAGACAGATTTCAATACCAAGACAGAAAATGAAGGGGTCAGATCAGGCTTTGGCCACATGGAAGGCAGTCTGGTGGACCTTGTTCCTTAAGAATCTTGATCCTCAATTCCAGCCATGCTTTATGTTTTCTGAGCACTAAACGTGTCAGAGGTGGTAGACAAGGAGCTCTTGACCTGATAGTGGCTGGTGAATGCTGCTGCAAATTACTGGAGTCTTCATTTAAGACAACTACCTTCAAAGGAACCTTAGTCAGTCTGCTCCTCCTGGGGGGAGTGCTCTGTTTTTTTCAATGAAACCTAACCTTGCTTTTACCATTTCTGGTGAACATGAACAACTTCCTACTAAACCCATGAGCAAGACACTTTTAAGAATGGGGAAACAGGTCCACAGAAGTTACCTGAGGTTGTATTGGAACTCAAGTGGTCTGATTTAAGAACCTAATCTTTTAACCACCATTCTATAGTCTTGGATGAGATTGGAGGAGGTCATGCTCAGTGAATTTCTCTTCCTAGTAGTGTTTCATAGTTTACAAAGAGCTTTTACATGCTTAATGTTATCTGGTCGTCATAATAGCTCCATGTGGCATATAGGGCTGACATTGTTATCCATCTATTGTCAGTGAGGGTATTAAGGACCAGAAAGATTATGGACATGAAAAGGTGACTACTCGAATGAGTGGCAGAGTTAGATAAGAATTGGGAGTTTCTGGAACTGTACAGAGCATTTTCCATATAGCACAATCCTATCCTACCTGTCTTCATCAGCCTGCTTCCAAAAGATAACCCTTTTGTTCTGGCACTCTTAACTGCTCAGAAGCAAGCCTTACCTCAAGCTGGCTGTTTCTGTGAGGGTCATTTCACAGATGGAAAATGGAGACTCAATGGGTCAAGGAATTAACCTCTGCTATGAAGTGCTTCTGCCCCCCTTGTGGCATTAGCACTGCTGATCCACAGTTCAGCCATGGCAGAGGCTTGGTCCATAGTGAACCAGTTTGCAGTTGGCTGGTTGGGGAAGAGAGGGGCCTAATAATTGAATGTCCAGAAGCAGAGACTCTAAACCCCGTCACTCTCTCCAACTGGGAATTATCAGAAAAAAACTGGAGGGAATTATAAAGACATCCCAGTGTGGTGACAGAGTGTGCCAAGCTTTATTACTTCAGCTTCCCATATGCATTGCAAAAAATTCCAGGTGTAGTAGGGAAGATTGGCTGGCCCTTGTGCCAGGGTCCCAGTGATATCAGGAAAACTGATTGTTGCCATCTTTTCTGGATTGTCCTGGGATTCAATGTCATGACAGACAATCTCATCCAAGACTAAAAACAGAAAGCTGTAAGAAACTGACTTGCATGAATGGACATGCTTGTTTGGTGGATATGTGCATTTAGATTGGCTTTATCTCTTGGGCCCTCTTGGTTTGCAAGTTGTTCTGGGGATTGGGTGTAATAGAAACTTTTTTGAACTGAATGAGCTACTTAGAGATCCCTGGTGCCCAAAGGAATTTCTGGGGAGAAGATGTATCCATTTGCATAAAGAAATCAGACAAGTTATTATAGGAAGTGAATCAGAGAGGTTGTGTAACCTAAGAGTTAAAAGCCTGGGTTTTTGTGTCAAACTGTTTGGTTCTAATCATGCTTCTGTCACTGGTTTGCATGTGATCTTGGGTAATATATTTAACTCCTGAATCTTAGTTTTTTCATCTGTAAAATGGAGTGACATTAAGTTTGAAAGGATGCATTTCTGTATAAGGCCAGAGCTCAATAAATATAGTCATTAAAATTATTCTTCATTTCTCTCCTGGCTCCTTCTTTATGAGATTTGGAGCTCTATTTGGATGGATGGGGCTATTTCCAATTAATACCTAATGGCAGAGAAGGGAAAGGAAACTCTGGAAATAAAATTATTCCAAAGGAGAAGTGTATACAGCTAACACCAACAGAAAATTAGATTGGGTTGTCCAAAATCAAATGTATATGATAGGATCCTGGAGGGAGACAAGATGAAGGGTTTGAGTGTTTGCATATATGTGCAGAGAGCTGGAACCAAGAGCTGAAGTGTGAAGCAGGACCATTGTGTCCTGTAGGCCTTGACCGTACCAGCACTGTCACACTGGGTGAAGACAACCCAACTGTATTGCCCTTGCTTTCAACAGCGACACCTTGTGGCAGTCTTGGAAACATAAAGCTGTGAAAATGGCCTGCCCGTGAAAGGACCAGGTTTAGGTTTCTGTCTGCCTGGCATTTGGAAGTGACCTTTGGATTAACTGAATCTGCAGAATTTTTAGACCACAAGAGGGGAATCTAGAGGTAGATACTGGACTTTCTGCTCTATGAGCAAGAGGAATCAGCATGAGGTTCAGTGGAACCTGGGTTAATGAGAGATCTGCAAGGTCTCAGGACTGTGGGTACTGAGCTCTATTGAGATCTATTTGTCCAGGCTAATTATCTCACCCTCCATTACCTTCTGCCATTGTCTTATGCAGTGGATCTAGCTACACTGGTTCTCATTCATTTTCATCAACAAGCCCAGTTTTTTTCTGCACCTTGGGCTTTTGCATTCACAGTTCCCTCTGCCTGGAATGTTGTTCCCCAGAACTTTGCATGAGGCTGTGAAACATCGCCTTAAACATTGCCTTACAGAAAGACTTTCCCATTCATGCCTCTCCTCTAAGTCAGTCTCCCTCATGCTGCCCTCTAGCGTTTAGTCCCCACCATCTCTGAAATAACCTTGGTTACTTTCTGGTTTGTATGTTTAGCTGCTGTTTTCCCCATAAGGACATAAACTCTACCATGGTGTCTCTGTTATTGTTATTCAACATTGTATTTCTAATGATCTGATATTGCCTGGTACATACTACATGCTCTGTAGATATTTTTTGGAAGATTTACTGGACCCTCATTGGTAACAATGAAGGATTGGGCGCATAGAGAAATGAAATCACTTTTTCACAATCACACAAGATAGCAGATGCTTGTGGTGTTCCCATTCATATCCCTAATCCTTACCTCTTAACTGTCCACTGGCCCAACAAATGCATTTGAATTTTTCCTCCTGAGGACTTTGGTTGTAAACTTCTTTGCCTGTCACAGGACAGCATGGAAGTGTTGCGGAAATGAACAGCTCCTGCCACCAGCAGCATGCTTCCATCAGGACTCATAGGAATTGCTTCGCACCTGCTCCAGCTGCCTCACCCCTTGAGCAAGCTACCTGTGGGGCAGAGTCAGTGGTGTGACAGAGCTGGCTCATGCCGGCTTGCGTGAGCTCTGTGTGTGTGTCGTTTCCCAAGTCCTTTGTGTGGTGGTGTGAAATCAGCCTTAGTGGGAATAGCTACACTGCATATGGGCAGACACCACAGATTTGGGCTTTTTATGTTTTTCTGGAGAGTTGGTCATTAAGCATTTGTCAACATTGCTGGGTGTGTTATCCACTGTTTCCCAGGGCTGCTCCCCTCAATTAACCCTTCAGCTGCCCAAAGTGTTAACTTGCTTGATAATGGGTCTTGGTTGGCTGGCTACCTCCCTGTCCTGTCACTTTTGTTGTGCTATGTTTCATTTGTCTCCCAAATATACTGCTTGCACTTGGATTTGTTTCCTAGGATCCGCTGCTAGGGAAATCCAAACTAAGGCAGGATAGTAAGCACCGAAGCCAGGACTCAAAACTAGGCCTGTGTGACTGGAAATGTGTGTGTAGCTCACTAACACCCACTCTCCTGTGTCTCTGCCATCGGGGTAAGAAGCACCCTCTTCATGTGAAGGGGCCTCTAAGGAGTGAGACAAATGCATTATATTGATGAAATTAGGTAGTAAATTAAGAAGTTATCTTTCACATGTTAAGGGCTAGATTAATTACATAAAACATGAGGAAATCTAATTTACTTAGCAAATTATTCTTTATAAAAATATTTAAAAACACAGTCATGGTTTCCATAGAACATATAGGCAGCAAGACAGAGCTTATTGCTGTCTTGTGGAATGAGACACATCATGCTCCCATTTCATGCTTGTTATAATTTATGGTTTATGGTTTTGAACTCTCTGGGTTGGTTTAAATATTCAAGGGCCTCACCAGGTGGTTGATGAATTTGACACAGTGATGGTGTTAGATGCAAACTAAGCAGAACCTCAGAGAGAGTGTTAGGTGCAAACTACCAGGCCCTGGGCTGGAAAGGGGCTGGAGGGCTGAGTGCAAATGTGCGTGGGAGGCTTGTGTTAGTCACATTCTTGTTATTAACTGAACTCCATGTTTTACTAGAAGAGGAAACCAAGGCACTGAGATATCTTGTAGCTGATAAACAGGGGAGCTGGGACTTGAACCTGGAGTCTGTGTCCCTACTATGTTGCTAAGGGAATTTAGTAAGTAGCTGTTATTGAGTGGATGAGTAAATGAATCGTGATAGAGCTTGCCAGACACAGAGCATTCCATGACCAGCTGTGATGAGATTAGTTTGGGTAGTTTCTTGCTTTGGTCTCCTGTTAACTTCTCCCATAGGTGCCTTCCATCCACAGGATTCAGCATTTTTAGTCCTGACTATGCTAGTGTTGGAGGGTCAGGGTGAGTCATGCTCAAGGAAAATGAGGCTGGAGGTGTTTCCAGAATCACTGTCTTTGTGGAATCAGGAACTTGGGGGGTAACAAAGAGATAGATGTTGGCCTGAGTTTTGAGAATCATGACAAAATTATCTCCTGGACCAATGGGCTCTGACAAATGGGAATGCATTGAAGACAAACACCCAAACTCAGGTGTGTCTTTTTGGAGCATGGCTGGGAAATTATAGGCCTCTCCTCCCCACCTGTGGTGGAGAATCAAACTCCGAGACATCGGCTGTGATTGAATGGGAAGAGAATGGGTCCACACAGGTCTTTCGAGCATCACTGTGGTCCTTACTGCTGGGCAGCAGGTATATACAGATCTCTGTCTTCAGAGCACATGTAGGAGTATTCCCCTGGCTCCCAAATTAGACATGGCCACGCAATCTAGTTTGGTCAACACATATTCAAACACGATGGTGTCACTTTCAGGTGGTGGCTGTTGGAGCCAGGGTGTGATCTGCCACATTCTTTTCCCGGCTGCAGATACCAGCAACCTTCCAGAGAGTGATGACTCTGGAAGCCTGGCTCCCAGGGTAGGGTCGGCATGGGCAGAGCCTCACCTGGCCTGGAGTGGGCAAGCCACGTGAGATGTGTAACTTTCTTGTTTTAACCTACTGAGATTTGAGGGGCTATTTGTTATTGTAATAGAGCCTGTCCTATCCTGGATACAAGCCCTGACTTACATAGAAAGTGGTCATTGCTTTCAGAGAGTGTGTGTGGGGGGGAAAGGACATAGACCTTAGAATCAGAGAAATGCCAGCTCTCCACCCACCAGCTGTGTGACCCTGCTGAGTTCTTAACTTCTCTGACCTCACTCTGCATTCACCAATGAAGTTAGAGTCCTAGTAACTATTTCATGGAATCACTTTGGGTACTAAAATAGGAAATTGCTGTCAAGGGTAAACCTAATAGGAGAATAAGAGATGGAGGGTGAGGACAGAGAGGTAAAGTGGCAGGGGAGGGAAAGGGGACAAAAACAGAATTTAAAGAAAAAAATAGAAATAGAGCTTATTTTTGTCTTTTTGAGACAGGGTCTCGCCATGCAGTTCAGGCTGGCCTTGAGCTCATTTTGTAGCCCAAGCTGACCTCGAACTCACAGCAATCCTTCTGCCTCAGCCTCCCAAGTGCTGGGATTACAGGTGTGTACTACCACTCCCAATTGAAACAGAGCTTTTGTAAATGGAAAAGGGACCAAGAGATGCAAGGAGCAGGGAAGTATCGGAGGGGTAGGGGTTGAAAAAAGAATTAAGATGTGTTATGCACGTGTACTCCCTGCAATGAATGTAATTATGTACTGCAAACATGTACTAATATTTAAAAGCATAATGAATGCTGATCAAAAAGTTAGCTATTACTTTTGCTATTATACAGCAAAGTGTAGATTATTTTTTCAAAAAAGTCTGTTTCTATCAATTAAGGTTAGAGTGGCTTAATTAAGTAAGCTCCATAAGCAAATAGGGGTGGGTTTAATTCTCTTTTACTCTCCATTTATGCCTGGGGATTTGACATTTATCTGAAGGTTGACTAGCTTGAGGGCTGAGGCATCCGCATGCAGTCTTATCTTTTCCTCTTCCTATTAGTGTAATTAATTGTTATGGGACCACACTAACCCCCTCCCTCCAGACCCAGTTAGCTTCCTAGCGTTTACAGCTCTCATGAGGACCTAGCTTCCTCTGCGGTCTTTAAAATTTGACAACAAGATGTTCAAAAACTGAATTCCTTTTTGTTCCAGACAGCCTGGAATTCTGAGATGCTCAGAAATAACCAGGATTTCTAAGAAAAAGTCATAAAGCATCTATCACATGGCCAGAACTGGATCCAGGTTATGTGAGGCATAAAGGCTACATGATTTGGGGATCTGTTTAATAAAAAATATAAAATTTGAATACAAAATTAGGCATAAAGGGGATTTTTCCTTTGAAAGGAAGAATTAAATAACATTCATGGAGCCCTTGGATGTTTACCCTTGCTTCTTCTGAGATCTCTGTAGGCAAGTGATCAGACCTGTGCACCTAGAGGAGCCTCGTTTTGGCCGCCCGGCACGTCTAGCGCATTACTGTACTTGGAGTCCTGCATTTACAGGGAACAGGCTGTGCAGAAGGCCCCACAGCTTCTGCTTCGAAGACTCTGAGGTTAGTTCTGTCCGGCTCTTCAGGCAAGCAGGTACCAGACCTCCCATACGTATGAGGACAAAGATATGCACGTGTTCAGGGGAGCGAGGTTTGAGTTGAGTACATGGGAACCACACTCAGTTTCTCTTTGAGATGAGCTTGGAGCTTTGAACCGCTCCGGTTCAGTTAGCACCATCCCACGGTCGTAAAACAATGTTTCTGTTTTTTTGCCAGTCTTCCTGCCCAATCCCATACCCCATGTGCCATCTTGTGCTTCACACATGCACACACACTCACATGTGCCCTTGCATCCTCACACTCGTGTGTGCATGTGCGTGTGCATGTGCACAAACACATACAGAAGGCAGCCGATTCCAGAGGGCCAGCCATTCTGTTGGCTAACCCTTTGTCAGGCACTGAAAATAGCTGTTTACTATCTGACATCGTTTCCATTTCCGGGATGATCTCATTTTATTGTCTTTTTCTTCACCAAGACTCTAGTTAAAATGTGATATGCATTTTTCCTTAACAAATACAGACAGGGTGCCAGGATACAAGTACTCCATCTGTATTAGATTCTGATGCTTCTCTGATGATCAGACACACATTGTTAAAGCTTGAAGCCTGTCCCCAGCAGATGGAAAGAGCCTGGACGGGATGGAGACCTGGAAACAAAATGGATTCCTTGACTGAACATCAATTAGAGCTGTTATCTGTGTGGAAAGGGGGTTCAGTAACTCTGTGTGTGTGTGTGCACGTGCACGCACGCATGCACATGCACCCCTACTATGTGCAGGGACCATTATAGTGGTGATGAGTTACAATATGAGATGTGATTGAAAAATCCAGTGAATGTTTACATTAAAAATGTTTATTACAGTTAAGATGTACATTGCTATTAATACTCCTCAAAATACCCTCCTGGATTCAAACACACTTACCCACCATTCTTGCCACTTTGTGAATTAGTTCTGGAAGTGCTGTTTTGTCAGACTTTTTGTGGCTGTCTTGATGTCTTCAGTCATTCAAAATGTTTAACTTTCACAGTCATTTGACTTTGGGGAAGGGTCAGAAGTCACATGCCTGACTGAGTGAATGAGGTGGATGAGGACACACTGAAATGTTTCTATGAGACTGCTTTTCTGTCAAATGGTACTTGGCAGCAGCAGTCACTGTATTTTTGATCACATCTTGTGCAAATATGAAAGACTTCCAGAACTGCTTCAGAAGGTGTGTGTATTTCTTTGCTTGGGATGACAATAAATGCACAGGCCTGAGGCTTAAGAAATCTAAATATATCCTCACAGCACTGGAAGCCGTGTTGGTGGGGCTGGTGTCGAGGGAGGCCTCTCTCCTTGGCCTGCAGATGGCTGGCTGCTCCTTGTGTCCTCACCTGGCCTTGCCTCTGTGCATGCACACGCACACCTGCACACATGACACCCCCCATGCAACCCCCCATGCACACCACCCCATGCACACACACACAGGCACACACCCACACATACACACAGGCACGTGTGCACCACACTCGCACACACTCTCACACCCACACCCTCCACATGCACACACACATATCTCTGTGCATGTCCTAATCTCCTCTTGTAAAAGTCTTATGTCAGATTAGATTAGATCCCCCTAGGACCCTCATGTTAACTTAATCACCCCTTCAAAGGCCTGGCTCTGGATGCAGTCACAGCTGGAGAACTTGGGGGAAGGGGAGGTACACAGTTCTGCCTAGAACACCAGCGATGCCTGGAGAATGCATTGCCTGACTGCTGAGTGCTGGCTGAATCTAAGCAGAGCCGCCGTCCCTCAGAACTCTCACCTGCAATCTGAGCTCCTTCCCTCCCTCCTATCCCAATTCTCTGCCTTCTACTGCACTGGGAAAAGACATGATCCGCTTGTGTTATAGCACGTTAGTAAAGAGTGTGGGCTCTGGTTGACACTTTGATTCTGCCCCTTATTCGCTGAGTGACTCTGGGTAAGACACTTCACTAAACTTCAGTGTCTTCTTTTCTCAGTTGGGAGTTAATTGAAAGACTTCACCTCTTCATATGGTAGAGAGGGTTAGGTAGATTAATGGGCATAGAACAATAAACATTCAAGGAGTCCTAGCTACTACTAATTGTTAGGCTATGTGAGTTGCAAGGGATAGAAACTCACTGGAAGTAATTTAGACCATAAAAGGCAACTGATTGGTAAATCCAGGGAGGGTAGGAGTGCAGTTGGAGGTTCTAGGTTCAGAGATAAAGGACTTCATTTTTCATGGCACACTGTGAAGTGTGAGCTTCACATTTGTAACAGTTCCTCTTGACCCCATGTCCCTCCAGGTGACACAGAAGTAGTCCCAGGGGATGCCGTGCATGCAGTGAATTTGCATCATAGTAAGGAACCCTGAGTTTAGGAACCCCAATCTTTTCATAGAGGGGCTGCCCACCTTTGCCCTGGCCAAAGGCATTATAATCCTGATCAGCAGAGAAATCTGCCTGTTAGTTAAATGCTGTTAGTTACAGGAACACACTTGTGAAGGTAGCCTGGAACAAAAACCGACAGGTGTGCACAAATGTGAGAGACACATGGATAATTGTCGCCCAGCAATCTCTTCTAAGAAAATTATATCTGAGACACATGCAAACAGTTTATTCATAAAGCCACAAAACTCCAACTTGAGGGGAAGAGGTTAAACAGACTGTTGTTGGATTCTTCTGCTGTTCTAAAAATATTTCTGAAGATCTTGAAATGGCAAGTGAAGATGTTCAACTTAAACTGTAAAGTGGGAAAAAAAAACAAACTGCAAAAATTGCTATGTGTTTTTATTAACTCTGCAGAACCATCTATTACAGGAAGACTGGGAAGGAAATTGGCTGAAATGTTGCTAGTCATCTCTGAGTAGCAAGTCTAGGGTCAATTGCTTTCCTTCCTTTCGTATTTTTGCATTCTTTCAGTTTTTCTATAATAAATATGTGTTATTTTATAATAGAAAAGAAAACTGAGACAAATTATTTTTGAAAGCAGTGCCTACCATTCAGAATATGGCAAAAACAATGGAAGAAAGCATGAAATAAGCAGGAAAAAAATGGTTTCAGTTAAATTAGATGTCCAATTAAGTGATTTGCTTGGCTGCAAAATATCTTTTTGACAGACAATTAGTTCTGGGCAAGCCAAATGTTTCAACAGTGAGTTCTTATGGGGCAATTAAAGGGATTCATATTTGATGCGTGGAGTTTGTGGTAATTGGGAAACTTCCCTGAATGGGCTGGTTATGTTTTAATTTTCCTCCTTGAAGTTGTCCTGATTGGAGCAGTTAAGTGATTTCCTTGACCAGCCATCTACCTGGGTCTATTTGAGGATCGTGGGGGAATTTGGGTTGGAATTTTCCCTTGGGTATAGGAAGTCACCTTAAGAATGTAGTAAGAGGGTCAACAGTAATGACATTAACAATATTGATTATAACAGTATCAACAATGATTGTGCCACACATATTTTAGTGCCAGCATTGCACCAGATACTTCATATGTCTGTTCATTTCTACAGCTTTCCTGTTCAGCAGGGAAGATTGGAGTCTTTATGTTAGAAATTAGGAAACTGAGGGCCAGAGGGCTTCAGTGGACTTGTCCAAGTTCACTGCCAGAAGTCTAGAACCAGGCAGTCTGGCCCTGGAGTCTTTTTTCATATGCTCCTGGACTTAAGTGCTGGAGTTTTTAAGAAAATAACAACATTTTATGCTTTTTTCTTTATTTTCACGGATAAGGTAATCTAGTTTCCCCCAAAGGCAAGCAGGGTATATCTGAGAGAGGAAAAAAATTGAGGACCAGAGTTTATAAGGAATTTACTTAGGCCACTTAATGAAAGAGGAGGGAAGTTTCATTTGTAACATAGCAGAGCTTTTCTATCAATGTCGTATGTAAACTTTAGTTGATAATGTCTTTTATAATCCATGAAGTGTAATGAGAGACAAGACGGTGTGTTAGCCAGAGCTCTTTATATTACTTCTTGCTATCATTCCTTGCAACTTCAAAGCCCTTGAACAGACCTGGACTTTAAGTGTGGCTGGGTCCCGGTGGCTCCAGGTTAACTCTGAGTCATTTGATCCCTAGCGCTCATCTCTCTTTTCATCCATGTGGGCTTCATTCAGCTCTGACTTATTTCCTACCAGCTTAGAAATTCTGAAATTTACCTTTGCCAAGAGTGGCAGCATAAGAGGCTCTGAGACTGACTCTCATTGGATCATAAGGGTCAGGAGCCTGTCTCTGAACCAATTATGTGACTATAGAAGTAGAAGATGGTGATTGTACAGTGCTGCTGTGCCCTAACCCCGGGGCGTGGCATCAGCCCTGTCCACATTACACAGATGAACAAGAGAGGAAGGACTATTGTCCAGAAGAAAACAGAAGTGCTGTGACCCGGAAATCACAAGGTTGTTGTGGGTTGGGTATTCTTTGAATGTCCCCTAAACGTTCATGTGTTGAAATTTAATCCCCATTGGGAGCTATTAAGGGAGTGAAAATGCGCTCTGTCTATGGTGTTTAAAGGTGGGGCCTTTGGGAATGGACCTGGGTTAGATAAGGGGTCATGTGTCCCTGTGTTTGTTAGAAGAAGGAAGAAAGAAACACGTGTACTCCCTGTGTCTTCCATGTGATGCTCTGCATTGCCCTGGGACTCGGCCAGCAGGAAGGGCATCACCAGTGGGGGGTTCTTGAACTCAAACAATTGTGAACTAAATAAACCTTCCTTTCCTTATATCTGTATATCTGTAGCCTGACACAGGTATTTCATCACAGTAATGAAACACAGACCCATATAGGTGCTAATTGGGTTAAAATACCTATTCTTTCTGCAGCCAGCCTTGCACAGGGCATCAGAAGACTTGATTCATATTCTTGGGTCTGCCACAAACTAGTTGTGTAGCTGTAGTCAATTACCTTCCCTAACCCTCGGTTTTTCTACCTGTAAAATAAGAGCTACTGGGCTACAGGTGTTCACAATTATTTCACAGATTTTGAGAGTAGAAGGTTTTGTGATTTGTAAGCAGCAGGCTCTCAACCTACACCATGTTCTCTCTGCTTCCCTAAAGGTCTTGTTAGGATGTGAGCTCCCTATGCATGTCAAGCCAGTCAGTCGTGCTTAGTGTGGGGAAAAGCCATCTTATCAAACCAGGTGTGTGCACAGGTAGCGGAAATCAGAGAGAATAAGGTTTTAGCAGGGCCATGCACCTGCCTCAATTACTTCCAGCCAGGAGGACTCACTTGGGGGGGGGAACAGCATCCACAATAGCAAATTTAATTAGTAGGTGTGAGGTGGCAGTTGGTCAGTGGCATTGGGATGTTAGCCACTGACCTCAATCTAAAGGATAATTTAGTTGTGACTGTTTTAGTTCTAGGGAGAAAGGAAGGTAGGGAAAGTCAGGGAGGAAAGAGATAATATTGATGGAGTCCCTTAATCATGGATTTAATTTTCATATCACCTCTTAAGAGGCAGGTGGCAACGTCTTCACGCTACAGAGAAGGAAACTGAGTTTAAGAGATAGCGGGCTCTTAGCACATCAGTTTCACCTCTTGTGGATTCATGTCTTTTGCTTATACTCCTTCAGCAAATGTCTGCTAAGCTTCTGTTATGTGCTGGGTATGATTCTAAGCCCTGACACTGCAGGGCTGGTGAGACCGACGCAGTCCCTGAACTTGCAGAGCTTACATATTTTTTTTGGAGGCACATAATGAATAAGTAAGTATGTAAGGACTTTCAGGAGTAGGAAGTGCTTGGAATAGAAAATACTGGCAGTAGGACGGAAGCGAGATGTGAGCAGGGGCGTCCGCAGAGGGCGTCCAGGGGAATTTGAGCCAAGACTTGAATGGTGGGGAGCAAACAGGTGGGTGATGAGGCCCAGGGAAGCTGTCTAGGCAGAGGGCAGAGCAAGGGAAATGGCCCTGAGACAGGAGTGAGCTTTGGACAGAAAGAAAGGCAGTGGCTGGAGGCTGGAGGAAGAGTGGCCAGCAGTGAGAGAGGAAACTTCAAAAGGGGCTGAACACACAGGGTACCAGAATGCCATGGAAGGAGTAGTTAAGTGGAGGTCCTGTGATTTGTTTGTTTTTATTAGTTATGGGGGACTGAACCCAGGACCTTCACACTGAGTACATCTGCAGCTTTTTAAAATTTTGAGACAGAGTCTTGCAAAGTTGCTAATTGTCCAGGATGAGCTCAATCTTGAGATCCTCCTGCCTTAGCCTCCCAGAGTGCTGGGATTGCAGGCATGGGCTACCACAACCAGCACCCCATGCTCTTCTTTTTACTGCTTGGTTTCTGACAGGTTTTTGAAGTATAATTTACACACCAGAACTGTAATGCCCTGTGAGATACAATTCAATGGATTTTAGTAAGTAGAGAGCTATAGACTATTACCTCAGTTCAGTTTTTAAACATTGCCATCACCTAAAAACTTCCTCCACATTCCTAACCATCATTAGTCCTTCAACTGTGATTTTTTTTTCATACCGTGAATCAAACTCACAACCTCACGCTTGCCAGGGAAGAGCTGTGCTGCTGAGCTATATCCCTGGCCCTTCAATTATGTTTATGTCTTGGGTCCTAAAGTTAATGATTAGATTAAAAGTATAAATTTCCTTGGTGCTCTGAATGAATAATCAAGTTGAAAATGGAAGTGTTCAAATATACATATACACATACATATATATACATTGTAAAAACATTAGTGTGTCCTCATCTACCTTATTCACTGAATCTGACACTATGAGACTTCGTGGTCTCCCCTAAAGTCAAAATGACTGTGGAAGATAAACATCACTGGATCTGATGTTCCTTCTTTTCTCCTTTCTACCATCCCAGTTGTTCTTTCCTTTGAAGCAGTTTCTTTCCCTTTCACAATACCTCTTGTACCTTTTGGATCTTATTTACTCTTTCGTTTCTTGCACTAGGGAGACAATACAATGTTTACAAAGTAATTTGACTCTGACAGTTACTGTGAGAGGTGGCTGTCCCTAGCTCCATTTCACTGGTGGCAGAAGGGCTGCGCAGCGAGGTTGAGTAAGCTGCCTGAGATCACAAAGCAAGTGGACAAGAATATGAACCGTAAGCTTAGCTTATGTCTCCTGGCTCCGAGTTCAATGCTTTTTCTCCACGTTTGACTGCTGTGCTGTTGATTTCTGACCCCCCTAAATTATCCAGTTGATTCCTTACAAAGCTGCATCCTACATTTTTTCTTTGCTACGAGGCGTAGCCAGACACCCTGGCAGCCGCAGAGGAAATGTTCACTTACAGTGTTTGTGTGAGTTTGCCTCTTGGGGGATAGAAGGGGTTGTGATAAAAAAAAAAAAAAAAAAAAACCATGAAGGTCTACTTTTTTTAAAAAAAATTTTTTATAGTAAAAGATATATTGTCATTAATCCTCCTTGGAATACTCCTCTTCACATCGAACACCCTTATCCCATCATTCTTGCAACTTTCTGAAGCAGTTCTGGAAGTCCTTTTTCATGAGTGTCTTTAAATGCACTGTCATTGCTGCCTTGATGTCCTGAACTGATTCAAAATGTTTATCTTCCATAGTCATTTTGGCTTTAGGGGAGACCATGAAGTCTCATAGTGTCAGATCCAGTGAATAAGGCAGATGAGGACACACTAATGTTTTCACAAGCCTGTCTTTTTGTTGAATGACACTCAGCAGCAGTATTCACTGTACTTTTGATCATACCTCATAAGAACGGGCTTCAGAAAGAGACACGAATGATGGGATAAGTGTGTTTGAAGTGAGGGGGAATGTTCTGAGAGGGACTAATAGCAATATGCCTTTTACAGTAATATATTTTATTTATATCTTGTACAGTTACTTGCAGCATGTGTGCCAGAGACAGGAAGTGGAGAAAGAGGAATTTGGAAAAAAAAGAGAAGCAGGCCACCCCAAGGGCTACATTTGGTTTTCAGGGCATGCTGGGAAAAGGTTCAGTGTATCTTATAGGAAGAGCTCTTATACGTAGGCCACAGGCATTGTTTACCAGGCTTGTGTGTCTCTCAAGCAGTCAACAAAGGGGTCATGTTCACTAACTGTGTGGAGACCTGCTTTGAATTTAGGCTTAAGGTTTAGCCCTGTGTCCTGCTGGGGTGATCCGGGTTGGGATCCCACAATGGGTGGTGAGTAGGGTGGAGGAACCAGGGGTAGGAGCTATGATTGAATTAGAGTCAGATAGCCAGAGTATAGCAGGCATAACGAAGTGTAAGCTGGGTGTTAAAAGCAGAATTTGGAAGATGGTGTGCTTGTTTCTTTCCTCTGAGGCACAAACTCCAATTTGGGAGTTAGCAGCATGATTTTTATGAGAGAAAATGCCTGTGAGAGATAACAGGGAGAGTGCCAGGTGAGGCTGGGGCAGCCCTGACATGGCAGTGCAAGTCTGACCTGAGTGAAGGAGCCCAGGTGGAAACAGAAGGGGATCTTCGAGCCACAGGTAGGGACAGAGGTGTCCTGCATCTCTGGGAAGGGGTCAGCTTTAGTAGTCCAGCCATGCCTGGCTCAGCCCCCTGCAGAAGTGTGTGGATTGCCCAGCACCATAGCTGAGGCCCTGGTCAGGTCTGCCCCCTGGGGTGTGCGGTCTCAGGTGACTTTTCTCAAACCATTACACGACAGCCCATGCAACTGGGGGATGGCTAGAAATGTTGGTTCTGTTTGGATAATGTTTACATTTTAGAAAACTGATTTCCTCCATTCAACAGCCTGTATATTTTACATTTTAAAAATTGCTGGATTTCCTGCTTCTCTTTAAAAAAAGTTGTTTGGCAATATTCAGTCTCCATTTCCACAAACGTTCCAGAATGTAGTCCTTGCTGCTTTCTTATGTGTGTGCTGGAGACAGGAATTCTCCTGTATTCTGTTTTCCACAATCCCCACCCGGCCCTGTTGTCCTATCCCCAGGAGTTTAAGTTTGCAACCTTTGAGCCAAGCACGGTGGCTCACACTTGTAATCCCAGTTAGTTGGGAGGCTGAGGCAGAAGTACAAGTTTAAGACCAATCTGGGCAACTTAGTGGGATCCTGCCTCAAAAAAAAGTGGAAAAACTTGCAACCTCTGCCTTAAGGCCCTCTGATGAACTGCAATTGTGGAAGCCAGCTTAGCCATGGAATCAAATGGGTGAAAGCAAAGCTGGAGGTTTTTTCTCTTCATTGAGAAATCTTTGGCAAGATAGATCTTGGGGCAAATGGACATACTGCCTCTGTGTCAGATCAGGCCAGGAGTTACTGCACCATCTTGACACAGGTTGATAGCTGTGTTTCACACCATATTGGTTGTTCAGAGATGCAGATCACAGTGGATTTAGGCTGGGAACCTTCCTTCTTCCATGTGGTTCATGAAGCTGCCAGCTCTGGCACCCTTTCCTCTCTGATGAAAGCCATGTGTGTCTTAGGCTGGGTCCCCCACAAGTACTTCCTGTGATAAGGGTTTGCTTCTACATGGTTTATTTGTAGGGAGACCCCAGCAATCTCGAGCAGGAAAAAGGGAGTATATTAGTATACAAGTGAGATGTGGAAGTGAATCAGCAAGCTGGGAGCCCAGGGAAGCCAATGGAGAAAACTGCAGTCTGGAAGCTGGCAGGCTCAAAACCTAGGGAAAGCAGGCTTAAAATCTTTAGGCAGGAGTAATTCTTTCTGTTTCTAGTCTATTCAGGCCTTCCACTGATTGGAAATGGAGCACTCATGAACAAATGGAGAGCAATGTGCTTTGCCCAGTCTGCTAATGTTAATCCCACTCAAAAACATTCAACAAGAACACCCAGAATGATGGTTGACCATATATGTCTGGTAACCCAGTGGCCCAATCAAGAAGACACATAAAATTAACTATCACAGGGAAAAATGAGATAAGGGCACTTAAAACAATGTAGAGTGGGATAATGAGCAAGTTACTGCTGTGTGACTATTTCCCACCTGAGTGTTGAGAAAACTGAGATACTCATCTTCCATTTCCCATCTGGCATTGGCTGAGGGATACTCCTAGGGACTTTGACTTCCTAAACATTTGAGCTCTTTTACCTTGGTCAAGAAGAAGGGTTCAGCAGGGGATCTCAGATGTTTTCTCTGAGATCCCTTTGACTTGTATGAAATCATAAGGGCCCTAGGGATATCATATTAGATGCCTTTTTGTTGCGGGGACAGAATATGTTATATATATAACTTAAAAGAGGAGAAATTTATTTTGGCTTGTGGTTTCAGAGGTATCAGTCCAGAATCTGTGGCCTACATTTGCTTTAGGCCTGTGGCAAGGCAGAAACATTGTGGCAGATGGGCATGGTGGAGGAAAACTGCTCACCTTATGGCAGCCAAAAAGCAGAGAGAGCAAAAAGTAATAGAGAGAAGAAGGAATTGGGGGTAGGATATGTCCTTCGAAGGTGTGGCCCCCTAGTGACTTGCTTTCTCCAACTAAGCTCCACATACTAACCAACCATTTTCAGCTATGAACTCATAAATGGTATATCCATCTCATCAACAGATTAACATGTTGATTGTGGGACACCAGATAAGAAGTGAGGCTGTTTGACCTCCTCTGTGAGCACAAAGAAGAAAACTAAAACCAAGTTATGTTCCTTAGACAACATGCAGGGATGATGGCACACTGTAAGTTCTATGAGAGAGTGAACACCTTACCTGGGCATGAGCTAGTAAGATAAGAGGAGGCAGATGAAATGTGTGCTACTCTAATTACTGGTACTTGTGTCTAAGTAAAAGCAATATGGGCCAGATACTCGGGGTTCTCTGCTCACTAAAGGCGAGAGCCCCCTGGCTGCCAACATGCTAAACTAACTCTGTGTCTGTTTATTTTTCATCCTTGTTTGCTCCTAGGTCAGGAAACAAGCTAGCAGGACAGGTGCCTACATTTGATGCCTGGAAGGGAAAGACCAGAGTAAGGCCAGCTTCCTACAAGTGGCACCTGGAACAGGGACCTGACTGGTATAGCTGGTTTTGTTCAAGTGGCGCCCAAACAGAGACACAGGACTGGATAAAGTATGAGCAGAGACTTGAAAGCCTGGAACAGGGAAAGTCCTAACAGGGACCCAGGACTGAACAGCAACCCAACCTGGGAAAGTCTGGAGGGGAAGATCTGGGCTGGGGAAAGATCTGACCAGGGAAAGTTTGGAAGGGAAAGCGCATGACTGGGGAAGTTCCACCTGAGCAGGTGTAGAAAGTTAAGTAACAGGGAGCTCTGCAGCAAAAGAAAAGAAAAAGAAATCTGAGAAAAAGAAGTCAGAGTAATAGTGCAAAAGAAAAGAAAAGAAGCATGAGTGTGCATGGAAAACCTTCAGAAAACAGTGAGAAGTGAGCAAAAGAAAGGAGAAAGCAGCCAGGATAATGAGGCGAAAGAAAGAATAAAAGCGAGTGTGCACGGAAAACTTTCTTAGCCAGGGTAATGGGGCAAGTTTCAAAATTAAAGTGAAGGTTTAGAGTTAAAATGAAAGTGAAAATTCAGAGTATAGCTGGTATAGCTGGTTTTGTTCAAGTGGCAGGTGCTTTCTTGAACAGAATTAGAGATGAGAATTCAGAATTAAAATGAAAGTGAGTGTGTCAGAATTAAAATGAAATTATGTCAGCAGCTAAATTAATGGGGCAGAATTTATTAATTGATAGTTTAGATAAACAAAGGCAGGCTGCTTCAAAAGTATGATGTTTTGGTTGTAGTAAAATGGGGCATATTTGTATACACTATCTGGGGAAAATTCAGGTTATGGTTTAGTCACATGATGTCTAGATTTTTGCACAAGGAGATTATATCACTTGGTTGATTCTTTTACCTGTTGTCAAGGCTGAAGCTGTTAGTTGAGAAAAGATCTGAGGGAATGAGGGATCTGGTAGTATCTCCCAGGGGGAGGTATTCTTCACTTAGGATGCACAGGCCAGCTTCTCATGTGTATTGTTGAGATTAAAGGATAAATATTTTCAGGGACTGATAGATGTCACAGGGAATGATGGGAGGTCCCAACCTGTGTCAGTATTTTGTTGGTCAAGCTTTGGATTCTGTATTGTTGAGATTTAGGGAAAACATTTTCAGGGATTGGTGGGTACTGTAGGGAATAATGGGTAGTCCTAATATGTGTCAGTATTTTGTTGGGAAAAATTCCCTCAAGCCTATATATTATGTTATATGGATGATGTACTGCTCATTGTTGATTCATGGCAACAATTTACCCTTTCTTTGCAGAAACTGAATGGGCTTTGATGTAGCTGGAGTTATACATAGCCCTGCAGAAAAGTCAAACCCTTTCTCCTTTGGTTACTTGGGAACCCTGATGGCAGAGGGGCAGTGGTTTGAGTCCAGAAGAAACTCATTAAAACATTAAATGATTTATGATTGTGGAAAGCCATTCAGAATAAGACTGCCTCTTAAAATGGTAGTTACAAAAATAAAAAGGGGGAATAAGTCATAATAAGATTGTGACATTTATACTTAAGTTTTCTGAGTCCTGTTGGACTATGGGAACAAACTATGGGAAGTTATATTAATACACCCCAGCAGAGCTGCATTGATCAAAGGTGCAAGAGCATGGGAAAAAGGAGAAAGTACAGGTGTTGTGGCAGTTCCTAGAGATGGGGAAATGGGAGAGAGGGTTTTGCTTGTGTCATTTCAGGAAATCGACAGATAGTGTGGATGTCCTCTAGGAACATGTGACCATGGAGAAGTTCTCACTGTGGTGCATCTGTGGAGGAGCTTGACTCTGCTCTCCTCACCAGCAAGAAAGCCTTCTCCCAGATGACAACTGAAGAAAACTATGCAGAAGGCAGAAAGGCTTGTCCATTATCAAGGCCTGCCTGGTCAAACATATGCTTCTGTCCATCCAGCAGTGTTGGTCCCCAGGGCTGCACATAGCCTAAGCAGAGTCCCCCAGAATCTTCCTCTGGGTTTAATTTATCATAGGTCCTGAGCAGAAAGGATGTGACCCTGGAGCTGTCAGCATTTAACTCTGCGAGTAGAGAGAGACAGAGAAGAAGGCTGAGCAAAGGCAAGCAGAGAAGAGAAACACAGAGATAGAAAGAGAGAGGGTGTAGTGGTTAATCAAGTGCGTCAGTCTGAGAAGTTTAGAAGCCTGACTAAATCTGCTCAGCAATTCTACACCCTAGAGTGTAAAGGGTCCACCCTAGGGCAGCTCATCACCTGGATAGTATAAAAGGGAAATGAGGAAAGACAGATGGGCTTCTGTTCTCTGCAGGAGCTCCAGTCTTTGCCTTCAACTTGGACACTGTCTCCTGGCCTCTAGCACATACTCTTTAGCTTCTACCTTGGATCCCTGAGACTTCTGGCATAGATTTATCAGCCTTCCATCACTGACCCATCGGCTTCCTGATGTGGACTTACGTGGAACACTGAGTGAGCTCCAGACCTTGGACTGAAGCCTTCAGTCTCCAGTGTGCAGACACCCTCTGCACGCTTCCTCATCTGATTCTTTGGCTGACCATTGTGACCAGTCTTGTAATTTCTTATACATAACCTTGTTTTACTAGTAAAATCTTGAGTGATACAGAGAGAGAGTGAGAGAAAATGTCTTGGAGTCAGTGAGTCCTGTTTCTAATCTTTGGAGCTGTTGTTCTTGTCTCACCTTTCTGTAAACTATCCAAGCTCAGTGAAGCAGTGTCTTCATTTCTTGATTAATTTAGCAAGAGTTAGGTTTCTGTGCATGTAACCAAGAGTTATGGTAATGACAGGAGGATTGGGATTGAGCAAGAGATTGCCCTGGGCCTGAGAGCTTCTTCTTATTAGCTCCCAGTGTCTGAGATTTAAGGCGCTGGAAGGAAGATGAGTTTATGGTGGAAATTTGTAACCGACCATTAACTAGAATGGCACAGTTAAGCCCCTGCGCCTGGCAAATTGTTAGGACTTAACAAAATAGCGATAAAAAAAGCGCTTTTAGTTTCAACACTTAATTAGCCATTCTTCTCCTTCCTGACTTTTAGTTTTATGACTCTAGCTTCTAGGATAGGATTTTATTGTACTAGAGTACAAATTAAGCTCAAACTAGGACTCTTCCCATGCCTCTGCTTCCTCAATTTGAATTTATTCTTTGTCGGGTGACACAAGTATGGTATTACATGTCATGTGTAAGGACTGTAAATTTTTTAAAAAGAGACAAAATGAGCATTTATCATTGTGATCTCTTTCTACAAACTATGGGAACTTATATTAATTTTAAAAAGGTGAAAAAAGGTTATAGTCTTGTTTTTGGCCTTAAAAAAGGTAGGAGATTTATCTGAAAAATTCTCTAGGAATTGGCACCCTAAATATGCAGTGACAAAAAATGATGTTAAATGTTGTTTGTTGAAGATCTTTCAGTACCATAGTAGGTCCTTACATTTCAAGAGTCCAATCAACCCCGTGAAGCTCTGAAGTTGGATATTTCTGATTCTCCTCTGAGAAAATGGACTCACTGGCACCTTAACCAATGTTTCAAAGGCGGAAAAGATAGGACTAGGAGCCAGTTTGCATTAAGACTGTTATAGTTTAAATCTAAAGTATGCCCCCAAATTCTTATACATGTGGAAGGTGATTGGATAAAGGCGGCACTGTACTCATCAGGGGATTCAACTGTTGATTTGAGCAGCTAAATGTGCCCGGTTGAAGGTGTGTCACTGGGGTGTGACCGAGAAGGGTGTATTCTTGTCCCTGCTCCTGCTTCTTTCTCTGTTTCCTGGCTGCCATAGGTTAAGCTCTTTTTCCTATGCCATGCCCTTCTGCCATCCTGTTTCTTACTTGAAGCCAGCCAGCAAAGGACTGAAATAAATCTGTGAAACAAAATAAACTGTCCTTTAAATTGTGGGTGTTGAGTATTTTGCTCCAGTGATTAGAAAATGACTAAGGCAAAGACCTTTTAAACTCCAAAAAGCAACACACTTTGCATGTACAAACAATGTGTTTTATATTTGTGTGATATGGAGGGGGTGAAGATGGTGTACATGTTGCTATATTTCAATGCTGGATATTGTGTTAAGTATTACACAGAGTCAGCACCCAGTGAATTTAAAACGTATGGGTAACTGAAACCTAATTAGCCTGTGGGGGATTTTATCTTTCCACTGTTTCTGTGAAAAGGGTTTGTTAGGTAAAGTAATTGTATTTGTGCCCCATGGAAATTATTTGTGTCCCTGTAGAAAACAGAAATTCTTATTTATCTCTTTCTTTCTTGAAATTCAAAATAAAGCAAAGAGACTTTCTGACATCTACCCATCATCCTCTTCTGTAACAAGGCAGAGTAAAAATAACTCAATAAGAAGATAGTCTAGAATGTGTTTGTTCATTATGTCCCTTTTGAACTTCCTGACACATCCTTCCTCACCTTACTGTGAGGAGGTAAGGAGAGGTACAAAGGTTTGAAAAAGTTGGTGACTTGTCCCAAGGTGACACAACAGTTAAATACCCCTACCAGGCTTGGATAGTGTCTTAATCAGTTCAGGTTGTTGGAATAAAACCCAATAAATTAGTTGGTTTAAACAACAGAAGTCTATTTCTCACAGTTTTGGAGGCTGGGAAATCCTACAATCTGGGTGCTGGCTGATTTAGTTTCTGATGAGGACTCTCTTTCTGGCTTGCAGATGATTGCCTGCTTTCTCTTTGTACCCTCACATGATGAAGAGAGAAAAAGAAATTCATGGGGTACAGTAAGGGAGAACTCTCTGGTGTCTCTTTATAAGGACACTAATCCCACCCTTTCACCCTCATGACCTCATCTAAACCCACAAGTCGTCCAAATGACCACATACCACCATACTGAACGTTATGGGTTGTATTAGTTAGAGTCCTTTAGGGGAACAGAATTGAGAAAGAACATGTATAATTAAACAAGAACATGTATTATTAAACATTAATAATTAATAGATAGGCTTACAAGATCAGAGGTGGGAGAGTCCACAATGGCCATCTGAGGAATCAGAAGCTGAAGAAGATACAGTGGACATCTACGTGTAGGAGAGCTGGAGGATCCAGTGGCAGCTCAGCTCAAGAAGATGGAAGCTGCAGAACAAGAGGTATCAAAGATGCAGCACTTGCCTAAGGTTGAAGGTCGGGAAGTTCACTGTAGAGCTGTCGATATGAGTCAATATTGGAAGGCTGAAGAAACTGGAGACCAACGTCCAAAAGCTGTGGTGAAACATGGATCTCTTCAGCAATGGCACACTTCCTTCTTTCCTTGTTTTATTCTATCAAGGCTATAAGCCTATTCCTTAATAGCACCAATATTCGGGGTGGGTCTTTCTCCCTTAGTTTGCCTAGCTACATGTCAGTCATCCACAACACACCCTGAGCCATTCTTTACTAATCTGCTAGGTGTTTCTCAATCCATTCAAGTTGCCATAGCATAAGTAATGTCACAGGGTGTCTCCGTTACTTTTCTCTCATTGCTGGGATAAATACCTGTTGCCCAGAATTAGGGAAGGAGGGGTTTAGTTAGCTCACAGTTTATGGAAGTTTTAGTTCATATTTGATTGGCTCCAAGGCAGTGTGGCACATGGCAGAGGGCAACAGTTCACTGTGGTGGAAAATAGCAAAAGCAACAAGAGCAAAAAGAGAGGAACAGCAGAAAGCCTCTTTCATTCCCTTATATTGTGTACAGGCTACCTGCCCCAGGGTGGGTGTAGCACTCACACCCATAATCCCAGCATTGGACCATGAGTCAATCAAAAACTCTAGAAGCCTGCACTCATGACTGCATAAGGCTTTGGAAAGACATCTAGATACAAACCATAACACAGGGTTTCAACATATGATTGGGGGAGCATGACTCAGTCCATAGCAGTGGGGTTCATCTGACTTGACAGTCATACTTCTTGAACAAGATCTTGGGTCAGTGTAAAGATTTTTTCAGAAAATAGCTCTTTTTGCCTCTGGCTTTTATAATCCACTTTAGAGCACTGGGCCTCATGCCTCTGGTCTTTATGCTAATTCTGAATATGATTTATCTCTTAAATAATCCAAGAGTATGTGTCGAATGCACCTTGATTTAAAAAACTTATGTGCTGGATGGAGTTGTAAAACATGCTCTTCTCTAATTTGACCTAAATATACAGTTCTCTAATTTGGCCTAATTTTTCCCATCATTCCACATTACCAGGCCTGCCTCACCACTGCTTCTGCTCATGATTATCTGCAGTGAAAGCACAGAGTGAGCCGCATCCACTTTGGAAAAGGGAAAGGGACTTGAGCTGAAAAAAGACATTTTAGTTTCCTCTCATTTTTCTTAGCTTAGGAAATCACATGCTGTTTGGAGGGTGTGTCTCCATATAATTTTTGTTGTTATATTAGCAAAAACAAGGCAAAACAGCAAGCACATCTGTAATTGGAGTGACTGTTTGCTAAGGTGGAGCTGCCCAACCAGAAATTGGTGGTCAGTTCCTGAGGAATAGGATCAGCAGCTAGAGAGCTGCTGCTAGCTTTAAGTATGATTACAAAAATTATATGTGTCCATCATAGAGAATTTGGAATCTGCAAGGGAAATTATGAAGAAAAAATGTATAAAGTTTTACTAATCTCTTAACAGCATTGGGCTAGTTGGTCAGAAGTCATTACTGCTATAGACCTTCACTGCTGAGTTAATTTTTAGAAGCTCTTTCCTGGATGAAGCTAATAATTACTGATTGATTACTCTATTGCTGAATCTTGGCTAAGGTCTTCAAAATGGAACTCATGTATATTTTTATTTGGTAAGTGAAGAAATAGGCTCAGAGAGGTTAAGAATGTATCCATAATCACACAGCAATGGAATGGGACAGCTGGAATTCAGACAGTTAGATTCTATTCTAGAGTTTTCATCCCTTTCCCATCTACACATTATTCAAGGTATTATGAAATTCACTTTTGGCTTTAAGGTGACTGAATGGGAGAGAAGAAAAAGTACCAAATGAAGAAACAGAGAGGAAGAAGACCAAACCCTGTTTGTTGTCATGAGCGATGTTACAAAAAGCCAAGCAGAGGTGATGGTGTCACTTGTGCGCTGCCCCTTTTGAATAGCAATTACTGGAGTGGGTACCTTCTTACAAAGCAAGTGCCAATGCTAAGCATGCATGTAACCCCTTTTGCCTGTAATCTTTAGAATTAATAGCATGCTGGCTCTCTCAGGGCAGATTGGATTTTTTTTTAACAGTTGGAAGTCATTTGTAGCCAAGTCAAGTGAAAATGGTAGACGATCAAGCTCATTACCACAATTTTTATTGAAATGAAATTTATCTTATAGTAATGGGATTGATCTTTTTTGTGTGACTCTGGAGGGCAATTTGCCCAGAACAGTGGTTTTCAAACTTTTAACAAACTATCCTACAAGAAAAGAAGAATGAATTCAAACCCTGCAGAGTGTAGCCTGAAACCGCCTTTCCAAGGGTGAAGATGTCTTTGAAGTCTCCTGTTTTATCTCATGTATTTGTGAATTCTGCATTCTACTCTGTGCCATATCTACTTCAAATTACTCTTACCTTTAATAGATTGAAGTCTATTGATGCTCTGGGAAGGTGAGCATGTTTATAGTGTAGATACAGCAGGGTACCCTTGGGGTTCCTGTTGTCCCAATTTGCGAATCTTCGCTCTGTTCATAGGAGTCTTAATCCATGATCCAGGGTGCTGGTTGCTCCTGACACATATTTTCTCTCTTTCGCTTATTCTCTTTGTCTTCTCTTTCTTACTCATCTCTCTCTCATAATGATTGGATATATGGTTTAAAGTTCAAAAATAAAATGATATGAAAAGTACAGCAAAAGGTCTCTCCTGTGTCCCTATCTTTGCAGTAACCCTCTGAGGTAGGCAACTCCCAGAACGGCTCCCACCGATCCCCATCTATGTGCTTGCCAACATTCATACCCTTGTGTGGTCCCCTCCCACACCCCAACAGGGTTGGTCTTTGTGACCTACAAAGTGCTGCAGAAATGATGGTGTGTTACTTCTGAGATTAAGTTGTAGAAGATGGCAGCTTCCATCTTTGGCTTCCTCCCTCTCTTTCTTGGATTAGTTCCTCCGGAAGGGGCTGCTGCCATTTTGTAGGGATAGTTAGAGGCTTTATTGAGAGGGCACTTTGGGGGAGGAATTGGGGTCTCTGGCTGATATTCAGTGAGGAAACAGATCCTGCCAACAATTATGCAAGTAAATAGGAAAGTGTATCCTTTAGCACCGCAGAACCCTTAAACAGCCCCAATAGCCCCTGATATTTTACCTGCTGCCTGACAAGACAAGCAGAGCCAGAGTCACCCAGTAAGAAGCGTGGGGATTCCAGATCCACAGACAATGATATAGGGGAAAGAAACTCCCAACCTGCTAAATGTCTGGTACAAGTTCATGTTCTCTAAAATTGAAGAATGAATTTTAGGAACAATGGAGGTTAACAGCAGAAGATATTTTTTGGGGGAAAGAAAGCTGTCCAAGAGAGAGACAGAAGGGGTCTCAAGTGGGTTGCCAAGGACCCTTCCTTCCCTAGGGATTTTTATAGAGCAAAATCACAACACCAGGTGGGTTTAAGCTGGGGATAAATGGGAAATCACAAGGTAGGCATGAGGTAGGACAAAAGTATGGTCAATGAATAAGATTAGGAGAATAATTGTTCAAGTAAAATTGATTAAATTGGGATCAAATGGGGATAAAAGTCTTGTAGCAAGTGGGCATGAAACAGAACAGGGCTCTTCCTGTAGGAGGTTGGGTCAGTGGCTCTTCCTGGCTTCCTCAAGGTGATTGATACCTATTTGGAATATCAATCCCTGATATTAATCTTTAGGAAATATGTGGGTGCATTTGTTTCATCTTCTGTCTTGAGGTCTGGCCCTCAGTGGAGTGCGTCTCTCCTCCAGAGTTGTAAAACATCTCCTGTGAGGGCCTAGCCCTATCTCACTGCCTACAATATTTCTACCTGTCTATAACAACATGAGATAAATTTTGATGTTTTAAGCTTCCATGTTTTCTATAATTTATTGTGTAGCAATAGATAACTAGTACATTCTACCCTCAAGAGTGTCTCATGTCCTTTCTAGAATTTATGTATGTGAATATAAGTGTTACGGTTTATGTCTAGATATCCCCCCAAAGCCTCATGCACTCATGGGGTGGGGTTCTAGAGTTTTTGATTGACTCATGGTCAAATGGGATTATGGGTGTGAGTGCTACACCCACGCTGGGGCGAGTAGCCTACATACAATATAAGGGAGGGAAAGAGGCTTGCTTGCTGCTGCTTCTCCCTTTATGCTCTTGCTGCTTTTACTGTCTTCCGCAGCCATGAACTGTTGCCCTCTGCCATGTGCCACACTGCCTTGGAGCCAGCTGAATATGGACTGAAACCTCCACAAGCTGTGAGCTAAATAAACCTTTCCTTCCTTAATTGTGGGTGTCATGTATTTTGTCTCAGCAATGAGAGAAAAGTAACCAAGACAATAAGTAAATGTAAAGAGTCTTACTTGCATTTTACTCAAAACATAGCCTGCTGTTCATATTGTTCTGTATCTTGTTTCTCTCAATATGATATTTTTGAGAGATATTAGTACATAGAAATACTATATATAAATCTTCCATGTGTTTTTTAAAACCAGATTTACAATATTCCATCGAATGGCTATGCTACAATTTGTTTAGCCAGTCCCTTATTTATGGCCTGACAGTGTTTTGATATTACACTGTTTTTGTAAATAATCATATCCACATGTCTATATATCTATATCTATCTATAGAGCTACATATATCAGCAAATGTATTTGTGGCATCTTTTTTAGCATTAAAGTTCCTGGATCCAAAAGGGACTGTGCATTTGTAATTTTGATATTGTCAAACTCCCTAGTCTCTACGAGGATATGCCCAGTCATGCTCCCCCAGCACCACAGGCAAATCCTGTCCCCCAAGAGGGAAGGGAGAATTGTCTGGGCTTGAACTAATGCAAAAATGAAATTCTCCAGGCCTAATGAGCCAATAAAACACACCTGCAAAGATTTTCTTTTACTGATAACTAAAGCAGCCTTCCAAATCTAAGTGTTTTCAAAATTTGGCATTTTTCTATGAGATTAGTGTGTTCCTTGAGTTTGCTGAGGATATAAATTCAGTTTCCCTTTAAGGAAGGCTGCTATGAGGCACATTAGCAGCTGCACTTATTCAAAGTGGGAATCAGTAGGGCACTTGGCCAGTGTGATCTCCTTTCTTCCCTCTTCCTCCTACAAATGAACACCCAAGAAATGTAATTCTGGGAGATTCAGAAGTGTTTTCAATAGTGCCAACATCATCAACATAAGTAGGTGCCTTCCCGAGCTCACAATTTTTACTGTGTTTTCTTGTTTATAAGATACATTTGATTTAGAGTTAGATCATTGATTTGCTAACAGCTCTTCAGGGGGGAAGAGAAACACTACCTTAAATGCTCAATTGATTGTGAGATGAATCTGTTGTGGAGGTGACAGAATATAAATAAGTATGTGGCAGTCACTTAATTCAGCTCTTTTCAGTTCAGTTCAGTCCAACTGAGTAGACTGGGTGCCTTTTCCTTCTCTCATTTAAAAACTTTCATTTCTTTTCTTCTTTTTTCAATGAGAATATGGGACTAGACTGGAGTAATTAAGATGATTCCATCTAAGAATTTGTGTGTAGGGGCTGAGTGAGCCTGTCCTGGAATCTGTCAACCCTCGGGGCAGATGTTGGCTTTTACCACGTAGTACCTAGAAGATTATGTAATTCACCATTTTTTGGAGTCTTGGCCTTCTTCTCTGGAAAGTAGAGCTATTAATAACTGCTTTGGGATGCTTATATTTTGAAATGCCAGAATCCCAAAGTGAAAAGGAGGATTTTATTTGGTGGATACAAGGGCAGCTAACTGAGCAAAAGGCCACAGCAAGGCAGAATGGCCACTGGGCTTGGAAAATGCATACTAGCATTGGTGCATCTCTAGGATTATTCTTGCATCTACCGTGTACAGTAGTGTTCTCTACAAGACAAATCTAAAGTTTTCATCTTGTTCAATGACAGGCCTGAGATGAATCCAGTCCCAAGGTCCCGAAGTCCAAAACCCCAAGAAAAGAACTATTTTGTCAACTTGGGTGATGTACCCATTCCTGGAACATGTAACTGATCAGAGGAAGAATGGAGCAGAAGGATGAGAGGCAGAAAATACGTCGGGAATCCAGATTTTTTGTGAAGATCAAGGGTCCATAATAAAGACCAGAGATTTCCAGAGTTGATCTGGGGCTCAAATGCCCATCATATGGCTCACCCATAGCGAATGCTCAGTAAATGTCCAGTATTACTGAGAAGGATCCCATAAATACTGATGGGTGACATTTGTTATCTGTTCCATGTTGAGCAACTTATTAAACACATTGCATGCATATCTCATCAATAAAAGACCTTTGCATTTTTACTTCTTATCCTTAATAAACCTTCTCTACCAGAGGCATTTAAGAATCCATGAGCCATAACTCCATGGGGATGAGCTCAGTGGACACAAATAAGAGGAGAGGGAGCTTGAGTTCATGTTTCCTTCCTGTGAATTTCTCTCTCTCTCTGACTACTGGGATGTTAAACTTTCAAAATTTCTTACCTCCTGATTGGGAGCCCACAATTTAGTAAAGTTTTTGCTGCTTTTAGGTTCAGGGAAAGAAAGCCTGCACCTCTGATGGCTTGCTTCCCCACGCTGTTTGCCTGTAACCCAGATTTCTGGCATTGATATGACTTCTTAGCTCACTTGAGCCCTGAATCCGCTTGCAATTCAGAAAGACCTGAGACCTCTGGCCTGTTCAATTACTCTGGGATTTGGAGAATAGTTTCCTTTATGAGGAAAATAATGGTAGGAACTTGTACAGATGAAGGAGATGCAGTGGAGTTTGGGGAAAACTTGCTGTTTGCTGATGATGTTCACGGCTAGTTGGGTGTGATCAATTCTCCAGGGTCCTTTGAGTAAAGATCCTTCTCTTAATCTAGCCTATCTTGGGATAATATCTGCTTTAGTCTATTTTATGCAGATATAACAGAACACCATAGAATGGGTAATTTATAATGAACAGAAGTTTAACTGGCTCATGATTCTGAAAGCTGAAAATCCAAGACTGAGGGGCTGCGTTTGATGAGGACCTTCTTGCTGCATTATAACAAAGGCTGCAGGAGAGAGACAGCACCACTCTCACGACAGCAAACCCACTCCCTTGGTAGGATTAATGGTGTTAGTCCATTCACAAGGGCTATAGCCTCATGACCTGTGCATCTTAAAGATCGCTTGTCTCCATGCTGTTGCACTGAGCATTAAGTTTCCAACATATGAACTTGAAGGGAACACATTCAAACCACAGGGATGCTTGTATGGGAAATTTTGCATTGGCTCCCAGAACCACTTTCCACCCGCCTCACCTACTCTGTATCCTTGGGATGCTCACCTCCATGGTGGCATTGCCTGGGCTCCTTCATCCCCTGTGACTCCTGGGTTTGGCCAACTGGGGAGCCTCATAGGGGTTAGAGGGTTGGGAGGGAGAGGGGTGAGGTATACATTCTTATGCTTCCCACCTGGTTGCATGGACAGGCAGCTCTTGCCAGGCAGCTGTCTTTGCCTAGCATCTATGACTGTTCTCCTTGGGTTCCATGACTGTTTCATCTCCTTTCTGCTCCAGGTCTAGGGGTGGCAGTGGTTGTCACTGTTGCTAAACCAGGGGTACAGCAGCACTGTCTTTTGGTTTTCCTTAATCCTGCTTACACTGCTTCACAGAACCCTTTGTTAAACTCTCTTCAGTTACCCCATTGAGGTGTTACATGTTTTCTGCTGCAAGCTTGATTGATACATTATCCCAGAGGCAGAATCAATTCATTTAATTTTATCACTCATATATTTGTTATCAAACCTTCTACAAGCACTTACTGTGTGCCAAGATTTTTCCTGAAGCTTCTAAGAATGAGATAAGATTTTTGTATGTTTCTGGCTTCTCAGTTGCTCCATGGGGGTTGGAGATGTAGCTGTGTGGTAGAGTGCTTGCCTAGTATGTGTGAGATCTTGGGTTCAATTCCTGTCGTTGTAGAGGAGGAGCAGGAAGAAGAGGATGAGGAAGAGCACGAGGAAGAGGAGGAGCAGGAGCAGCAGGGGAAAGCAGGAAGAGAAGAAAAGATTCCGTTGCTCACCATGAAACTAACTCAGAGGAATAAGGAAACCTGCTGATGGGATTGCTAAAGGACAAACCTCAGAAGGGTCCCCAAAAAGGAAAGCCCAGAAGGCTCTGCAGCAGAAGCTCCACCAAAGACATAGTTAGGGATTGTGTGGTCTGTGGGCCCAGCTCTCCCTGCAGAAAATCCACAGAAACCCTGAATGGTCCACAGCATAAGATCCTCAGCCAGGATGCATCCTGGATATGAATGAATGACAAAACACTCTTGAGAAAATTGTTCAAAGGTAAAAACCAAGTTATGATTTTCACTGTGGACACACGGATAAAGCAAAGTTAGCAAGTAGAGATGTATGAGCTACTGAGCAGAACTCACTGGGTTTATAGGACGGTGTCAGGCACCTGTGACAACACCAGATATTTACCTTGCAGATAAATGACTTTGTTTCTTACCCCAAATGCATCACTGGTGGCTAATATTTATGCAGCTAAGAAGCCATTCTCTTTGCTTAATTCAGTCCTGGGATGTTGGTGCCCATTTGATTTTCTACCTTTTGACTTGACAGCGTTCTTCAGGGGACCCCTAGTATGGTCTGCATTTTGATAAACAATGCTGAAGTGACAGATTTTGCCTCTAAATGAAATTGTGTTCTATAAAGTGGGAGACAAAGGCTTATAACTCACTGTTGGCTACAGACATCTCAGCAAAAATTATCTTTCCTGCTTTGATCTCCACTGTATCACTTTAGTGAGTGGCCTCATGCGCTCTATCAATCAAACCCATTGAAGATGCAGGAGAATCACATTTAAAATCAAATACAAATCATAGATTCATCTGCCCAAGAGGAAGAGAAATGTATCATGAATCCGACTTTCAATCTTCTGTGATTACGACTGAATTAGTTTTTGAAAACTCTGGAGGATGAAGTTTTCCACTTCCCAACTTTCATTTTATTATTATTATTTTTTGGAAGAGGTGCAACATTAGATCAGTATAAAGACAGACTCAAATGATTCTGCTGTGAAATCAGCATCTTACCTTCCATCTAACTGTAGGTTAGAGACTTTGATATTCTCTGACATGATTTTTTCTAATGTAGGAAGGGATGTTAAAAAGAAAGATGTTTTCTAACAAGAAAACATTTAGACAAGGAGGTTCTGACCTCCCTAACTCATTCTTGCCTGCTCTCCTGGTAGATGTGGGAAGTGAGGGGGATCCTGAAAAGAAATATTATCTGATGATATCCTTTTTCTTTTGGAAGCAGTTTGTACAGACTGTTTCACTTGGAAGCCATGTTCTCCATGTGAGATGGTCATCTGCTTCACAGAGGAGAAACCTGAGGTCAAGAAACATGCTCGTGGGCAGCAGAACTAAGGTGGAATCCCAAATATCCACAATTCAGAATCACATACTTCTGATTTTTTTTTCTTTTTTGAGGCATGGCCTTGCTATGCAGTTCAGGCTGCCCTTGAACTCACTATGTAAAGACCAGGCTGGCCTCAAGCTCCCAGCAGTCCTTCTACCTCAGCCTCCCGAGTGCTGGGATTACACGTGTGTGCTGTCTCAATAAGCTTTATATTTGAGAAGGGATATTTCTTGTCGATTGTCTTCCCTCTTTATGAGCTTAGGGTCTGGCACATAGTAGGTGCTTGAAAATACTCATTTTGTGTCTAAATAGAGGCTATGAAACATTGCAAATGTAATCAATATTTGCGGCTTTCTGGGTTGTGGAGTCTTTTTTTGCAACTGTTCAACTCTGCTGCTGTAGCTTGTGTTGGTCAGATTTCTATCATGGTGACAAAGTACCTGAGAAATCAACTTAGAATAGTTCATGGTTGGTTGACTCCATTGTTTTCAGCCTGTGGTGAGGTAGAACATCAGGAAGCGTTCTGTGGAGAAAAGCTGCTCACCGCATAGTGGCAGAAGGCGAGAGGGAGCCAGAGAGGGTGGGGAGGGAGGGAGGAAGGAGCCTGGGGACAAAAATACCCCCAAGGTTATGCCCCAATGACCTACTTTCTCCAACTAGGCTTCCCCTTCTAAACTGTGAACCCATAAATGGATTAATCCTCATGATCCAGTCTCCTCCCAAAGACCCCTTGTTTGAACATGGCTGCATTGGACCCAGTCTTCAACACATGAGCATTGGAGGGACATTTCAGATCCAAGCCGTAACATAGTCCAGGAGTGGCCACAGACAATATGTAAATGCAGGGATGCGATTGGGTTCCAATAAAACTTTATGAACTATGAAATTTGAATTTCATATAATCTTCACACCACCACATATTACTATTCTTTTGATCTTTTCCCCCCAACCATTATTCTTAGCTTGTAAGCCATGGAAAACAGTTGGCCCAATTTGGCCTGTAGGCTATCGTTTGCAGACCCCTGGTCTAAATAATGATGACCTTACCCTATTACACCGGCCCTTGACTATTGTATCTGCAAGATCTAGTCCAGTTCCTGGCACAAACGTGCTTTCTTCATGGTGGAGCTCACTGAGAAGGGTCGAGAGCGATGGCACTGAGGGACAGACAGAAGATAGGCTTAGCTGTCTGGAGGTTAGAGAGCTCTTCTGGGGTTTGTTGTGGTGAAACCAGGAAGTACACGAGAACGGGGGAGGCAGAAAGGGAATGTTACCAGGAGTTAGGAATTGGGTCTCTTGTTGTAGAGGTTCTTATTGGGGGGTTTAATTCCCTGTGTGTGTGTGTGTGTGTGTGTGTGTGTGTGTGTATACTCCCCAAATTCTACTTAATATTTGAATGACTTATTTGAAACTCATGTGGGTTAGAAAACTATAGTTGGCTTTCCGTATTCATGGGTTTCACATCTGTGGAATCAATCAACCTTGGATAAAAAATATTTGGAAAAAGATTGCATCATTATGGAACATGTATGGACTTATCTCCTTATTTCTTAACCAATATAGTACAGCAACTATTTAGCACTCACATTACCTTAGGTATCTGAAGTAATTTAGAGATAACTTAAAGGATGTGGGAGGTGTGAGTGAGTTTTATGCAAATATTGCACTCTTTTATATAGGGGATTGAGTATCTGCAGGTTTTGGTTTATCTGCTGGGACCCAGTAATCAGTCCCCTGTCTATATAATGGGGTGACTGTGTTTATGATCTAATCCTGGAACCTTAGTCTATTTTACTTGTAAACACTGAATGAACACTGACATCTCCAGCACTGTAAATCAAGAGAAGATTCCACTTTGTTTCATTTGGGACTTTATCAAAAAGGAGCCGTCATTTTGGAAAACCGTGGGACTCTGGGTAAGGCAAATTGGCATCATGACTGTCACCTTCACAATCATTCTGCACTTACAGTTGGTGTCTGACAAGTTCACTCTGCTTTTCCCAACAGAAATCCGCCTTGCCAAACTATAGATTACTTCACTATAAATTCATTTCATTTCATTTCTCCTTTTTTATTATAATTAGGACACAATAGTGATTGCTTAAATTAAAGGTAAGTAGGTTATATTTTCAGCGAATTCCCTTTCAGGGCAGAAAGAAGGCTTTCTAAAATATTTCTAAAATATGGGTTTAAACATGGGGACCCTGGGCCTGAAGGCACTGAGGACCTCTGCCTTGTAATATTCTTTGAGTCAATGCACGAGGAACTGTTTTTCAATCACTTTTGGGTTCCTGGAATATGTTTCTTTGAGCCAGGGAAGGACCTCTGATTATATTTGGGATGCAGCAGCACCCCTGCAGGCACCTGACAGTGAAATGAGTGACGCTCCCTCAGGGAGCCGGGCTCTCTGCCCTCTGCTTTGCTCTGCTCCCAGGGTAGAGCCAGCTGTATTTTACCTCCTGTGTCAGGGTTGGTGTCTGGGCAGAATTTTCTGAGTGTTCAAACTTTCCTTTAGCCCATTTCAAACAGTCTTTCTTTCACACTGTAATTACAACTGGGGCCCACGGTCAGCTTGGGCCGCACCAGCCCATAGCCTTTGAGGAGCTGAGCTGCATCCCTTTCTGTCTCCTGGAAAGTGATTATTAATTTTCTCCTTTGGGCAGCCAGAAAGATTCTTCCCTCTTCCCCGGTGAACCTTGGTAAAAACAGGTATCTTCCTCTCCCTTTAGGTTGGTTTTCTTGCCCTTAAGAGCCCAGGGGCACTGCAAATGCAAAGCTTGGGCTGGGCAGGCCTTTTGTTCTGATTCCACTGGGATTTTCTCTTATTACTACAGAGCGTGAATCCTCAATGAAACCCTACCTCCATCACTTGCCAATAGATCTGTGACTTTGGGCAAGTGATTTAGCATTTCTGAGGTCCACTTTTCTTTTTTTGTTGTTGTTTCTTTTGGTACTGGGAATAGAACTCAAGACCTTGTGCTTGCCAGGTAGGCCCTGTGCCCCTGAGCTATGCCCCTGGTCCCACTTTTCTTGTTTGTAAGAGTAGAGGGGGGAGCCAGGCAAGGTGGCACATGCCTGTAATCCCAGAACTCAAGAGGCTGAGGCAGGAGGATTGCCATGAGTTTGAGGCCAGCCTGGGCTACACATTGAGATCCTGTCTCAAAAAAAAAAGGAAAAAAGTAGAGGGGAGTGGTTAGTTTTATGTGCAATCTGACTAGGCTATGGAGTACCTAACTGTTTGGTCAAACATTATTCTGGATCTTTCTATGAAGGTGTTTTGGGGTGAGACTAACATTTAAATTGATAGACTAAATTAAGCAGATTTCTGTTTTTATGTGGGTGGGCCTCATTCGATCAGTTGAAGGACTGACTAGAACAAAAGATCTGAATAAGAGGAAATTCCTCTGTTTTGAGAGCCTTCATATTGGGACATTAGCTTTTTCTTCCTACAATTGGACTGTAACCAGAATACAACCTTGCCTGGGTCTCAAGACTGCTGATTTACCCTGCAGACCTCAAAACTTGTCTCCTTCAACAGTTGCATGGTTGATTCTTCATGATAGAGCCCTCTCTCTCTCCCTCTCTCTCTCCCTCTCTCTCACTCCCTCTCTCTCTCTCTCTCCCTCTCTCTCTCTCTCTCTCCCTCTCTCTCCCTCTCTCTCCGTCTCTCCCCCTCTCTCCCTTCCCCATTGATCCCATTTGTCTGGAGAATCCAAGCTAACATAGTGATACTATAATGAGAGTTAAATAACTTAATGCATGGAATATGCTTATCACACAGTGCATAGAAAATATCACCCACTCAATCAGCATCAGAAGATTTATAATAGCAATTATTATTCATCATTCTAAAACATCAGGCTATAAGATTCCAAACTCATTGCTCTCCCCCTTGTCCTGTGGGTAGAGCCCAGGGCTTTACATGTGCTAGGTAAGTGCTCTACCACTCAGCTATGCCCCAGCCCTCATGTTCTCTTAGATAGTCTCTAAATTACTTTAATAAATTCTCTTTAGATATTCTCTAAATTACTAACCCAAAATTTTTTCTTCATTTTTTTTTTGTTCATGCAAAACTAATATCTCTCAGCAAATCCTGTTAATTGCATGTTCTCAAGGTCATAGTTCTGTTTGGCCTCAGGTCCTCCTGCTCTTGTAGTGAGCATGTTTAGCTCAGAAGCGCTAGTGTCTGTGAGATGCGCTGTCTTTCATTGTCCTGTTTGCTTTGTCCAAGGTGGGTACTGGAAAGAAATGTTGGCAAAGGACCAACCATGCTGCTTCAGCTTAGGTTACCAGAACAAAATACCATACACTGAGTGGCTTCAACAACAGACCTTTATTTCTTGCTTTTGGAAGGTGGAAGTCCAAGGTCACCATGCTGCCTGATTGAGCTTCCCAGGGAGGGCTATGCACCTGGCTCTCAGACCAGAGCCTTCCTGCTGTGTATCCCCGCTTCTCAAGGCAAGGGAAGGAACATGTTCTTGGTGTCTCTTCTAATAAGGACACTAAATCCGTGATGAGGACCCCACTCTTGCGACCTCCTCAGAACCTAATTTCCTCCCGAAGACCCATCTCCAGCTGCTGTCACGCTGAGGATTAGGGCTGCAGCCTTTCACTTTGGGAAGGAGACAACACATGCCTTCAGGTTATAGCACTTCCTTTTCTAAAAATCCCTCTTAAACCCTCTCTGTCACCTTTGTTATTCTCATTTGATGGATGAAGAGGAAATTAAGAGTCCAAGACATGCCTCTAGTTGTCCACATCTAGACAACTTGCAAATGTGAGCCTGCACATAATCACACTCAGCCACAGGAACAAAATTAATTACAGTATCATCCTCACCTAGGGAGCATAACACCCATTAGTAACAACCAGGTGGGGATCAGCCTGAACAGATCTGGCCTGTGGTGGGGTTCAAGCGGGGTTCAAATTCATTTGATTCTCAGATGTACTGCTCAATTGTCTGACAAGTTGCATCCCACATCCACAGGTAGCAATGGTTATAATAATGGCACTTTTTGTAGTGGAGAGGATTTTGTGGTGTAGCGCAAGCAAAACACTTCTCAAGAGCCTAATGCAGTAAGCTCTCAATTAGTAGCTAACATGCAGAGAAGGTTGGCTTTTTTGTCTTTAAAAATGAATTTAATCATTTCACTTCATTTTTAGTAACATAATAATTACATACATTTTGGGGGTACAGTATGAAGTGTTTTTGGTTTTGTGTTGTTCTTGCTTTATTGTCCATTCTGTCCTCTAACTCCTGGGTTCAAGTGGTTCTCCTGAGTGGCTGGGACTCTAGTCACATGTCACCCTGCCCAGCCACTGTGAAGTTCTGATATATGTTTACAGTGTGGAATGATTAGATGAGGCCAGTTAACAAATCCATCCCTTCAAATCCTTACCATTTTTTGTGGGTGTCTATTGAAAACATCTGAAATCTACAATGATCTATCCACAGAGTTTATTCAATTTTTGTTTTGTTTTGTTTTGAGACAGGGTCTTGCTATGTAGTTCAGTCTGGCCTCAAATTCATGAAAATCCTCCTGTCTCAATCTCCCAAGTGCTGAGATTTCCAATTAAGCCTATGTCCAGAGGTACTAGGGTGACAGGGCTGGGGACAAGACGACACCCTTCCAAGCCAGAATGGCATGGTGTGTGCCCCATGCCTGGCCAGGAGGCTTCATTTTTATCAGTGGATAATGTCCTTGTCTGTCATTAGGAACAGTAGGATGCTAAGGGAGGAGACACAGACAGGGGACTTCTGGGGCTGGAGGGATGTTTCCACCTAAATCTTGACACTGAGTGAATCTGGAGATCCCACAAGACCCCTGAGCCCTTAAAGCAGAACTTAGACATGAGGAAGGAGGACAAGCTGTGTGAGGCAGCGGGGGTGCAAGAGGGGAGGGAAAGCCGTGTGGAGCGCTCTGAAGGTGCCACGCATGGCTCAGTTTTTGTATCACAAGACCACACTGTGAGGTTGGTGATATGATCCCCCTTTTACAGGCCAGAGAGAGGAGGTAGGGGTGTTAATGAGCTAGAGAGGGCTGAGAAAATGCATGGCTGCTCAGACTCCAAGGCCCATGCTTATTATATTTTTAAAAAATTTCTCTCTAACTCAGTTGGTAAGCTGAGGTATGGGGCTGCCAAAGCAGACTTAAGAAAAGCGAGTTAGGGACATACCAGCTCCTCCTTAAACACCTTCCTTCCTTTGTCAGTTGCCATCTATAAACTCTTTCAAAATAGGAGAATGGTTCTGAATTTTCCTATCATCTTGATTTGAGATCAGAAATTTGGGATTTCCAAGCTGACAGAGACACCCATGATTGTAAAGATGCCAGAAGGGGAACATCTGTGAAAAATCACAGGAGCAATGTCAACATCTGTCCTCTTGAAAGGAAATTGCCTAGGTTCTCCATTTCCAGCCAATCAATCCTGGAGGCCAGGATGCCTGCAGATTTAAATGCGTGTTGAAGCTACAGGAATGGCTAATTAATTCAGTTTGCATGCCTGTAAGATTTTTCATTGTTTCCAGTTAAAAAAAATTCTTTTTTGAATAGAGTATGTGTGCATATGGAAAAAATTATATTTGACACTATAAAAAGTTTACAGTGAAACTTTAATCTCTCCCTGCCCCAGCCTCTTGCTTCTTCTCCTCAAGGTCACAGGCATTGCTGCATTCTCTTAAAATTTTTCAGAGATACCCTTTATATATATTTATATAATATATTATAATATATTATATATAATATATTATATTATTATATAAATATATTATATATAATATATATATGTGTGTGTGTGTCCCTTCCCAGTTTTGAAACATACAAGTGATAGTACATTGTATATATTATCCTGCATCTTAATTTTTTTCACTGAGTGTATCTTTAGATTCTCACATATCACTAATACAGAGTTGCGGCATTCTTTTTAACAACTACATAGTATTCTAGTATGTGGATATGTGTAAACAGGTTAAATAGCTCCCTCACAGTGAACATACTGGGTATCTTGTCATTTTCCAATCCTACAGATGCCACAGAAGGCCTCTGACTGGTTCCTCATAATGATTTCTACGTTTCTGGAATATTTTCTGTTATAAGAGTATCTTTGTTTACCTGGAGCTTTGGTAAGTGTGTGGTGTATTGTAAATACCTGTGCCTGTGGCCCTCAGGTTTTGGGCTGCGCAGATTCAGGGCACTCTGGAAGAACTGGAGACTGAGCAAGCAAGGCCAAGTCCACTGAGCGCTGACACGGGGTGTCCTGGATGGCTGGGCTCTGTATGTTGTTGCACCACATCTCGCACTGTCATAAACCATCACCGTGAGCACAGTGGCTTTTCTGAGTCCTGTGAGTTCTAGAAAATTTTTGCACCTGACGGTGGTCTTGAGGACCCCAACAGCAGTCACTATAGAACGGGACCATCTTCTGTTTAGCTTCTCTGCAAGAGTAACTAGTGTGGGGGTAGGAGACCATGCCATTGTTCTTGGTCCTATTCTAGGTGCTGCTGATGGAGCCCTGAGCCTAAGTCTTTGAGCCAGAGGTCGCTGAGCCTTTGGGGAGCTCATGTTCTAGTGGAGGAGATGGAGCATTCTTCTCCCCAATAGAACCCAAAGTTTGACATATATTAGCATCCACGAAGTGTGGGTGAGTTTCTGTGGACACACGAGCTCCTTAACAGTTTGCCCAGCCCCATGTGGCCAGCCCCTGCCTGTCTCCCCGTCACCTCTCACCAGGCTCTCCACCTCACTCAACATCCCATTTCCTCCAGCACAGCCCTGCTTACCCAGGACCCTTTGCAGTACTATCTCACCCAGGAGCCTTTGCAGCACTATCTCTGTCTGAGTGCTTTCCTCACACTTCGCTTTGTCAAGCTCTTTGTTGTTGTTCTAGTCTTAGTTTAAATGTCACGGCCTCAAATCCCCCTGCCCCCTGCCGCACCGGCTCTGCCGCTGTGCACCCTCGGAGCATCGTCCGGTTCTCTTTCTTCAGAACTCCTCATTTTAATTTCACTCATCATCCTGAGTGGTGGGGCATTTGGATGTGCTGACTGTCAGAATGAGTCATCTAGGCCAAGTGTTATGGGCCCATCAAAATTCAGAATCTGGCCTCGGGTCTGGTGTGACGTTGTGCCAAGCCACAGTCTTCCGCATTGGAAACCAGCTGGCAGGATGCTGTCCAGGGCCCAGCTGCTCCCGTCTCCAGCCCTGTCCCTCTGTTGCTGCCCTCTTCACGTGCAGCTCACTCCCTGAGCCTTTTCCCTCCCTCCAGGCCAGCTGTTGAGCTCTTGAAATGTTCCCTGCAGAAGGAAAAGCGGGGTGACTCTCCACAGGCAGTGAGCTCTGTACCCAACCACTGGCAGCTGGGGCTTCTAATTTCAGGCCCGGGGAGGAAGCCGATTTCTGTGAAGAAGGTGGCCACAGGCCTTATCAAGGGCCAGTTCTGCACACATTTGAAATGTGTGTGAAGCTGTGCTATGTCTGGATTTTCTGTATGTATGCTGGGGCAGGGTTACTTATGAGCATTTGCCATGTAGTAGTGCAATATCAGTCATGGGGAGCCCCCGGGGACCTATGGGAATTCACGCATCATGTAGTCACTTCTCAGCTGAATCTTCTCATCTTTCCACCCCACCCCCAATGTGCTATGGATGGAGTGAGTGTCTGTGTCCCCAACAATCTTATGTTGAAGCCTCATCCTGAATGGGTTGGTATGCAGGGCCTCCATGAAGAGGACTGGCACAAAATACCAGACACACACAACTTCTAGGAGGAGAGGTTTACTTTGGCTTGTGGGTTTAGTCCATGACTGGATGGCCTTCAGGCAGGAACAGGATGGCAGAATGGCACGACAGAGGAAAAAGGGTCAACCTATGAGAGGAAACAAACAGAGGGAGGAGCTGGGGACAAGACGACACCCTTCTGAGCCACATCCCAGTGACCACCTCCAACCAGGCCCCACCTGCTACAGCACATTCAACCACCGAACCCAGCGATGCATAAACCCGCTGGTGAGTACAGTGCCCAAGATCCCGTCACCCTCCACACACAGGAGGCTTTGGGAGACACTTTAGACCCGAACCATAACAAGGAGACACGGGGAGGTGTCTGCTGTCTCCCCACCATGTGAGGACATAGTGAAAACGTGGCCATCTCGAGTCAACAAAGAGCCATCGCCAGACTCTGACAGTGCCAGCACCCTGATTCTGGACCCTCTAGAACCGTCGGAAAGAAATTTCCGTTGGCAACCCTCCCATCTATGGTAATGAGTTAAATTAGCCCACTCAGATGAAGACACTGTCCCTGACACATTTCAGAAAGGATGCAGGTGGACTCTGCCCTTGGGAACTTTTGCCTAGCAGGAAATGGGGTGGTGGAGCCTGTGTGTACATGATTGTAACCCAGGTTCATGCAATATAGAGGGTTGGACCAAACACTCCTAAGCGACGTTTTTCTGACTATGCTCTGTCTTTCTTGTTGGAGTTCATCTGCTTTCAGATTCTTCTCAGATGGCCCTGAGAATCCAGGAGGAGTTTTCTTTGTATTCTGCAACACAGCAGCCTCCTGTGGTCTCCACCAGGAAGATTGTCACCCCTACCAACTATTTTCTCAGACAATTATTTTTGCTCCACCTTCCTGCCCCCTTTTTCGGAAACTTGTCCTTTGCAGAGTCCTGGGAGATTCAAAACTCTGCTTAGGATTCTTTTGGCTGTGGCTCTGGCTGACTGGATTGAGGGGCGGATGTGGGATCAAAGGGCCATGTGGGCTTGCTCTCTTCAGGGAACTGGGAAGCAAGAATCTCTGAACTCATTTCTGGTGGGCACTGGAACCTGAGGGGGGGATGAAAAGCTGGTGGCAGCCTATTTGAATCATGGGCGCTTGAGACAAGTAGTATGGGGGAGGAGATATAGACAGAGACAGATAGAGACAGAGACAGAGAGAGAGACAGAGACAGAGATAGAGAAAAGAGAATGAGAGAGTGAGGCAGAAAGAGAGGGAGGGAAAGGAGAAGGGAGGGAGAGAGACAGAGAGAGAGAGAGACACAAACAGAGAGAGACTGAGACAGACACAGAGAGAATAAGTAGACCAGGAAATCCTACACAAACCAGATTGTGTTGGTTCCCACGGGTCTTTCTGTAACAAAGCCTTACCGTGCTTTCTCACTTTGAGTTTTGTGGGATACTTTGTTTCATGGGTTGAATTGTGTCTTTCAAAAAGCCATGTAGAAGCCCTAACCGTCTAGTAGCTCTGGACATAGCCGTAATTGGAAATCATGTCAGTGCAGATGTAATTAATGGGAAGCTGTACTGCAGTAGGGAGGGCCCCTGATCCCACCTGGCTGGTGTCCTTAGAAGAAGAAGGGAGTTTGTACTAAGACACAGGGGAAGCCGTGTGATGATGGAGGCAGAGGGTGATGCTGTCACACACCAGCGTACACCCGGGGCCACCAGAAGCAGGGAAAGGCGAAGATGGACTCTCCCTGAGAGCCTTCAGAGGGAACAGGACCCACCAGTACTTTGTTTTTGGCTTTATTCCTAAAGACTTGGGAGAGAATAGATTTCTTTTGTTTTAAACCACCTAGTTTATGGTTCTTTGTTGTAGCATCCCTAAGAAGCTAATGCATGTATTATACTTCGGGAGTGATCTCCACACCTTTTGATGAGATTACTTGGATCCTAGAGTCTAGATTGAGCTGCTAGTTTGCAGGGACATCATGGGACAGGGAGGTAGTGAACTGACCACAATGAGAATCAGTAAAATCCAGACAGAGACGTCCTGGGTTCTTTAATAGGACAATCATAAGGTAAAGAAAGTGATGGAAGCAGAACAGGTAGATAAAAAGAGATGGCATTTCACTGCTGTTGTGTTATTTCAAAAAACCTACAACCCTAGTCTAATCACAAAGAAATCATCAGATAGACTCAAATTGAGGTACACTCTATAAAATCCCTCACCAGTAGTCAAGCAAGAAAAAAAATGAGCAAGCTCCACACTTGTGTGTGGTTTTCAGCACAATTATCCCTTGGTAGCTGCAGGAAATTGGATCCAGGGCCCCCACAGATACCAAAATCCTCCAATGCTCAAGTTCCTCATGTACAATGGCACAGCATTTGCATACAAGTTACACACAGCCTCTGCTATACTCTAAATTACTTACACATAATACAGTGTAAATGCTATGGAAATAGTTGTTGTCTTAAGGAAATAATGACAAAAAATGTCTGCATGCTTGGTACAGAGGGAATCCATCCACCCCAATTATTAAATGCTTTTTTGTTTTTTGTGTTTCTTTGTTTTTCTCCGGTACCGGGAACCGAACTCACGACCTTGCACTTGCCAGGCAGGCGCTATTGCCGCTGAGCTAAATCCCCATCCCCTAACCCCAATTATTTTTAATATGCATTTTGTTTAGCCCACAGTTGATTGAATCCTTGGAAATGGAGTACTGACAGCACTGGTTTATTTTATGTGACAAAGTGTATCAGCAGGCCCCCGTGGTGGTTGTAGGACTGAGTCTTTGCTTGCTTGCTGCCGGTCACCCAGGGCTCCCATGCAATTATGCTGTGTGGCCTCCCACACTTCCTCAAAAAGTGGTGGGGTGTTTCTCTCTAGTCTGCCAAGATGGAATCCTAAACAGTCCATCATCAGCACCTCTGATGTACTCTGTTGGTTAGAAGCAAGTCACAGTTTCCAACCACCCTCAGGGAAGAGAGGATCACACAGGGGATCACACTGGATGTGTCTGCCTCAAAGGGTGTAACGATCAGGAATGAGGCACATAGCAGGATTCAGTGATCACTGAAGGGACAGGCAGATGCCAGAATTAAATCCTGTTTGGTGTTTGCCAGGGGCCAGCTCTACCCGTGCAGAGTCCTTTGGGTGAGCTGCCTGTGACTGAGGACTCACCTCCGCTATGAGAACCATTCTGAGACCTTACCAGCAAGAGTGACAGCCCACAGAATTCTGGGCAGCTGCTTCTCAGGTTGCAGGCGAATGGTTTTGGCTCAGTCCTGAAACCAGAATCATTTCAAGGGGACAGCTCCCTCGCTCTGGCTCTTCCAGCAGCAGATGCTCCAGTAGAGGACATGTGTCCACTCTGAGCAAGGTTGAGAGAATCAAATTAATTTCTTTTATGACCCGAGGCAAGTTTGAAATTGGCTCTTCTGAGATGAAAAAGGAAAGGTAGGAACGGCGTGTGAGCTTCCCCACTCCCTCCTTCTCTGCTTCCACCTCCTTCCTGTCGGAGCTCCAGAAATTTAATTGGGGTGGGATTCTGTCCACTGAGCAAGCAGCCGCCTCTTGCTGCAGCATGGGCCAGGCAGCAGAAAATTTTCAAAGTGGCATCTGTGGGCAGACATTGGGGCACATCTGACCCCATGAGGCTGGTGAGCCCTGGTAGATTTCAGTGACCTCTTAGACCTATATGCCAGGGATTGTCAGCAACACCAGAAATGAGAGAGACAGAGAGAAAGAGAGAGACAGAGACAGAGACAGAGACAGAGAGACAGAGAGAGACAGAGAGACAGAGACAGAGAGAGAAAGAGGCAGAGACAGACAGAGACAGACAGACAGAGAGAGAGAGAGAGACAGCAGAAAGAACAAAAGAGTAAGACTCAATTGTGAAGTCCAGCTTTTTGGTCCTATAATTGACGATTGCGAGGGTGACACGTTTCCTCTGAATCTCAGCCTCTAACGATAATGATTCTGCCTGGTATTTGGAAGAGTGTTGGGAGCAGAGCAACATATGTTCTTGCTGGCTGACATAGTCCCCGTTATGCTTGCTTTCCTGGTTTGGCCTGCCGCGAAAGTGTTCTGATTGGGCAGTAAATCATCCGTATGGCCACTCGTTCAGCTCTCACCCTCAGTACTGTTGGATGACACTTGGTTGTGGCAGGCAGCTACGGCTGGGTGTGGCTTGTCCCCAGAGGTTCATGTGCTAGGGGCCTGGTCCTGAATGTGGCACTAGGAAGTGGTGGGACCGTAAAGGGGTGGGGTTTAGTGCACTGGAGACATTGTCCTTGGAAGCAATTAATGCTGGTGTTATGGAGGTCCCCTGTCACGATGACCAACTGTTATAAAAGGGCTGGCCTTGAAGCTCCATCTGCCTTCCTGACACACTGTATGGCAGCTGTCTCCTCCCACATGCTCCCTCCACGATGCCACCCACCATGTTGTGATGGACCGGAGGGTGCTCTTGACTGAGAAGACGCTCATGCCATGTCCCTGGGCCTTCAGAGTCACAAGCTAAACAACCTTTTAAAAAATTGCCCAGCATTTTCCTTTCATTTCACAGTATCTAGCATACCTCTCACTTTGTCTGAAATTCTGTATTGCTTGTATTGTTTTTGTGTTATTTTGCAAATGTATATGTGTTTATTAATATGTTTTTGTTCTTTTATCTTTAAAATAAAAAAAAATTACCCAGCTTCAGGTGTGTTGTTATGGACAGATGAACAGACAATGGGTGAATACAGGCACTGTCTTGACTCTCACGATCTTTGGCCTCTACCCACTAAACGCCAGGAGCATCCTCCCCTCGTTTTTGCCACAGGTGCCTTGGGGAGGGGGAATTGCCCCTAGTCAGGAACCACAGCCTAGTTAGCAGACACTACTGAGTCCTTCCTTCTGGTATCACTGGGGGTAATGAGTAATTGGCCCCTAGTTTGGAGGGAAAACCGCCTAGTGGTTTTCTGTTGGTTTTGCTTGCATAATGTCCATTCCCCTTTTTCTTAGACAAGCATCCCAGTTTTTCAAGGGGAGGGGAGCACCTTTCCTTCTCCATTTTTCAGTCTCTGTGTTTTGGGTGACTTAAGAGAAAAGGGAGCCGCCCCCCACCCCTGCCCCGGCTGTGAGGTGAGGAACACCATCCCCCAGCTGGTGTGGCTGCCTTGGGGGCAGGCACTGAAGTTGGGCTGGAGCATTGGTTCCAGGACTGTTGCACCATCCACAGGGAAGACCAGTGCTCAGTGCACTGGAGTTGAAAGCCAGGGGTGTGGAAGCTGCTGGTAGTCATCTCCTCTTGAAGGATGGTCTGCCTGGGGACAAAGCCACTGGACAGCCAGGCTAGGAGAAGAGGAGGAAAGCTGATCACACGGCCAGTGAGTCTGTCTTCCCTTGAACTCAGACAGATTCCATCTAGGTTCAGCTTCTTCACTGAACCATTTTGAGCTGAGTGGCGATCAATGTGCTACTCAAAAAGGCCGTGCCCTCCCATGAGATATTTCCCCATCTCCTGTCCATAGATTCTGCATGTAGTGCTAGTTCTGCTCATGATCAGATTGGCGACAGGTCTAGAAGGAATATCACAGGAGGCCCCATTCTCTCCAAGGCTCTGCTACTGCTGCTGGTATCTTCCACCTCACCGCTCTTCACCTTGTTTAACATTGCTTGAAGCAACATCTTCTCTTCATTCCTCTCTACCTCCCTTCTCTCTTTCCAACACTCCCCCCTTTTAATTATCATTCATGTTTATAAAATGTGTGTATCAGCACACCCAGGCAGAAATAATCTTCTCTAGATTAAAGATCTAGTTTGCCGCAGTCTCCTCCACCAGACCCTGTCTTCCCTGGTGATAAAGGTAACTGTGAAGGAAAATCTGGAAAAATATACAAAACCACAGGAAGTCTCATCCACAGACCTAGAACAATTAACTTTGGATTATTCTCATCCTCTGCCTTTCCTGTATTTACATCATTGAGTTGATAGTCTATAGGAAATTTTACATAGACAGTGGTTTCTGAACTCGAGTTCTGAACTTAATTTGTTTTTATGACTTGGGGGAAGATGCTACGTTTGTGCGTGGTGGGAAAGATGGCGGTGGTCATGTTTGTCACTCAGTGGGCATTTTGAAAACAGAAGCAAAATTTTAGCAAGAACTTTTGTTGGTGAGCTGAATTGTTTGCAAAAAGAAGCATTTGTGAGCTGAGATATTACTGTACATTTAAAAATAACATGATAACATAGGATTTCTCCATTAAAGATTGTGGATATTATTTTAATGATTGCATGTGATTCCATTACATGAAGTAGCAGAATTTCCGAAGTGTTTTCTTATTGGTAGACACTCTTTTTGCAATAATATAGTAGCATCCTTGGATGTACATCTTTGCTCCCACATTGACTCACGCTCCTAAAATAAATTCCTGGCAGTCTATTTTCTGGGTCAAAGCAAATGAATATTTGTAAGTTCTCTAATATATAAATTGCTAAGTGGCTTTTTAGAAAAAGAATAAACCTGTTTATGTTCTTGACAGTACTGTGAGAGTGTCAGACATCACAATCATGGGTGCAGTTATTAGTATAGGGATCCAGCTAGTTCAATTATTGCCAACAGTATTCTAACACCATCCATTCTTTCACTAATAATAATAATAATAATAATGACAATAAAGCATAATATTCCAGGTCTTACTATGAGTTTTACAAGTGTTAGCACGTGTAATCCTTCCAGTTGCTTATAGTTTAAGTACTATTATAATTCTCCAATTATGGATGAGGATAACAAGGCCCCAGAGGTTAAGCCCCTGACCTAATTACCATGGCCAGAAAACTATGGGTCCCAGATTTGGCTGTCTGGCTTCCATAAGCATTAATTTTGATTTAGACAGAGTTGATTAGTTGAGAATAACTAGCTATCCCTAGTTATTAGCTGTACTGTGTCTAGTTTATGAAAGATCTAAGGAGGAAAAGCACTTCTACTCATTGCAAATAAAAATCAGGGCTGTGTTACTCTTTTTTTCCCAGTGTCTTTATCTTAAGGGTGTTGTTACTCTCCCAGCCAGCAGTGTGGCTGGGGAAATGACTCTCCTGATTCTGTGAATTCCAAAGAATTCCCACTAACTGTATTTTAAGGCAGGTTTTTTGGCTTCCGATGTGCACTCTCTGCAAGATGCCAGCCGCACCTGCTTCCTGGGCAAAGCACTGCTCCAGGCTGAGGGGGGATGTCTCTTGCTGTGCAGCTAGAGATTCACCTAATATTTGGCATTATCCCTGTAGGGGGATGTATTGCAATTTCTGGACAACCTTCTCAAAAAGTCATTAACTTGGCTTTTATTGCCTTTTCTTGGCTCAGGACTGATGCTTGGCTTCCAACATGTGTGACTGGGCAGACAGCATCAGCATCATTCAAAAACTTGGCACAAGAACAGACTCTCAGGCTTTACCCTAGACTTGCTGAGTCAGAAACTCTGAGGGTGGAGCCCAAAAATCTGTGACCCTGCATACCCTCCTGCTGATTCTAATTCATACTAGCTTAAGACCTAATGCTGTGAACCTGAGTTTCTTCTTCATAATATAGTAGTAGTTGTCACAGCAGTAGTGGCAATAGTGGTAGCAGTATATCTGCCTCATGGATTATTGGGAAGATTACATGAGCTAATTAAAACCATTGACCCACTGCCTGGCATACAGTAGGCACTTAATAAGTGGTGGTTTGTGTTATTTCTCTGAGCTTGTCAGAGGTTTCTGCAGTGAACCCATGTAGCTTTTTCTGCTCTGTGACCACTCCTTTAACAGTCTTTCTTTGCACTGTGGATCTGGTGATTGCCAAGCACAATTTCATATTCCCATGTCCTCTGTTAGGGTGTGATGATCCATCACAGTTTGGTGAAGACACTGTTTTCTGGGGATCTGCAGCTTTAGGAGAGGTCTGGAGGAATGAGGACTGGTTAGAACCACTCACTCAGTGCTTTTCAAACTTGAATCCATGTGACTCACCTGGGGAATTTTGTTCCAAGGCACGTTCTGATTTGGAAGGTTTGGGGATATTTCTGAGTTTCTGCATGCCAATGGGCCCCTCCTAGAAGAGGATGGGGCCCTGCTGGTCTGTGAGTGTCATCCCTGGAAAAGTATATCTCACTTTCAGCTTCACTTGAGAATCATCTGGGGGAGATTTTCAAAGAAGCAGATAGATCCCCCCACTTCCCCTCCTGCCTCAAGTCTCTTAAATTCCAATTTCTGAAGGTGAGGTCTCAGGCTTTTCAAAGGTTCTCTGGTTAGCACTTAGCTGTAGCTGGGGGAAGAACTACTGCTCTAAGGAGACAGACCACCAGACCTTTTTATGTGTGAGGTCACTTTCTTTGATGGTGTGAGGTCACTTTCTTTCTGATTTCAGTTGCTTCCAAGTAGGGAAGAAGCAGAATCCAGGCTCCTGTTCAGCGTTTCTGCCATCCTGTGCCCCTCTCTGGGATGGGTTTTTCATGTGGTTGGGGCAGTGCCATAGGGAGACGGAACATCCTCTCTTCTCTCGGTCCTTTCAGATGACTGAGGGACTGCTTCTTTCTGGACTGCTTTGTTCACTTCTCAGCCCCAGATCTAGATTGTGCGGCTGACAGCTTCACCAGTGTTTGACAAGTCACGCTAGCTGACAGGAGTGTGAACCAGCTTCTCACCTGTCAGGTGGCAATAATGAAAACTGGTGGTTGGCACCAAGCAGGGAAGTTGACAGCTGGTAGAGGACTTTCTTCCTGTTTTGGGCATGCCCTGCTGGGACATCTCTGCTCCTGTGTTTATCCAGGAGGGGTGGCTCTCTGAAGCTGATTTCATCTTCCTGGTGGAGCTGATTTCTTCCACTTCAAATGGACTTTCCTTAACCTGGACCAGTTGACCATGACCTGGAGACAGTGTTGCTAGGAGACCAAGATGCAAAACAGGTGTCCAGGATGCTATTGCTGTAGCCCTGCCTGGAGGCCCAGATGTCTGGCTCTTATTCCAGTCTCTATGTGGAGGACTTTCTCACCTGTGGAGTTGGTGATTCCCTTACAAGTAGGGCCTATAGTCAGTGACATTCACCAGTGTCTGAATACTTGCACAGCATGGCAAGCAACCACTCTTCTTTCTGCCACCATGGCCCCACCTTTCCACCATCTGGTATTGAAGAGTTAATGGCTGGCCTAGTAGAGAGGTTGATAAGATTGGGTCCCCTCCTTATTCTGATCCTCAGTGCCCAGGACATAGAATTTTTTTTTTTTTTTTTTTGGTATTGGGAATCAAACTTGGGACCTTGCGCTTGCTAGGCAAACGCTTATGCTTCTGAGCTATATCTCTGCCCCTAGAATTGTTAAATGTGGGATCCCACCCTGCTGGGGAGTCTGGGGACAAAGGTGAATGTATCAGAGGGAGCTTTAAGCATCAGGAGCTAAAAAGGCTGGCAGCATCTGCCTTTGAGGGGAGGAATTCAAAGTGGAGAGAAGCTGCAGCAAGAGAGCTTTGTTTTTTCTTTTCAAGCCATTTTTTATCATGAGATTGTGTTGCTCTGGTAAAAAGAAATTTTAGAATTCTTAAAAAAATCAGAAGTGAAAAGAATTCCTTTACAACCATGAACAGAATAGTTAATAAGAGCAGCACTAATTAATGCTATATACGCACTTATTTCAATGTACTAGGTTTTTCACATGTCACTTAATTCACCTTTTCACTAGGTGACCACCTTGCCTTGGATTAAGCCCTTTCCTGGTTTGGGCACTGAAATTTTCATGTCTCTAGTGCTTCCTGGTTCCAGGCAAGCACATAGGATGGCTGGTCACCCTACTGCTACCCCAAGAGGTGGTTATTATTAACCAAAGGTATCTTAGAGGGGAGGAGGTAAGCCCCCTCCCCAGCTGGTTGGTGGTAGGCATGGTTAGTTAAGGGCCCCACAGCTGTTGGTGGAAGAGGTTGGGTTTGAGCACATCCTGTGTGCCTCAGAATCCAGTACTGTTTGCCAGCTTCATACGTGGAAACTGAGAGGTGAAAGGGCTTTAGGATCATGATTCTCCCTTGTTTGTGGACAGGAAGACTTGGAGCAGAGTGGTGAAATATCCTTCCCAAGGTCACAAGAGGAGTAAGTTTTGTTTCCGAGGGACTGTTGGACTGGAAGTCAGGGAGATTTATTCCACAGCAGGGACCCATGTGGAGGCCTGCCAGTTGGCTTGGAGAGTAGCATGGGGTGCACCTCCCTGAAGGAGGAAGCCTGGCATGGTGCGGTGGGCATGGGGGCCCGGGTCTGTGCCCAGGGCTGGTGGGGGAGGAGAGAGGCTGCTTATAATTTACATAAACAGCAGGGGCAGCCTGGGGGAAAACAACCCAAACAAACTCTCAAAGGATGTTTTGGACTTAATCCCAAGATCGGAAGCAGCTCAGTAAGATAAATAAGATAAAGTTGGTGTGTCTCTAAGGTTGAGCGATCATATCACTATTGCGTTTGAAATATTCATGAGGAGAAGGGAGGTAAGAGAAACAGCTCCAGAAACATATTCTGCTTTGAAAAGGCAGAATTCAAAGGCATGAAAAATGAATCAGGGAAATTAATGTTGGGGCGAAGGTGGGGGGTGAGCTGGTGTGTGTGATGGGGACAATTGCTGCCCAGAAGGAATAGGGAAAGAGATGTGGTGATGTCTCAGACTGGGCTGTGATCAGAATTCTGTATCTCGCCTGGAATGTTTGAAATGTCAGTCGTCTCATAGATCATTTGAAGCCGACACTTGGCCGCATAATGGATGATCCCAGCTAGCATTAAAAAGCAAGATAGGGTAGGGGGTACGGAATGGGGAGGGGTGGAGTAGGGCCCGGCAGCGGAGATGAGAAAGAGCAGGAAAGTGAACTAACTCCTGTGAATTATGGATGAATTTCTGCTCTCCTAAAGAGCGCTGTGTAGAGGAGAAAGATGCCAAGAAGCAGGAATTTCTAAGCCTGGCTCTGCCCAAATTTTGTGCTTCCTTGCATGTCTCTGAGCCTGTTTTCCCCTTTCTGAAGCCAGGTTGTTGGACTGGGTGTCATCCTGGATCACGCCTCTCAGGCACTGTGTGATGTTCTTGGAAACTGAGGACAGCTTAAAGCAAAATAGTCAAGGATGTTGTGCCTTTGACAAATGGCAGCTGTTGGCAGAGCTCTGCAAGGCCACACCGTGTTGATGAGGCCAGGAGGGTCGTCCTGTTTTCCAGGCAAGTCCATGGAGTGCCAGCTGATGTGGTCATTCTAGAGAAATCTGGTACAAAAGCTCATGAAATCTGAATGTGAGCCCTGGTAGCAGCAACAGCGTTAGCATCTCCAGAAGTCTGCAGGAAATGTGAGTTATCAGGCTCCTTTTTGGACCTCTGGAGTCAGAATCCTCCCTTTCACAAGACCCCTGGGTGAGTGGTGTGCACCTTAAGGTCTGAGTGGCAGCAATTCTGCTCCTGGCTTTGTATCCCACAGAAAGTTCCACTCAGGGATGTTCAGGGGGTGGAACAGTGGCAGTGGGGAATGGAAAGGACTCAAGCTGTCCATGAGGGAAAAGATTGGCAAAACATGATGGATGCTCACTGTGGAGGACTTCTGCATAGCAGTTAGGACACAAACTGCAAATGGAGCCCAGCCTGCCCCGGGAGAGTAGGTGTGTTGTGTGTCCAGCAATGTGTACAGATCCCCAAAACAAAGTATGGGAGCAATAAAGTAAGCACTGGAATCCATTCCACAGCAAGACACAGTTTTTGTTGGTTAAAAGTGTATTACACATACACCAACAGAATTTGTTTTAATGCTCTGCAAGGGTAGGGGTTTTTCTTTTTTTTTTTTTGAGACAGGGTCTCACTATACAGTTCAGGCTGTCCCTGAGCTCACTTTGTAGCACAGGCTGGTCTCGAACTCACAACGATCCTCCTGCCTCAACCTCCTGAGTGCTGGGACTACAGGCGTGCGCCACCACATCTGGCGGGGTTTTTCTTGATTTTCTTCACCACCATATCCTTGGTTTCTAGTAAGCACTCAGTACTTGGTGTGCAGATGCATCTTGTGAGAATATGCACACGCACAAGAGAAGGGGAATAAATCAAACAAGAGGAGTTTGCACCTTGTGATGGTGCTTTGCTAGCAGCAGGGGGTAATTCACAGCTTTCTGACCCTGGGGTGAAACAAAAGCCCTAGTTCACGTGGGACAGACGCTGCCTAGGCTGGACTCCACTTGCAGAGTTCATCCCACCCAGCGGTTGCTTGGTTGCCATCCTGTGGTCTATTCAAGGTCCGGTTTAGTCACCTTGTGGCTTGCACCTCCTGCTTTGTCTCTAATGCTTTGGTGACCATTTTTTGCAAAACAGATCCTCTGCATCATGGCTCACTGCAAAGTGCTTCCCATGTATCACCTCCCCTGTCCTCACAATGCTGCCTAGACCTGTGGTTCCCATAAAGTACATTTGGCAATATCTGGAGATATTATTGGTTATGTCTGGAGCTGGGGGAGACACTATACTGCTAGCATCTATTGTGCAGAGGTCCAGGATGCTGCTAAACATCCCACAGTGCAGAACTGCCCTTCACCCCCAGCAAAGAGTGATGAAGTGTGTGAGGTTGAGAAATCATGCCCTAAGGTAGGGTGCTCTACTGTGTCTCTTGTTACAGGTGAGGAAACTAAGGTATGGGGAGGTTGGGTCCCACATCTGGTAAGCAGTGTCAGAGGGAATTAGAGCAATTGCCTCTCTGAAATCAAAGTCCAATACAGCTCTCTGGAAAAATACACACATGGCTTTTGACTCCCTCACTCAGTTATGTTACAGCTAGGATGAACAGCAACCTGGGATTACTCAGGACTGCACAGTTCACAGAATGAGGGACTGTCAGTGCTCACTCTGATATGGACGGTCACCCTATCGGGGTCCACACTCTGGGCATCTGCGTTTGTGACTTGATTACCATATTCAGTGTGCTAAGTTCATAATATGGGCTAATCACTATTGGTGTAGGAGCCAAACTCCAGTCTCTGGTTCATCTACAATGACTTTTATGCAGAGTGTTCAAGGGCACAGCCAAGTTTCACTTGTCCTGAAAGTATTTATCTGTTAGGTTCATGAATTAAGTCACAAGTGTCCAGGTGGGTCCGAATTTGCCCTTAGAGGATTTTTGAAGTTGGAGGAATACATCCACTGGGCACTGTGTGATAGAGAGGAAAACTGTCCTAAGATTTGGTGCCAAGGTCAGGGTGCCCATTTGACCTTGAACAAGTCATTTAATCTGTCTGGGTGTTCTTATTTGAAAGATGAGTTGATAATCAGAACTGTGATTATGAGTGTCTCATGCCAGGCACTGGGCTAAGCATTCGTCTGGAGGTGTTTTACTTAGGAGGCATCCCAGGGTTGTCCGACTCAGCCCTCCTACAAGGGGAGGGGAAGCTCTGGGTTCCACGCCCAGCTGAAGGACGGAGTCAGGATGGAAACCTGCATTGTCCTGCTACAAAGACCACACTTTTCACTGTAAGGTAACATATTGAGGCTGTTTCTCAGGAGATGAAAAAATAAGCCAATTAGGGCCCCAAACCAGGAGGTGGTCTCCAGGGCAGTGCATTCCATGTGCTTGCAAAGCGCTGTGTGTTTCTTAGCCCAGCACCCTGGAAGGCATCACTGACTCCCTGACACCCGTGCAGTTGCCCTCCGCTGACCTTGCCTCCACTTCTGAGCTCCGGCTGGCTCCCCTGGCGGGCATGTTTGATGTGATCAGTGGGTTCTAAACATGGCTCAGCCCCAGAAACCGCCTTCTTTCATGGAGAAGCAGAGCTGGAGTGTCTTGCTGGCAACTGGCCTGTCTGTCTTCAGCACTCCTGTAGAGTGGTGGGGCTGTGTCAGCTCTGAGCGCCGGCAGCAGATTCACCTACACCTCTTTGGTCTTGGTTCACCCAGGGCTCCCAGATCGGAGGTCTGCCGCAGAGACTGATTTCTTCCCATCTTCAGCTGACTCTCTCCTTCTTGTATATTAACCCTTCTGAGAATAACATGTGCCCCATTTTCAGAGCACTTGCTATGTGCCCCCAACAGTGCCCAGCATTTCCCACCCAGGCCAGTAGCCCTCGTCTAAGGCTTTCTTTCCTCCATTTTCCAAAGCTTGTAAATGTACTGTAGACACCAGGAAGAGGCCCTGGCAAATGTAGCTATTCAGCAATTATTTGTTGAATGCGTAAATTAGTGAGGGTGTGTTAGTTTCTATGCTAAACTTACAATGTGTATTTCTTTTAAATCTTACAGTAATCCCACAAGATAGGCACTGATTATTTTCTTGTTACAAACAATGAAATAGGCCCGGAGAGGTGATATAACTTCTACCTAAACACACAGACAATACACGTCAGGTCAAGAATGAGAACTTAGTTCTGTCTTTCTCCAAATCCCACGCCACTGTCCTATGCTGTCTCCCCCATGTGGAGATATAATTTCAGTGTGTGCACATACATCTCTCCATAACACACCCATAGGTATGTATACTGATCCTATGCACACATCACTTGCATAAACATATCAATCATCCCTAGCTGTGTAACAAGCAACCACAAGTAGATTACAAAAAAAAATAAGTATTTGTGTCTTGCTTATAGGTGTGTGCTTTGGCTGGGAGACTGCTTTAGACTGAAAGTGAATTTCAGGTCTGATCCTTGTGTTTACTTCTGGGCCAAGCCTGGGAAGCAATGATTTTCTGGTGAAGACTGGCAGCTTCCAGATGTGAAATATCTGACGCTTACAAGCTGAGAATCAGAACACCGCCACCTCTGTCCTGTCCCACAGACCAGAACAAGCCCTAGACCAGCTGGACAGGGAGGTAGGTGGTGGAGGGATTGGGGTGGATATTTGCTGAATATACATACACCAATATCTTACATTTCATCATCTACAGATATATTTGTACTCTTTGCTTCCATGAACCCAGCTTCAGCAGGGAGTTCCTTTATGCTCCTTACTTTACTGCATGATAAATTCCTTGTTTAAAAACTGGGACAAAAAAATGGCTAGCTTATGTTGAGAATTAACTCTTACTGTTTACTTGAGTTAAGCAAACATGCACAGAGCTCTTTACCTATAATAAAATGACACAGACAAATGACAAAGTTTTGAGCTTTACAGCCACCAATTTTCTGGGTTTTCTTGATTATCTAGATGACCTTGAAGATCCTTCAAGACTGTGCTCTAGGCTCCTTCTCTGTGAAATGGGTGTGAAACACACAAGTAGCCCTTCACAGCACACCATAAGGATTAAGCAAGAAGATACATGTCAGTGTTTAGCACAGTGCTTGGCTCTTGAAGTCATTCAAAAATGCTAGCTGTTTTTAGGACTATTAATGTGATTCTTACAACAGGAGCAGGCCGCCCATATGTTTAGATGTCTCACAAGGCTATTCTCCACTGCCCCTTACCTGTGGTCCTTAAACCCATCTCCTTCCCAGTCATGACCCTATTCTGTCCTTCTAGACTGGCCTTGGGGTTTGGTCTTCTTGCTTTGGCTCAAGTCTCCCTCCCTACTGAAATGTCTGAACTCATCTTACTGCCTGTGCCTTCTGGTCTTCCCTGTCCCATCAACCCCTGGACCCCCTGCCTGGCCCGAACATGGCTCTCCCAGGCAGCTGGTACCCAGTCGCAGGCTGGTTGTGGATTTCCAAGAGAATGGGCTGTGGGAGGGCCCTCCGCTCCCCACCAACAGCAGCTCAGACGTACACGAGTTGGGAGTGGTGTTCTATCCGCTCAGGATCCCCCGGGAGCTGTCAAGCCTGGAAGCTTTGCAGTGTAGGCAGTCTGTTTGTTATGGTCTCAGGAAAATTCATTCTGCCTACAAATGCGGTGACCTTTAATTTTTTTTTTTCTCAGAAATTTCCAAGACGCACATTGACTCTTCCTGTCAACGTGGATGGCTCTAATGCTGCCTGGGGCATTTAGATTGCATTTGCCAATCGCTGACTGCTGTAGCCAATTTGTTCCTGATCTCAAGGTCGATTTTGAATAATTTTAGCTGGTTAAATCTCTTGCATTGAATAACTGGGAGATATACTGTAAGGAGGGAGCAGGAAGGGCAGGAGGCTGTTTTTCCTTTGTATCAGTTCTTAGATTGTGGGAAGTGAGAAGGCTCCAAGCTCTGTCGTGGAGGGCCTGGGTGGCCTTGAACTAGGGAGGAGAGAATAGAGTGGAACGAGTAGCTAGGTGTGGTGGAAGTAGTGTCAGGCACTTGGCTTGTACCAGCTGGTGGATCTAATGCCCATGTTCTTTTCACTCTTCCTCCCTTACTTCAACTTCAAGGCCAGGGCTTGAAAGCCCAAGCCCTCTGCACCGCTCTTCTTAATCCACCCAGATGGGTACATTTTGCAACACCCCCGTTAGAGTAGAGCAGGTTGTGTTAGAATTTGCCAAATCCCCTCCTGTCCTTTCCTTCAGATTCCTTCCTCTGGTCTGACGTGGTGTCTGGCTCCCCAACAGTGGGCCAGGACCTGCTATGGGTCGGATTCAGCAACTGTTGTTTGGTCCTAGGATGCAGATCTAAAAATGGGTGTGGTCCAGACTGACGGCTCAACCTGGGGTCTTCCAGACAAGAATGCCTGATTTGAATGCCCTGGAGTCATGTGACTTAAGGTGGGCTCCTTGGAAGGCTGAGACAAGGTATAAGGCCAGTGTGGTCTATTTAGGGGGATTTTAGGAGTGGAGAAGTGAAGGCAGGGGGGTGGGAAGGAGCCAAGCAGCAAAGGGTTGAGGCCAGGGCAGGCCAAGTCTAGCCTTGGTCAGATCCCATGCGGAGCTCTGAAATGTCCCATGTCATAAAGCTGTCTTGGCCTTGAAGCAAGAGGCCTGGACTCCTGTACCATCTCTCCCCAGCCTCCCACTATCCCTTAGGTGGGATGGGATGACTCTGCTGGTGAGAAGGCTCATGCTAGCCCAGGGGAGTTCTCTAGAAAGAGGATCATCATAAACCATAAGGCACAGACTGGCAAAGGATGGGTCAGTTGGTAAAGGGGATTTGGTGGGGCACCAGGAGCTGCTGTAATGTTATATAGCCCCCTTGTCTCAGTTTTCCTTTTCTGTAAGATGGGATGTTGATAAAAGTGGTCTTGGGGCACTGATGCAAGGATGAAATGAGATATCTGTGTTTATGTGACTGGCACAAGTTTCCTGTCACTGCCTTTGCACAAAGTGAGGGCTCAACAAAAGCTGTTATCATTCCTGGAAGTTGTGGAACAATACTGAAAACAAAAACATGCATTGCTCCATGTAATTCTTGTAGCTCTTAAGACGGAGCTCCTACCTCTACCCCATCTTACAGATACGAAACCAAGGCACAGGGAGGCAAAGCACCTTGCTGAGCTCTCAGAGCAGGGCTGAGGTTTCAGTTCACCTGGTCCGGCCCCTGAGTCCCAGGTGGGTAGAGGACGGACTCTTCTGATCATGGGACATCTTTTTGCCACTCTTGGCTCCTTGAATCTTCCATCTTCTTCCTCGACTCTTAGTATTTGCGTATTTTATTTTCTGTGCTGGAAACATTTTCTCCCTTTAGCTTGTTCTGTTCTGGTTTATCCTTTGAATTTGATCTTAGATTGGGCCTCTTCCAGGAAGCCCTCCAGGTTAGTTGTCTCCTCTCATTCCCCTTTACTATTCCAATCAAAGCACCTAGTAAACCATATTATCATGTCCTGGTCACTAGTGTACACCTTCATGAAACTGACATTTTGTCTGTCTCAGCGTTGTGACTATAGCACCTAGCATTGTGTCTGGCACATAGTAGGTACTCAATAAATGTTTCTTTCCTGGCTGAATGGGCATTCTGGATTCAGAACCAAATTGCTGGAGGCTTACAAAAGTTCTCGCTGAGCTGAATCAAAATGAGATAAACTTCATTCTTTCTGGGAAGGTTTTATAACTAAAGCTGGCATGACTGAATTAAAGTTTTCAGAACCTGTGAACAGAACCTTCCTCCTTCCTCTTTGAACATGAGATGGAACTCAGGGAATTAGATCACACTTCTAGTGTAGTAACCAACATGCCTTCAGAGTCTTCTGCCATCTTTATTTAATCCTTGCTCTGTTCATTTATTTAATGAAATGGATTTATTTCTTTTCATTTGAAAGCAAGAGAATCACATTGCTGAAATTTGGGAGACCTAGAAGAGAAGAGAAACCCACCACGACCTCTTGTTAGTGCAGTTCTTTTTTTTTTTTTTTTTTGGTTTTTGGTTTTTCTCCGGTACCGGGAACTGGACTCATGACCTTGCGCTTGCCAGGCAGGCGCTTTTGCCGCTGAGCTAAATCCCCAGCCCCGTTAGTGCAGTTCTTTAGGGTCTCCCTTCTCCATGTTTACTTTTTCTCTTTTTATTAAACGTACTTACAACCATATTATGAGTATAGTTTGTAAATGGATACTACTTTTACTTAGCAAAGTGAGATTTTTCCAGCCAGGTTTAATGACATAGTTTTAAAAATAATGATCAATATTTTTTTCTTACTTTTTCCCTTTTGATTTCTCCCATCCAAGTGGCATGTGCACATAGGACACAGTAACAGCACAGGAGAATTTATAAGGAAAGCAAGAGTCCTTGCCTTTCTCCCTCCCCCGGTCGTGCTTCTCACAGGCAACTGCTGGAAATGGTGTTTCCATTTTTAGGTCTTCTAGTGTTTATCTCTGTAACTCCAAATAAGATGCTTATGCAGCTGTTTCTCGATTTGTCAATTTAAGACATTTTCTATTGACTCTCTGACATACAAGATGAAGGTGCAGCTTATTGACATGGTCGCTCTTCCTGCCCGCCTCTGCTTCCCCAGTTTGTACTTGAAAAAGGGAATTCATACGCATGGAGAGTCACAGCCAGAGGTGACAGCACCCAGGACAGCGCCTGGTCCAACACACCCAGCACCCATAAGGGAAAATGTCTTACATTTAATTTTCAATTTGCAATGTCTCACACCCAATTAAAAAGTAGTTTTAAAAATAATTTTAAAAATTAGCTTAAAAATAGTTTTAAAAATTAGTTTTAAATAATTTTTAAAATCTTTAAAAAATGACTCAGCCCACCGTGGGTGGTGGGTGGGGGTAAAGGCCTCCATTGCACCCGTCAACTCCCAGAGGCTCTGGGTCTTTCTACTCTCATTTCAGTCTTCTCTTGCCCCCTTTCTGGGCTCCTCATGTACTTGTGCTTGGCTAAGGATGACAGCCAATGTTTGGGACCTCCAACACTGAGAAGTGCAGACCGTTTCCCCCTCTGAGCCTGGCTGACCTGGGATGCTCTGGCTGCTAGAGAACTGTGGAAGTATTGCCATGAAGTTTTGATCCTAATCTTTAAGTTGCAGGCAGTTCCTGCTTCCTGCCCTTGGGAACTCTTAGTCTTAAAACGTCTAGTCACCGTGCAGGATGTCTGAGGACTCCCTGGAGAGACACCTGGAGGGAGCCCCAGACAATGTGGAGAGGGAGAGGGGGCCCTGCTGGGTTTCCAGCCATCCAGGTTCTAGCCTTCCCCTTGAGGACAGCAACCGAGTCACGGCAGCTGTCCTGGAACCTGCAGATCAGCCCAGAAGGCAGCTGCATATCAAGCAGTGACAACAGTGGACCCTGTGTGGAACAGAACAATTCCTCAGCTGGGTCCTGCCTAAATGCCTGATTCTCAGAATCCTGAGCTAAAATAAAAACAGGTGTTGTTTTAAGCTATAGCATTCTGGGATAAGTCAGAGCAGGATCCCTCTGGAGATACCCAAGGTCACAGATTTTGAGAGAGGTTATCTTAGCTTAGCAACAGCTCCTAATACAAATACACTAATCCTTTATTGGGCTGTGCAATCCCAAAGAAGCAGGACAGAGGGAAGGAGAGAAAACAGATGAAAAGGGCCACAGCTTCACAAAAAACACAGTTAGTTTCATGGAATACCCTGGAGTAATCTATCTGCCACCTCCCTTCTGCTGCCTGTTCTTACTGATCAAAGCTTGCCCCAGCCTGTACTTCTGTGCTATGTCACCAGCCTCTCCTAGCAGCTACAGGGGAATCCAGAACCTCTGGGAGTTGATGGATATGATGGAGGCCAGGCTTTACCCCTGCCAAGGGTAGGCTTAGTCACTCTTTTTAAAATTTTAAAAATTATTTTATTTTATTTTATTTTTTGTCTTTTTTGAGGCAGGATCTCCCTATGCAGTTCACTCTGGCCTTGAGCTCACTTTGTAGCTCAGGCTAGTCTTGAACTCACAATGATCCTCCTGCCTCAGTCTCCCAAGTGCTGGGATTACAGGCGTGCACCACCATGCCCAGCTAAAAATTATTTTAAAGGAGCTTTCATTGGATGTCACTATGATAGTTATAAGCTTGAGTAAGAAATGTCTGGCTGATTGGTTTAGTGTTGATTTAGCACCCCGTGCATGGCTGACTTAGTGTGTCTGGGTGATGGGCCTACTGAAGAGGGGAGACCCACCTGCATGGGTGGCACCAACAACTAGACTTGTACCCTGGGTGGAATAGAAAGGGAGAGAAGAAGGAAGTCTCATTCCTGCTTCTTGGAAGGAGCTGCAGTCTGCTCTGTCACCTTTAGACATCAGTCTCCAGCCTTCCAGGGCAGACTCTTTAGCCTTCCAGCACAGATCCATCAGCTTCCTGATACTGATCCACACAGGACTCTGCAGGGGGCTCCAAGTACTAGACCTTCAGCTGGATCCTCCGGCTCTCCAGACGGCAGATGGCCCTTTTGCCTTCTTCCTCTCCAACTCTGCAGGCAGCCATTATAAGCCTTCCTTGTAAATCCTTCAGATATCATATATAAAATATATACTTTATATAGATCTGTTCCTCTAGTGAACCCTAACTGATACACAGATATTGCAAATTTTACCTTGCTAGGTGCTGGAAAATTCTGTGCTGGGCCCTGTCCCAGGTGCTGAGCACTGAACCAAAGATTTCTGCTTTTGTTGAACTTTCTTCTTAGTGTGGGAGACAATCAATATTCCACACACTGGGTTCATGTTTACTACTATTATCCAGTTATAGACAGTGTCATTATGAACACTTACCCCTAAGCAGTCATAGTTTTTAGTAGCTGCGTAATATTTGATTGAATGGATATAGCATTGTTTAATGAACCATTTCTCTATTGATGGGTAATTAAATTACTTTCTCCAGTAGAAGCGGTCAAGAAGCTTAATTGCAATGAAGAGAGGGAGAGATTATCCTGCATTCAATGAGGGAGTGGCCACTCTTACACTCGGGACCAAGGATGGATCCCCTTTGACATATGAACTAGGGTTTGCCTGAATTGGACTGTGTACCTGGCATAGCCCTGGCCATCATAGGGCACGATGGGGGAGTTACTGGGATGTCAGGGAGGACTGCAGACACCTCTCTTCTACATGGTCTCCTGTGCTTTGACTAAAGCATGCTCCCTAACACCCCTTCCATCACCCGGGCCTAGAGTCAAGGCCTTTGATGTCTTCACATTTATCATTTTCCTCTGTTTTCATGCATCCTTCTCATTTGGGCTCTTATCTTTTTTCCTGGTGGTTTTGTCTTCATTTTTTATTATTTATTTTTATTTTGTATTGGCACATGTTTTCTGTTTCTCTTTGTTTTTGTTTTTTTTTTTTTTTCCGGTCCCAGAAATCGAACTCATGACCTTGCACTTGTCAGGCAGGCACTTTGCTGCTGAGCTAAATCCCCAGCCCCTTTCTGTACATAATAGTTACGTTCACTGTGTGGAGTGGGCATGCATACATAACACATCTTAATTCTCTTTACCTCCTCTTCCTGTTTGCTTCCTCCCTCTCCCTCAATCTCCAGATTGCCTTTCCATTTGCAAAAGATGTATCTCCCTGTTTCCTATTATCCATCCTATATTTTTCTCTTGAAATATTTTACACTTTGTTTCTCATAAAAGAGAAACCATGTAATATTTAAGCTTGTGGGTCTGACTTCTTTCACCTAACATTATTGTCTCAAGGTTCATCCATTTTTTTTTACAAGTGACTCAATTTAGTCTTCTTTATAGATGAGTAATACTCCACTGTGTATAAATACCATGTTTTCTTCATCCATCTGTTGATGGACATACAGGCTGCTTTCCAGATTTAGCTATTGTGAGTTGTGCTGCTACGAACGTGGGTATACCTGTGTCAGTGTGGATGCTCAGCCTTTTTGCCTGTCTTGAAATTGAACTTCTTGTCTTCCACTGTTCTCTAGTCTCCATTGATAATTCCACTGTCTGCAGTGGAGGAAGTGGTAGGTGCTGTTGGTGCGTGGCCATGTCGCTTGGTGCTCAGCATTCCTGATCTGGCATCTGGCTGCTAGAGCAAGCCAGCCCCTGTGGAGCAGGCTGGAAGCAGAGTGAACACGCGGGAGCGGCTCCCCCAGCCACCACTGAGGGTGGCTGTCCCACCTCCTCAACCTAGGCTGAGCCGTGCCCCAGCTGCCTCCCAGGGGTCTCTGGTGGGACACCTGTTTATTAATATGACTGGGATGGCTTCCTCCCTTCTGTCTCACTCTCCATTGGTCCCAGTGTTTCCCACAATCACTCTCCAAATAAGCTGTTTGCTTTCTCTTAGGATCTGTTTCTGGGGATACTCAGAGACAGGGAAGAGTCCTGTGAGGATACACAATGCAGGGATCCACTCTAGTCCTGAGGAATGGCAAAGCTCAATTTCCTTTGAATGTAAATTTTCTGAGCTGAGACTGAGCATAGTAAGAATTAGCTGAGTAAAGCAAACCTGGTGAAAATAACAGAGGAAGGATGTCCCTGGTATAGGGAATAGCGTGTGTGAAGGTCCTGGGGCAGGAACACCCGAGTGGCTGGCAGGAGGCAGAGTATAATGGACATGTTGGAAAGATATATAAGTTGACAGTGCATTTGCCCTTACATCTATTTCCCTTTCTCTCTGGTTCTCTGTGTATACACTTTAAAAAAGCCCATTGTAGTTGGGCTTCATTTAAATTCATCTGAAATGAAATCTGTAATGTTAACAGCATTGTCAGATGGGAAGGCCTCATTTCTCTTTGGTTCTTTTTCACCAAACGCTATCTATGAATTTCTGGGGAGGATATGAGGATTTTGATTGTTTTTTTTTTTTTTAGTATGACCACATTATGTTAATTTCCCTATTGTCTTAGGGTATGAGAACATAAAAGCAATAACTCATTTATATGAAGACTGAATGAACTGAGAGGTTGTCATGGAAACCAGGGGGAAATATTCATGTTGGCCTGAGTAAATTGAATAACCCCTGTTAGAAGATTGAACACAGAACTTATTTACCCAATTGTGTGGTGTGTGGAAGAGATGAGAAAATCGACATGATAGATGAGGTTTTTGGGGAGGGGAGCAGGGAGGATGAAGGGGGGGAATAAATGCTAGGGATGTATTATTTTTATTTAAGCAGTTATTTCCCTTGCCTTTCCAAAGATTTTATTTTTGCTGCTAAATGGGTGTGGGTTGGAGGAGAAGAGGTCCTAGGGAAAGGGTAAGGGAAAGTTGCCTGGGAAAGGCAAGCCTGTGGTCTCCAGGGCTCCGGGTGCAGGAGCCCTGGGCATCGTCCTGTCCTCAGAGCGTCGTCTGCCATCTTGGTCAGTGTGGTTGAAGGGATCCGAATTTTTTACCACTTTTGGCCTTGCTTTTGGCAGAGTTCTTTATGATATGTCAAGGAGGTTTTCAAAAATTACTAGTTCTGTTGCTTTTTATTTTTGTAAAGCAGGTGCTTCCACTCTTATTAAACAACCCCTTAGAAGAAAGGCCATGGGGGACAGATGGGAGAGCAGAGCTCAGAATGCTGTGCTCACTGGTGGTGACAGAGGTAGCCAGGACGCAGGCAGCCGCTGAGCCTGGGACAGGCTCCTGAAAGTGATTGTAGATGAGGAGGGCTTTATCAGAGCCACTTTGAAGGCTGTCTCAGGCCAGCATAGATGATGGTGGCTCTTACCTCGTTGTTGCACCTGTAGGTTTGCCTGTGTCTGATGCTTTTGAGGTATTGGTCTCTCATCAGTGGTCTCTACCCCGAAGCACCACAGTCCCACCTCCTTATTATTGTTCTTCATTCCTGTGTTCGGTTCCTTGACGATTTGCAGGAGTAGGTGACCCAGAGCCCCAAAGTGGGAAGCTGATTGCAAACAGACTCCCGATATTTCCCTGCCTGTATGCATACCCTCTGCACCTGACTCTGCAGCTCCTCCTATTAAGACAGATCCAATTTCCTCACTGTTTGAGTGCAAGTTGACCTTGAAATTTGATTTGGGCCATAGTGATGCTATGTCAGTTTGGAGCTCAGGTCCCAAGAGACTTTTTGTGCCTCTGCCTATTCTCTTGAAACCCTGACATGCCACAGGAAACCATGGGACATCTTACAAGGAGGGGATGTGAGGGAGGAAACTCCAGTTGTATTAGAGAGCCTGGCTAGGATCACAGGGCCATCTTGCTAACCTGCAGCTGCCTGCAGTCACATGAATGAGTCTACTGGAACAGAAGAGCCAGGCAGCTGATTTGCAGCAATAGTAAATGTGTCTTGTTTTATGCCACCAAAGTTTTGGGACTTCTTGTTATGCAGCATGATTGTAACAGTACAGAAATTAAGCACTCATAATTCTGTTTTCCATCTTCCCAGTGAGTCAAGTTATTTTCTATTTCTGCTTGAAGACCCATCGCTGTTTGGGAACAGGAGACACCTGCTACTTGTCATAGATACAATTGGGTAGCACAGAATGTTGGGTGCTGTACAAGGGGAAGGATTTTGTTTCTTTGTGAAGCTGATACTTCAAATCCTTGATCTCTATCTGGTACTTATAGAAGAACTTCACGACCACAACAAAATGGTTCCCTCTGTGCCATGCAAAGTAGATGTTCCCAACTTTGCCTTTTCTGTAGATAATGTCTGAGTTCAAAACTGTAAAATAATGGTGAAGTGCTGTGGGGTGGGCTTAGCATCTCACTGTTGCTTAGCATCTCACTCCTGGTTGACCAGGAGACCTTGAGCAGGTGTGGTGCCAACATCCAAAGATGCCATGGGGGTTTTAGGGTGACTTCTGAGGACAAGAAAAATAGGTTTGTTGACTCCTTCCTGGAAAGGTTTTTGAGTTGGGCGTTCAGGCCAGAAGGAACTTGAACTTCATGGCTGAGTTGCTCGTAGCTTTCAGGAATTCATCAACATTATAGGCAAATAGGGTTTGATAAATGCTTTATACTTGCTAGAGTCTGAATATTTGTGTGTGCCCATATGCTGAAACTTAATTCCTGATATAATAGTTTGGAGATAGGTCATGAGGATGGAGCCATCATTGGATGAGATTAGTGCCCTTTTGAAAGATACCCCAGAGAGCCCCTTGCTCTTCCTCCGTGTGAGCACACAGTGAAAAGACAGCCACCTAAGGACTCGGAAGCATCCTTCGCCAGACACAAAAGCTGTCTTCACTTTGATGTAGGACCTCCCAGCCTTCGGAATTGTGTGAAACATATTTTTGTTGTTTATAAGCCACCCAGTTCAATGTATTGTTACAGAAGCCCAAGGGAACAAAGATAACACCATATGCATCTCTCACAAGGACTGTATCCTGTCCTGATAAGGGTTCAGATAAATCCTACTAACTTTATTTAGACCACTGTGTCCTAAACTTCTTTGATTACTTAAATTTTGTTTTTACTTTCACAAATACCTTCCATCAGAATCTTTTGAAAATGATGCCATGAATTAGATTTGGTATTCACAAAGCATCTTTCTCTGGCATTATGACCATTTGACAGGCGAGGCAACAGCTGCCCTGAAAAGTGAAATGCTTTGTTTAGGGTTTTCAGCTAGGGCTGGGGATGTAGCTCAGTGGCACAAGTGCCTGCCTGGCAAACACAACGTCCTGAGTTCGATTCCCAGTACCAAACCAAAAAAAAGGTTTGCGCTAAAATGTGGTAGAATCAGAACCTGAGAAGTGCTTTTTCCTCTGTCCCAGAAGTGATTTTTCCTCTGAAATCCACCACTACTGGTGAGGGAACCACGCTGCCCAAAGCTGTTACACAGGCCCCTATTACTGTCCCTTAATCAGGAAAAAAATGGGAAGTCCTTGCATATCCAACTGAAGAGGAATTGGTAATGTGTATGATACTTCCATGGAATGGATTGCTATAAATTTATGCATGAAACATAGTAACGTTAGAAAACACATATAGTATAATGTAAAATGCCAAAAGAAAGCAAAATTAAAACTGTGAATTAAATACATAAAGTAAAAACCAGAAGAAAATACACACAAAATGATAGTTGTCTTTAGGTGGCATGTAAGTTCTGGTGTCTTGAGAAGCAGAAGGCAGAACAGAATCAGTTGTTCACAACATGGACTGAAGGTCATGCCTGTGAAGGAACAAGGTGAGCATTCACCATACGCAGTTTGGACACCTCCGAAAGGGGAGCAGATGACAGAAGGTTGGTTTGTGTACAATCTTCCTGGCGCTGGGATAAAATATCTAACATATACAGCTTAAAGGATAAAGCATTTGTTTATTTTGACTCACAGTCTCAGAGGTCAGCCCATGGTCAGCTGGCTGTGAGGCAGAAACATCACGGTGGAGGGATGTCGTGGAGCAATGCTGCCCACCCCATGGCATCCAGGAAACAGAGCACAGGGTACAAGCAGAGAGAAGAGGGCCTGGACCCACCCAGGAACACCCAGAGGTGTGCTTTACTAATCTCTCAGATGTGCCTCCGGCCAGTCAAGGTGACAGTCAATATGTACCATCACAGTTGGGAAGAACTTTGGGCTTCTACACAGTTGAGAGTATAAGTTGAGAGAATAAGAAAATAATAATTTAAAAGAACATTAGAGGCATACATGGTGTCACTAACAAGATTGTAGAAATTTACCAATGGATATTACACTGCGAATTGTTGTCATCACATAAGTTGCTCAGATTACCAGATAAAAACATGCAAAATTAGTCAAAATATTAAAAAATAACTTTTAAACGTTAACTATTCCCCTCAGCCAGACTAATAGCAAGTTCCTGAGACAAAGCTACCTGTTCGATGAATCTCGCACTGGGTTAGAGAAGCCTCGTTCTAGTACTCCTGCTGTGCTCAGCATTTGGCAGGGACCAGCCCTGGGGGTGGGTTGCCCGGTGTGGATGCCTTAGTGGGTCCCAAAGTACAGCAGCTAGAGGTCGCTGACCAGCTCCGCTCCCAGAGCAGATTCCCTCAAGTACAATATGAGGAAGACCTTGTATGGCTGTCACCCGCTGGTGAATCATCACGGCAGAGCACTGGTGAAGCAGGACCACTGTACACTGGCACCTGGGCTGTCAGGGTCTGGTACATGTTATCCAAAGTTACGCAAAGCAAGTTTAACACAGCTAGGCAACAAGAGAGAGTAGAAGCCTAGGATTGCTTGTTGGCCATTCCCCCATGGCTCAGAAGAGCTGCCCTAGGGTGCCTGGGGTCACGCAGGCACATGTTTTCCTCATGCAGCAGCTGAGGGTCCCCAGAAAGTTGCCTGCTCTGGGTTTAATGCTCTGAGGCAGTGGGTCTCACTGGGCTAACGTGTTACAGGACATCCTGTCTTTAGGCCTGACCTGGAACAGAGCCTTCCCTAGCTCAATATACTTCATTCTCAGGTTTTTTGGAGGACAAGTAAGAGGAGGGGTAGTGAGAACTAGGTAGGTCCAAGGCCACCTGGAGATCTGTCCTACAGCTCTTGATGAAGGCACATCGGCAGCGACCTTAAGAAGGTGTGCTTCCTTAGCACCCATACTTTCCTGTCCTTGTCCCTCTCAGAAGTATGCTGTCATTCAGACCAGGGGGGCCTCATTCATCTCCCTGCAGTAGGGTTTTGTAACAGCTGCTGAAAAAAGGAAGAGAAAGGGAATAAGAAAATAATAATTTAAAAGAACATTAGAGGAATACATAGTGTCACTAGCAGGATTGTAGGAATTCACCAGTGGATATTCCATTGCAAATTGTTGTCGTCACATAAGTTGCTCAGATTACCAGATAAAAACACTCAAAATTAGTCAAAATATTAAAAAGTAGCTGTTAAACATTAACTGTTCCCCTCGACAAGCCATCAGACACCAACAGTATAGTTATGCCACCGATCCCTAATATATAAAATGCCTTAGTGCTTTCTTCTTCTTCTTTACATCTGGTAAGAATGTATCTGAGTAACTTCCTTGGAGATAACAATATGTAGTATAACAACCACTGTTAATCTCTATCATTTGGTTTGAAACCCTGTATCATTTTTAACGTCCTTGCTTTGTGTTGCCTGTATTTTGCTATTGTTCTCCTTTTTATGTACTATTTTCTTTGAAATAAAAAAGAGTAAAAAAAAAAGAAAAGAAGAAAAAGCTATTTCCAAGTTCATCTTTCCTGGTTTACCCCTTACTGTGTCCATTTTGGAAGAGACTTAATACTGAATGGTCTAATTGTGTATGTGTGTGTGTGTGTGTGTGTGTGTGTGTGGGGACTTCTGGGGATTTAACTCAGATAATGCTGAGATATACCACAAGCCCTTTTTATTTTCATTTTTTTTTTATTTTGAGGTAGTATCTCACTAAATTCCCCTAGCTTATGATGAACTTGCTAGCCTCCTGCCTCAGCTTCCTAAATAGCCAGGATTAAAGGTAGGTGCCACCATGCCTGGTTTCCAATGGTCTATTTTAGAAAATGATTTTGTCAATCATGTCTATAGAGTGAGATGATTAAAGATGGGAATGGGGACTTCAATTCTTTACCTGTGCTTGAGGGAGTTCCCCAAATGCTCTGTAATTTTAATGAAGAAGGGATGTATTGATCACTGAACAGTCTTCCTCTGACCCAGTTATTGGCTCTCAGTGGTACTGACTATATTGTTTATGAAACTGAAACAATGGTTAAAAGGAAGGCTGACCCTCGTGTTGAGCATGTATCCCAGAACTGCCTCACCTGGGAGGGGGGAGTAGCTCTGAGGTATTTACATATTCCTCTATTGAGTGATGGAGGAGTCCTAACCTCCAGGGACGTGAATTTCCCAGTGCTTCTGACCTGTCGTGAGGACCTGCAAAGTGGGCCCTGCTTCAAGCAAAGGCTACCAGTGTGGGCTCTGCTTCAAGCTAAGGGGCACAGGCATTGGCCATTGGGGATCCGGCAAGCATGGACTCAAGATGGGCCATGTGTGACAGAGACCACCACATCTTAGTGTGTGCATGCATCCAGTGGAGACTGAGAGATGCTCCTGCCTTCCAGGACCCCGTGGTTTCTAGGCAAGTTCAGAAACCACCAAACGTTTTATGACAAAGGAGAATTACCCAAGTGTTAGTTGGAATCCTCTTGATTCTCAAAGATCTAGACAAGTTTACTCAGGTTAATTTCTGCTAATTTGGAGAGGGGTTCTTCTCAGACACACAACCTGACCTCCCTCCATTGCCTACAGGAAATTCCTCACATCTTGGAAGTTGATGGGACTCCACCGAAGATTGGGTGCATTGGGAGGGGATAATTTTCTAGCACACACAGACTTTTGGAATCTTCTATTCTCTCCCAAACTCTGCTCCTCTCCCCTTTCTTGTATGGCTCCAAAACCTTTTATCTTTTATTGGGAAGGTTATTTCCAATTTTTGCCTTCAAATTTCTATCCCTTCATTCTCCTAGGATCCCAGTGGAACAAAGAAATTCTCACTGATAAAGTTTTAAAAAATAAAACCCTAAGATACTAAGGCATTTTGTATATTTTTTCTCTAGACAAAATATGCATCTTATTTGCGGCATCCAATGAGGTCCCTTTTGGAAATCTTTTCCTGAATTCTGTGAAACTGCCAGGTCCCCTAAATTTTATCTCCTGCTTTGCCAGCTGGATTTCAGGATTCTCACAGCTAAGTGCTTAGAATGAATTTTCTCCACACTCTGCTTCTGTCTTGCTTCCTGCATTAGGGACCACGTGTCTCACCCTGTACGATGTTAGATCTATGTAGCATGTCGTTCTATGGAGTCAGCTCCTTAGGGGTACCTTCTGTCTCATTTTCCTGATAGCTAATTAAGCTAAATAAGGTATCTTCATGCAACCTAGAAAGATCCTGTCATAAAAAACTCTGAAGAGTTTAGATCTTTGCTTCATTATATATTTTTTTGGGGTTGTTGAAATAAAAGTGAAAACACTAAAAATAAGAAACCTGAATCAGTGTAAGGCAATTCTGTGGTGTGAACTGGGCTTGGAATTCTCACCAGCAGTCTCTACCCTGGGCCTTAGTTCTGCTTCTCATACAGAAAAATTCTGGGTCAGTCTCTTTTTCTATGCTAAGTGTCTTAGTTACTTTCTCGTTGCTGGAACAAAATGCCCAACACCCAAAAGTTAAAGGAGGAAAGGTTTATAGTTTACCATTTGTGGCAATTTTAGCCCATAGTGGGTTGGCTCTAGGGCAGGGCAGCATGGCCAAGGTGCATGGTAGAGGAGAAATGGTTCATGACATGGCAGGTAGGAAATAGCAAGCCTTTTATTTCATACAGGCTGCAAACCTATTGGTTGGTGCCATCCACACCCAGGTTGGATCTTTCCTCTTCAATAAATCCATCACCTACACCTAGAAGTATGTTAAACCAATCAGTGAGCTAATCCAATATCACGCACCCATGATTCAGTCATGCTCAAAAGCCCCACCTGTGTGCTCATGAGGTTTTGGGGGGATCATATCTACATACAATATAACACTAAGCAGATGGAGGATTCAGGAACGTGATTTTAGTTTTATAAAGATTGTTCCTTTTCATTCCTTTCAAGTAATCTGATATTTTCCTCCACTCATCTTGAAGTAAAAATGAAAAATTTAGACAATTTAAATACTTTACATGCTTTTGTGTTCATTTTCTTATTGTCACTTAATCTGCTTGGATTAGTTTCAGAGTTTTATCATCCAACCTATTTGGGTTTCTGCAGTGCATTTTCTACACTTAAGATAAGAGAGGACTTTTAATCAGAATTCCTTAGGGTTTTTTTTTTTTTTTTTTTTTTAATGAGACTGGCTCTGGCTATGTAGTTCAGGCTGGCCTTGAGCTCACTATGTGGCCCAGGCTGGCCTTGAACTTGGAGCAATGCTCCTGCTTCACCCTCCCAAGTGCTGGGATTATAGGAGTATGCCATCATACCCGGCAGAATTCTGTGGGTTTTACAGGAAAATTTTCCCTTGATTATGGCACAGATCGAAAATGTCCCCTGGAAAGTCTTGTGTATGTGGGAGGGGGTTGGGTCATGCTGTGCTGCACTCATAGATGAGTGGATGCATCCACTGATGAGTTCAGTAGCTGAGTTTGTTATTAGGAGCTGGGGGTCACTGGATGCATGACCTTGAAGGGTGTATTCTTGTTCTCTGCTCTTCCCTTTTCACCGTGCTTCCTGCATGGCATCAGGTAAGCAGCTTTCCTCCGTCACACCATTCTACCATCCATTCTGCCTTGGAGGCGGCCAACCACAACTGAATCCACTGGAAACTGAGAATCAAAATGCCTCTTACAGCCTGTCTTGGTTACTTTTCTCTTGTTGCTTGGACAAAATACCTGACACCCAAACTTAAGGAAGGAAAGGTTTATTTAGCTCACTGTGGAGGTTTCAGTCCATAGTCAGCTGGCTCCAAGACAGAGTGGCACATGGCAGAGGGCAACAGTTCATGGTGACAGAAAACAACAAAAGCAACAAGTGCAAAAGGGAAGAGCAGCAGCAAGTAGCCTCTTTCCCTCCCTTACACTGTATGCAGGCTACCTGCCCCAGGGCGGGTGTAGCTCTCACAGCCATAATCCCAGTATTGGACCATGGATCAATCAAAAACTCCAGAAGCCACCCCATGACTGCATGAGGCTTTGGGGGGACACCTAGACACAAACCACAACACAGCCTGTGCATCAAGCTGAACTGGTAAACAACAACAGGGGCCAGGGATCTAAGTTTAATATAAGCCCCTTGGGCAGGGCTTGCTCCATAATTTGTAGGGCCCAGTACAAAACGCAAATTCAGGGCTTTTTGTGAAAATAAATTACTGGGAATCTCAAGATACCACCAGCAGGGTGGCACCGTCTAACCATGGGGCACCCCAGGAAGCCATGTTTGCCTACAGGGAATTAGTGATTTACACAGTGGAAACTCTGCCTCCAGTTCCCTATCTGTGACACAGACACCAGGGAAGAAGTTATAATAGACAGTAAGTGCAGACTTTTTTTTTTTTTTTGCTGCTTCTATGAAGGTGAAGATTTTTGGAAGGTTTTTCAAATATCATTTTCTACCTTTTATTTTTGTGATGTATTGCTCATTTTGCAAGCATTTTTGTTTCTTGGGACGGTTACTAATCTCTGGAGACATATTGGCTTGGTTACAACTGGGAGTAGGGGTTTGGGCAGATGCTACTGACTGACACATGGTAGGTGAAGCCCAGGAATGCCAGTGAACATCCCATCATGCACAGGCCAGCCCCCCCACAATAGAGAATTATCCAAGCCCAAAAGTCAGTAGTGCCATGGTTGAGAAATCCTGCTAAACAGCACATCTTGGGCTGTATCCACTCACTGGATGTGAAAGTGGAGGCCTAGGGAGGCAGAACACCTTTATTTATTATTTCTTTGTAGCTATAAAAATCCACCTTATTCCAGGAAGGAGTAGTTGGTCTGATTTTGAAAGATGCACAGAGCATAAAATAAAAATAACCAGGAAATCAGTGGAAATGTGTTTTCAAGGGCATGCCGTAGACTGAGGACAGATTTTCAGGTGTAAGTTTGTCTGGTGAGGTTAGCACTTGTGCTCTGGGCCAAGGCAACATCCTTTTAGTGGTGTCTTGTCTCCTTCCTGATTTAGAAAAGGCGAACTCACCCGCTGTCATGAGAAATACCTTCTCGAAGTTACCTGGTAATTGGGTGATATTTCTGGATTTGTCTCCCTGTCTAATGTACATCAGTTAAACTTTTGACTCTTCTGTGCTTTCTGGAGAAAGTAATAATCAGAAATGAAATCGACTGAGTTTTCTTCTCCCCTTTTGCCCTGTATTTGTAAAGATTAATCTTCAGTATCTATGAGTGCTGGGTGATTTGTGGAAACTGCAGTACTTTATCAATATCAGCCTGGCCTCCATTGATCAAACCTGAATTTAGGCCTCACTACTGTCTGCCAGAAACTGCCCAGGGACAAGTAAGGAAGGGAAAAGGCCACTCAGCAGCCACTTTGCCTTGGAGTTTCTGCTGTTTCCTGAGATGAGCTTGGACATCCCTGGTCAGCGCGGCCAGTGAGAGAGGTGCCTGGGGTTTGGTGCTCAGTCTCGGAATGTGGGAGATTCTGAGGGTGGCAGCAACAAGCAAAGCACTGGTTGAACTGTCTCCTGGACCTTTGTCCTCCTTCATCTCACCACACAATCCCTCCAGTGTGACCTCGGGTGGGGCTTGTAGTTACAGGTGATGTGTCTTTGTTTTGTGGAAGGAAATGTGAGTGTTTTCAGAGGGAAAGCAACGTTCACAGTGCTTGCCCTTTGGGGATGCCACTGTCCATCGGACACTTTACATAAATTAACTCTGATTTTTCTTAGCAGCTTGTCAGGGTTCTTCACTGATCCTCTAGTTTGATTTATAGACCTTGGCTGTTGGGAATCCCTGTTTACTTTCAGAAACTTTTCATTTACCACCTTCTTTTCATCCACTCCTTTCCAGCTGCACTGAACTTCCTTGTATTGCCTGAACTGATTTTGCTGGGCCTCTGCACATGCTGTGTGCTGGGCTTAGGACATTTTACTGTTGCTCCCTACCCTCACCAGCATCTTGGAAAAGATGGCGGGATTGCTCTTGACTGAAAGCCGGGCTTTCTCTAGTCACTTGAACAGGCAGGACTTTATTTGGCTTGAACTATAATAAGCTCAGTAGTAGGATAGCCACGGTTGGCAGAGTGAGGCAAAGTCACTATCAGAGACCCCAGGTTTTCCATCTTCCTATTCTTCCATGCAGTTTGCATCCTCACTGTTGCACTTTTCTTTTGGCGCTCCCTGCACTATGTCCGATGCCATAGAAGCTGAGGAAGGACAAAGAACTAAGGGGCCAAAGGATACTCTGTCTGCTTTTATAAGTCAAAACTATGCCAGGTGGCCAACCTTAGCTGCAAGAGATGCTGGCAAAGGTTCTGCACTGGACACATTGTTGTCCTCAGTGTGGAGGTGGGGGATAGCACATTGAGATTCAGTTGATAAGGAAGAAGGAGGGAATGGATATTGAGGTTCCTTCCTTCACAGCCTTCAGCACCCAGTTGAGATGCCACTCAGCTGAGAGGTCTTTCCTGAGCCCCTGAGGCTGAGTTGGAACATGAAGGCATCAGGAGAGCCCATGGATGGCCCTGGAATTACCTGGAACTACGGTTACGTTTACCTGCCTGGATTGTAAACTCCATAAGACCTGGTCTCCTTTGCTCACGGTTGTGACCCTCATTGCTGACATAGTTCCAACATGTAGTAGATGCTGAAACATTTGTTTAATGAATGAAAATAGTTACTATTTAGACCACTTTCCAGTTGACTCATGGAAGTTGAGGGAGATAAAATAAGTTCCCTAAAGTAACCCTACTTATTCATTAATTTCTTCCTTCAATAGCATTTGTAATCTGTAAGCTGGAAAACTAGGGGTGCTTATGGTCTTAGTCCTACTTCAAATTCAGGGGTCCAGGAGCTCTGATGTCCACAGACAGGAACAACAGATGTCCCAACTCAAACAAAGTAAGTTTATTCTTCCTCCACTTTTTGCTCTTTTTAATAGACTGGATGATTCCTCCTCACACTGGTGAGGCTGATCTTTACTAAGTCCATTGCTAATCATATCTAGAAACACCCAAAAAAATTTTTTTTACCAGTTATCTGGACATTTTTGAGCCCAGTCAGGTTGACACATAAAATTAAGTATCATACTTGTCCACTTTTCGTAATCTGTCTCCCAGTCATTCAAAGACATGGAGACTGGATGGCCAGGTGGCAAGAGGGTCTGGGACAAAAACCTAAAGGGCTTTAGGAACACTTTAGTTTTATACCAGCAAATGTTTTGCTGATCACTTAGGTTGAAATCAAGCCCTTTCTTATATGACATTTGTCTTTGTCACAAGCCACAGCAGAGGTCTGTCAGTTAGGGCATCCTTACAAAGAGGAACAGCATGCTTTGGAGCTGGGCAGAGACCTAGGTCTGGGTCCTGCCTCTGTCGTTTATGGGCCGGGTCTCACTTTACTGATCTATAAGTTGTAGGTGGTCATCGCACCCCTCCTTCAAATAGAAGAGCTAATATGTGTGCGGTTCCACCCATGCTGGTCTAAGGATGGCTTGCGACGCTCTTTGGCCTTCTGCCTCCCAGAAATACCCGCAGGGGCCAACAAGAGGATCCTCACCGGCCAGCACTAACCCCAGCGTCACAGTGCCCTAGGCCCCTGCTATGTGCCTCATCCAAACATCCTTCCTGCTCCATGCTGCCTGAATATCTATTCCTTCAGGACTCATCTCACACTTTTCATCCTTAAATAACACTTTTTGGTACTGTTCCAGACTACAGGATGCGCTGTCTGGTCCGGATTCCTTCTGTACTGGTTCCTGGGACTCAGAGAATTAATCAGTCAGGGTGGGGCCCCGTGGACGCTTTAGGACGGGGGAGAACTCACCACAAGATGGCGCTATTGAGCCATTGCTGTCAATGGACTTTTCATTTTCTTGATGAGCCGCGTGTGATTTCCAAAGTTGCAGAAGGAATAGAACCATGAATTGTGTCCTACAGTTAAGAAAGTAATTTTTCACACCTCCTATAGCCCTGCCTCATTTCCAGCAGCTAAAATATCCACCCCACACCCAGGGGAATTGGAAGGAACATGTCATAATTATTCCCACTCCCGTCCGTGCAAATAACTTGATGGATACCAAAGACCATAGGCATTTGGTATCTCAACGCTGCCTCTGCCTTGTCGGGACTATATTTTATATTTGGATTAGACTGGGAGGCCCTTGAGAGCCGCTAACCCAGTGGTAGCCCTGTAGAGTCTTGGTGAATGGTGCTCACCTTTCCAGGATACAGAGTCCTTGCAAAGCTGAAAAACCCACTTCTGAAGCAACCTCGCTCCATTTCTGCACAAGTGAAAAAGGGGGCATTAAGTCCTTTACAGCCAAGAGTTCGTTCTCTGGATTTCTTCTCAGTGGCTGGAGAATCGTTCATCTCAGCAGCTTTTCCATGTGTCTGTTCCCGTGAGACACCGAGGACACCTCCTAGAGGCATAGAGTGAACCCTGTTTGTTGTAGCGCTGGAATTACAGCAGAGATGAAGAAACTAGGCGGGGTCCTGTGCCCAGGCTCAGCCCTGGCTTCCCTCACTCCTGCAGACAGGTCCTTGAGGAGGCTCTGTGGGCAGACCTTGAAGTCAACATGATTTGGCAAAGTACCAACATGATTTGGCAAAGTACCACAATGTTATTGGCATGGTTAACGTAGCCAAATTTTATAATTGATTATGTGCCAAGCTGGTTACACATCACATTAGATTCTTATACAGACAAATAGGAGTTAGTGCCAAGATTTAAAGAAAAATCAATAGCAAACATAAATTTTTTACACGCTTAAGAAACTTACTTAAAATTTATTATTTTTAGGATTTATTACTTTTTCTGCTCACCCATTCATATCTATACTGGAGGTATCTATACCTCTATTTTTAAATAGAGGTTTTTAACAATTAGTTTTGTATATCTGAAATGGGTATTACACATGGCTCAAAATTTGAAAGGTACAAGAGGCTGTATAGTGAGCAGTAGTTTCCACCTCTACATTTTCCCAGCTAGTCTTTTCCTTCCCGTGAATAGCAACCACTGTTGTAGTTTTCTATGATGCCTTTTAGAAATGTTACACTCTTGAATGCCCCACCACCACTCGAATGCCCCCCCACGACTCCTTCCCCTCTTTTGTATTGTTTTTTCTGGAGAGGAAGCCAGAGTCTGGTTTTAGATGTAAACCAACTTTGTTTTACTGGTTCTCTGAAAAAGAGACTTGGAACCACTGTTGTTGGTTAGCTGGCCACCCCTAGGCTGGAGTGTGAAATGTCAGAGATATGTTAGAGAAGACTTAGGCACTTTGAAGACAGTGAAATGTGGTTATCCAGATTTTATTTTGTATTTGGGCTTGTGTTTGATTTCAAGGGAGAAGAAGACTCACAGTTATATAATGAAAAAGAGAAAGGTAAAGTGAGACAGTGAAGCGCTGTAGACAGGGTGACTGGAATCGGACCATTCTTGGATCCATGTCCCATCGCTGTCACCATTTACTATATGATGAGGTAATTTAACTTTTTAGAGTCTCATTTTTTCCTTTATGAAATGAGGATAGCAATATCTTTCGTTGCAGGTCACAGGCTGGCACAATGCCTAGCTGTAGTAAGTGCTCATATCCTGATAACTGCTATTAGCATTAGGTACCTATAAACCCCTGTTGTTTTCTGGTTTTTTGCTTTTTGCAAGTAACAAACCTGTAGGTTGATGATTCAAGATACAGGATAACACAGCCAGAGGGCTGGGTGCAAAAGGTACATAATGCAGGACAGGGTCTTGGAGTATGGACTGGAAGGATGGCAGAAGACATCTTCCAGCTGGAATGTATGGGTACTGAGCTCAGAGCTATGGGAAGCTATAACCTCAGAACTTACTGTGATCAGGCCCCTTGTTTCCTGAAGAATTCTTGGAGAAATCCTCCATCCCTCTGCCTTTGGCCTGGATTGTGGTCTCCCTCCTTTTGGCTTTTCCCTCGCCTGTTGCCCTCTGTTGGATCCTTCTAAAATGCTTGCCCATAGGTCCCTATCACCTTCAGATTAATGTTAAAATCCATAGCTCACGTGGGAACCCTTCCTAATTCTTCCACTTCAACGGCATGCACCTAAGTCTGGCGATGCCTGGGCGTGCATGCACCCTCTACCTGGAAGATTCTTCCCTTTCTTTATCCACCTACCTCTCATTCTTTTTTCAAAACTCAGCTCAGGCCACCTTCAACAAGTTTCTTAAAAAAAAGGACCTGATCTCAGTTGACCTTAAGTCTCATTGTCAAGAGCAATGCCTGACTCAATGGATGTACATCTGTCCATCTTTTTCCAGGAGATGGCCCACAGGGAAGAAAAGGGACCAGAACCCAAGGATTGGGCCTGGGGTGGGGTGTATAGACCTGTGTGAGAGGGAGCTTATTTGTGATCCATCAGGGTGAGAGCGATGAGTAAACACTGAAAAACCCAGTTTATTTTCCAGTCTCCATCCATAGAGAAGATGCATCATATTTTAATTTAATCTTAGTTTTACATTTTGTTGCTTCTTTTTGTATTTTTCAGGATTTGTAAGTAGGATTGTACCCCCTGGGGTCTGGAGTTGAACCTACAGCCTTTGAGCTAGATCCCAGACCTTTTCTTATTTTTTATTTTGAGACAGAGTCTCACTAAGTCTTTAAATGGCATAGATTTCATTTGAACTTGTGCTCCTACCTCACCCTCCCTGAGAGCTGGAGAGGTTTTTCTTAAAGGAGCTATAGAAATGACTTTGATTTCCTTCTTGGACTTGGTGGTTTTAGTCTTCTATATCAAGATTTTTTTAAATAACAAATTTAAACTTAATTATTTTCATCAAACTGTAAATAACACAATGGAGTTTTTAAAAATAGTGTTTTGTTTTTTGAGGCAAGACCTCACTTTGTAGTTCAGGCTTGCCTTGAACTCACTATGTAACCACAGCTCGCCTCGAACTCACAGCCTCCTGAGTGCTAGAATTACAGGCATGTGCCACCACATTCGGCTTATTAATTTTTTAGAGTTTTCTATTAACATTTGATTTATAGAAAACTGCAGTGCTAGTGGAGAGAAGTTCTGTAAAACCCCGCCAGCGTCACTTTCCCCAAGTTATCATCTTATGTTACTGTGGAGTGTTTGTCACAACTAAGATACCAACCCTGGAACCTACTAACTAAATTCCAGACTTTACCTAGATAGTTCATGTTCTATCTGTTAATGTTGATTTCTGTCTGGTATCCAATTGAGAGGCCTTCAGTCTCGTGTCTCTATAGGCTCCTCTGGTCTCTGACAATTGTTCAGTTTTCCCTTGTGCTTCCCCACCTTGATATTTTGAGGAGCGTGGGTCAGGGATTTGGTAGAGCTAGACTTGGTATTATAACCTAGGTCTGGTCACCCGCCCTTTACACTGTAAGATCCTCTCCTGAAATTTACCAGTGGCATTCAAACTTCGGATGAGTCCCTGTCACTGGTGCTCTTGGGAGAGACCCATCCTGGAGCCTGAGACCTCACAGGTCCAGGTGTTTCCTCTGCTGGCAGTCTTGTCTGTAGCTAACCTCACAGCTAGATGGATCTTTGGCCAAAGCCAAGACAGCAGGCTAAAGCAATTTCACATTCACCTCCTGGCTATGGGAGGCTGAATTCCAAGTCGCAGTCGTGTGCAGCCTGCTTCACCAAATAATGAGGCATTGGGTGCTTTGAAGGCAGCTGACCTTTGGAGCAAATTATCCAAGGAAATCAGATTAGCTAGTTCACTAGGTCCCTGCAAAATGGATCTTGGTGTATTCCTGCAGCAGACATGTCAGCATAATTGGAGTTCCTAGAGCTCAAACACCTTCCTTCTTGTTGTTTCCATCCTTTGCCAAAAATAAAAAAAGAATCACACAAACAAAACCCAAGTCTCCAAAGAATTACTCTTTGACTCATGTTCTTTGCTTTTGCACTAGTTTTGAAGCTATTTCTGACTGTGTTTATAACTTTACTAATCAGGGGGACAGTCAGATCATCATTTAAACAAACAAGCCCCCCCAAAAATCCATTTCCAAACAGATGATGTGAACTTAATAGAGATGGCCCAGCCAAAGACCTTAAATAAATAAACTAACTTTAATTCGAGGGAAAGAGCGTGGGGTGGTAATTACTTGAGGCTGTGTGCCATGCGATGTAACCAAATTCGAAACTCGCTAATTTCATTATTTTAATGGAAGTCTGCATCCCATTCATTAGGCTGACATATGACTAGCCATTAGTAACAGTTCATTTCCAAAGCTATGGTGGATAGAGCGTGATGGAGATGAGTGAGGGCCAGGCCTGGTGGAAGCTGACAGTGCTGGGAAGAGAACTTGAGGATGAGATTTGTGGAAGGGGCAGGGGGCATAACTGGGAAAATTACCAGTTGGGATGAAAGCAGCAAACGGTGCAGTCAGAGCACAGGCCTTGGGTTCAGAGAGACCTAGGTTCACACACTGTGTGACCCTGGGCAAGTCACACCCCCGCTGTGACCTTCAGTTCGCTCATCTGTGAAGTAGGAATAATTGACAGTTCCAACTTCGTAGGAGTGCTTAGAGGATTCAGCGAGGTCAGTCCTCACAGCACTTATTATGAGGCTTGGCAAATAGTAGCAGCTCGTTAGTGACAGCCTGATGGAGACGATGATGCCACAATTAGCCAACAGGGCTTTGGCACTTGGGGAGTTTGTTGATAAAGAATTGGAAGCTCATAGGAGTAGAGTAAGTTGTCCAAGTTTACCGCATTACTCAGCTTCGTGGTTCCCAATCTGATGGTCTTAAATATATTTTCTCTATATTTCTGTTAGTGCATATTAATTTACAAAATATCACATTTCACGGTGGAATTTTTACATGTACATATAACATATTTTGATCACATCCGTTCCTCGTACTGTCCTCCCACTTCTGCTTCCCTGAGTTCCTTTCTCTTGTCTAGGAGTCTGCCTTTTACATTCATTTCATCTGCTTTTCCTCCTCAATGTCACATGTTAGGGAAAATGTGTGATATCTATCTTTTTGTGTCTGGTTTACTTCACTTAACATGCTAACCTGCAGCTCCACGCATTTCCTGCAGAAGGCATGATTTTGCTCCTCTCTATGGCTTTGTTGTGTGTATGTACAATATTTTATCTATTCATCTATTGAAAGGTGCCTAGGCTTATTCCACACTGTGGCTATTGTGAATTGTGCCAGGATAAACATGGGTATGTAGGAATCTCTACCGTATGCTGACTTTAATTCCTTTAGGTACAAATCAATGAGAAGTATAACTGGATCATATGGTAATTCTATTTTTAGTTTTTTGAGGAACTTCTCAACTGATTTCCATAGTGGCTGTACTAATTTACATTCCTATCAACTCTGTATAAGGGTACCTTTTCCCTTACCTCCCTGCCAGCATTTGTTATTTTTTGCAGTTTTGATGATAGCTATTCTGACTGGGATGAAATGGAATCTCAATGTAGTTTTGATTTTCACTTCCCTCATGGCTAAAGATGCTGAATATTTTCTTCGTAAAATTAATAGTTATTTGTATTTCTTTTGAGAAGTTATTGAGAAGTTTATTTGGCTACTTATTGATTGGATTATTTGTTTTCTTGGAGTTAAATTTTTTTGGTTCTTTCAGAGTTAAGTTTTTTTGGAAATATTCTGCATATTAGTCCTCTGTTGGGAGAGTACCTGGCAAAGATTTTCTTCTATTCCATAGGCTGTATTTTCACTCTTAATTCTTTCCTTTGTTGTGTAGAAGCTTCTAAATTTGATGCAATCTCATTTGCTGATTCTTGCTACTATTTTCTGAGCTATTGTAGTCCTAATCATGAAAACTTTGTCTGTGTTTATACCTTGGAATATTTCCTGTATGTTTTCTTCTGGTATGTTCAGAGTTTCAGGTGTTATATTAGTTCTTTAATCCATTTTGAGCTGATTTTTAAAATTTATTTATTTTTATTTTAAAGATAAAAGAATGAAAACATATTAACAAGCAAACATACATAAACAAAATGATACCCAAACAATAGAAGCAATGTAGAATTTCAGACAAGGTTGAGTTGATTTTTGTACAAAGTGAGAGAGGGGAAATTTAGTGTCAGACTTCTGCATATGGATAACCTCTGTTCCCAGCACCATTTTTTAAAAAAATCATTTTTATTAGTATATGTTTATAATACATAGTGACTACATTCATCTTGGGAGTTTGATACATTTTAATCATTTTTTTTTTGTGTGTGTGTGTGTGTGTATTTTCTGAGACAGGGTTTCACTATGCAGTTCAGGCTGGCCTTGATCTCACTTTGTAGCCTAGGCTGGTCTTGAACTCACAGAGATCCTCCTGCCTCAGCCTCCTGAGTACTGGGATTACAGGCATGCGTCACCATGCCTGGCTCCACCTTAATCGTTTTTATTACTCCTGTCCCCCTCCCTGTTCCCTTCCTCCCCAAATCCCTTTCCCATCTCTGTACAGTCTTGTAGAGTCTTCCTTCCTATTTCTCAACATGGCTCTTTAGTTTTCTCCTTAAATAATTTATATTTTGGGTCTCTCTGAGAAATGATGTAATATTTAATCTTTTGTGACTGACTTATTTTCTTAGCATTATGGTCTCAAGATCCATCTGTTCTAATACAAATGACTTGGATTTATCCTTCTTTATGGCCTGGTTTTATATATATATAATCTCTCTATCTCACACATCATTTCTCTCCATTTATCTGTTCATTACTATGTAGGCTGTTTCCATGATTTAGCTGTTATGAGTTGTACCCAGCACCATTTTTTAAAAGGCTGCCTTTTTTCCAGTGTGTGTTTTTGATGCCTTGGTCAAGAATCAGATGGTTATAGCTACATAGGTTAATTCTGTGTACTCTATTCTGTTCCACTGATCTTTATGTCTCTTTTTATGCCAGTACCATGCTGTTTTTGTGACTATGCTTTTATAGTATATTTTGAAAGTGGGAATTGTAATAGCTCCAGCATTGTTCCTTTTGCTTAGGATTGCTTTGCCTATTCTGTATATTTTATGTTTCCATAGGATTTTTGGAATTGTGTTTTCTACTTCTGGGAAGCATGTCATTTGTATTTTGACTGTGTTTGTAATGAATCTGTCAATCACTTTTGGTAATGTGGCCAATTTGTCAAGATTAATTCTTCCAATCTATAAATGTGGAATGTCTTTTCATCTCTTAGTGTCTTCTACAATTTCTTTCTTTAGTTCTCTGCAATTTGCCTCATAGAGGTCTTTTACCTAGGTTGATTCCTAGGTATTTTATTTTTTTAAAGCTATTGTGAATAGCTAGGTATGGTGTCACATGCTTGTAATGCCAGCACTTGGGAGGCTGAGACAGGAAGATCTCGTGAGTTCAAGGCCAGCCTGGGCTACAAAGTGAGCTCAAGGCCAGCCTAACTGCATAGTGAGACCCTGTCTCAAAAAGACAAACAAAACAGAACAAAAAAAACCCAAAGCTATTGTGAATGGAATTGTTTTCCTGATTTTTTTTTCAGTGAGTTCACTGTTGGTATATAGAAAACTATTTTTTTATTTTGCTGTTGATATTTAATGTTGATTTTGTATCGTGGTGCTTGCTGAATTTATCATATCCCCAAATTCTACAGTCTTCTGAGTTCATATCATCTGTGAATAAAGATAATTTGTCCTTGTCCTTTTCTGTTTGTATTCTTTCATTGTTTCTCTTGCCTAATTACTCTGGTTAACATTTCAAGTTATACTGAATATGAATAGTAAGAGTGGACATCCTTATCCTGTTCCTGACTTTAGAGGAAATGTTTTCAGTTTTCCCCCATTTGGTACAGTGTTTGTAATAGGTTTGCTGTGTCTAGTCTATGTTACATTGAGGTATGGTTCTCCTAAGTCTAATTTCCTCAATGCTTTTATTATGAAGAGATTTTGAGTTTTGTCAGAGACCTTATCTGCATCTATGGAGATGATCATGTGACTTTTATCTTTGATTCTATTTATGTCATGTATTACATTTCTTGATTTTTATACTATGTTGAACCATCCTTGCATCCCTGGAATGGTACCAATTTGATCATAGGGTATGATTTTTTAAATGTGATGTTGGATTGAGTTTGAAATTACTTTCTAAAAAAATTTTGTATCTGTGTTCATTAAGGATATTGGTCTGTAGCTTTATTTTTATTTTTTTGGTGTTGGTGCTTATGTCTTTATCTAGTTTTGATATTAGGATTATTTTGACCTTCTACAGTGAGTTTAGAAGTATTTTCTCCCTATTTCATGGAATAATTTGAGGAGCATTGGTGTTTGTTTTTCTTTAATGATCTCATGAAATTCAGTAGTGAATTTATCTGGTTCTGGGGTTTTCTTTGTTGGAATACTTTTTATTATTGCTTCAATCTCATTGCTTGTTATTGATCTGTTTATTTTTCTTAAATTCTCTTAGTTCAGTTTGGGTTGGTCATATGTGTCTAAGAATTTATCCATATTTTCTAGATTGTACAATTTTTGTAATATAGGCTTTTAAAATAGTCCCTAATGATCCTCTGTATTCCAGTGGTATCCTTCATCATAGCCTCTTTTTCATCTTTAATTGCATTGATTTTGGTTTCCTTTTTCCTTTGGTTAGTTTGACTAAGGATCTATTAGTGCTTTTAATTTTTTCAAAGAACCAACTCCTTGTTTCATTGATTCTTCATATTTTTCAGTCTATTTCATTCATTTCAGCTCTGATCTTTTTTTTTTATTTGGTTTGATTTTAGTTTGTTTTTATTTTTCTAAGATCTCTGATATATGCCATTATGTTGTTTATTTGAGAGCTCTGATATTTTTGATGGACACTTATAGCTATACAGTTCTCTCCTAGAACCACCTTTGGTGTATCTTGGAGATTCTAGGATGTTGTGTTCTTATTTTCATTTGATTCTAGGAATTTTAAAATTTCCTCCTTGATTTCTTCAATGACCTACTAATCATTGAAAAGCAAATTGTTCAATTTCTATGTGTTTGTATAGCTTTTCTTGATGATGATTTCTGGTTTTATT